>NC_135373.1:51272878-51575908 GCF_049243985.1 Paroedura picta
GTTTCTTCCTTCATTCCTTGGGGAATTCCTTAGCTTTGAAGAAGCTCTTTCCTCTTTTCTTTAGTGGCCTTATTGCTGGGCAGGGGTCCATCATGTTTTCCAGTAGGAGAGATGCTAGAAAGACTGGGATCCTTTTGCCTTCTTCAAAGCATAAAACATCTTTTACCTCTTTTCTTTTACCTGCAGGGCAGCATATTTACCTTTCTGCAAGGATTGATGGGAATCTGGTAATCAGACCCTACACACCAGTCTCCAGCGATGATGACAAAGGTTATGTGGATCTTGTCATAAAGGTAAAAGAAGTCAGCTTTGACAGCTGAGGATGGTCCCCCTAAGGTTCTACCAGTTCAGCCTTATAGTAATCTTTGTATAATACACACAAAGACTTACTGCAGTAGTTAAGAGCAGCAGTCTGGAGAACCAGATGGGATTCCCCACTCCTCCACATCCAGCCAGCTGTGTGATCTTGGTGTAGTGGTTAGAAGCACTGACTTGTAATCTGGCGAGCCGGGTTTGATTTCCCGGTCCCCCCATGCAGCTAGCTGAGTGATCTTGGGCTCACCACAGCACTGATGAAGCTGTTCTGACTGAGCAGTGATATCAGGGCTCTCTCAGCCTTACCTACTTCACAGGGTGACTGCTGTGGGGAGAGGAAAGGGAAGGTCGATTGTAAGCTGCTTTGAGACTCTTCCTAGTAGAGAAAAGTGGCACATAAGAACCAATTCTTCTTGGGCTAGTCACAGTTCTCGCAGAGCTTTCTGAGCCTTACCTACCTCACAGGATGTCTGTTGTGGGGAGAGGAAGGGTAGATGATCATAAGTTGCTTTGAGACTCCTTTGGGTAGTGAAAAGCTGGATACAGAAAAACCCTGGCTCATTTTCATTCTAACCTAGTAGTTCCTCTTGTGGATGCCCTCCATCCATGGAAGGGTAGGGAAAGGCAAGTACTTCACTTTCAACCTCTGGTGGCAGTCAGGTGGAATTGACCCAGAGCTTGTTTCTCTTCCTTGTGATTTATTAGAAGCTGTCTTATTACATCCTCCCAACCCTGTTGAAATCGAATCTGGTTCATAAGTATGAACCTACAGCTGTTGTTTGTCCTGTCTTCTTTATTTAAAAACAGGTTTATTTCAAAGGGGTTAACCCAAAATTCCCTGAAGGAGGGAAAATGTCCCAGTACTTGGAACACTTAAAGACAGGGGACACAATTGATTTCCGTGGACCCAGTGGACTACTCGTGTACAAGGGAAAAGGCAAGTACAATTTTCATACCAAAGTTAGGGATCCTCCTAACAAGAGCAATCTTGTTCCCAAACTTGGAGTCCCAGCTGGCTTGGGAGAAAGTTGCTATGGGCACAGTTCCCTCCACTAATATCCATTGAGTTCCTGGGAGTACGAAATCTGTAGCCATGTGCACATGATATGCAAGTACAGGGCAAAGAACTACTGGAGCCCACAGAGTCCCTGGTAGGACAGCATGTGAGTTCTGTCATGGTAGCTCCCACTGATCAGTTTCCTGCCATTCCTTCTTGGTAGGTAGCGTGCAAACCACAGCCAGAGGGAAGGCTATGAACATGGGCAGGGGTAGTCAACCTGTGGTCTTCCAGATGTTCATGGACTGCAATTCTCATGAGTCCCTGCCAGCATTTGCTGGCAGAGGCTCATGGGAATTGTAGTCCATGAACATCTGAAGGACCACAGGTTGACTACCCCTGAACATGGGGGATCTAGCCAGACCCCTCTCTGTTGGCGTGCCTTTTCTCACAGGATGTGACCGCAAGGAGCTAAACTAGGATCATGCTGGTACCTTTCAGGGTCAGCCTTTCCCCTGTTTTCTTCTGGCTGGGTTCCCATCGTGTTGAGCTGCAACTGATGAGGAATTCTTTCTCCAGTTCTTGCATTCTTCCGTGTGGCAGGGGGACTAATGTTTTGCATCCAGGGGGTTTTTTCTCTGTTTTTATACCTTTCGTGCATTTCTTTCCTTATTACTTCAGGAGCATTTGCCATTCGGCCAGACAAGAAGTCTGAACCAGTAGTTAAATATGCAAAGCACGTTGGGATGATCGCAGGCGGGACAGGTGGGTGAGAGCACCAGCTGCTTCCTCCAAGTATCACTTTTGCTTGTGGCATCGATGCTTCTTTTTAAACTTGGTCTGTCTTTGCATCCCCGAAGGGATTACGCCAATGCTGCAGCTCATCCGAGCTATTGTGAAAGACAAAGAAGATCCCACCATCTGTTACTTACTGTTTGCCAACCAGGTAAGTAGCAGTTCATATAATTCCTAGCAGTGATGTTAAACCAGAATGGATGACATACCTTTAAAAACAGGGGCTTAAAACCAGAGTTTTAAAGGGTAGAAATATGGGATGATTTATGTTTTTAGTTGGATTGCATTTCCTTCTTTGATCCGAGTGGTCAGAGTGAACTACTGACCTATCCAAGCTTAAAAGTGAACTGAAGCTATCAAAGCGCCATATGTAAAATGGCTGTTCTTGCACATGGCATTGCTGGGCCAGCCACCCATCGCCAGCACCTTCTTCCAAAGTGTCGTCGCCATTGGGTTCCTCTTGGGCGGGATTCAGAGGAAATCCCTCTGCAGTAGAAATGTGTTGGATGCCCACACACCCTGCTCTGGGCTCCATACACTTTTTGCACGCTGCCTGTGGCTGGCTCCCCATCCCCACTTGCTGGGATTCACTTGCACTGTTTGTGCACAGTGGGATGTCCTGCTAAGGCAAGTTTTATAAAACTGCTCATCAAGGATCTATGAAGATAATGAGTCAAAATTATGTGGACGCATGAAAGGGCTTTTGGAAAGAGTGAAGCACTCCTAAGGACACCTGGTATCTAACAAGCCAAAACCAAACCCTCATGAGGAGGGAGTTTCCTTGAAATTTCCCCCCAAATCTCTCATGTCAGAATGAAAAGGAACTTTCAAAATAACCAAGTGTGTCCATGGCATACTGAAGCCTTTCTCAACTTTTTATCATTGAGAAACCCCTGAAACATTCTTCAGGCTTTAAGAAACCCCAGAAGTGGCACGGTCTTGCGGAAAATGGTTGGGAAGCAGAGCTGTGAAAATGCCCACCCTTCTCACCCCCTCCAGGCCCATCATTGGCCATTGGTGGGTTGACATGACTATTATATAGTCATATCGCCTGATAATTTTTTAACAAATTAAAGACATATAAGAATGAATTCCCATGCATTTGGGAAACCCACCCAGGGCTGTCAAGAAACTCCAGGGTTGAGAAAGCCTGGCATAGAGCATTCACCAGTTAAGATTGGTCCCTAATAAAGGTTGCAGTCCTGTGTTTTATAATTCTTTGCTGATTGCTGATTTTTCTTAACATGTTGCTTCAGTACCCCTGAGATCACTGAATGATATTTGCCTAGCCTTCCGTTGTGCCACCTGCTTTGGGATAATCCCATCCAAAAATAGCTCTTTTGCCACAGAGGCAGCTGCAGAAATAGGTGCTCCCACGGCAGCAGATCCTGCTGCAGCCCTAAAAATACACCTTTGTTTTGTGCCAGATATCTTTGGGTAGGGCAGTGTTGCCTTTGTGTATGTAGTTGTCAAGGCAGACAACTCTTATTGGAATAATTGTGGTTGATGGGCAAAGAAATGCTTTCCTTGCAAAGTTTTGCTCTTATGTCGTTTGCCAGTACGCTGCCATCAACTAGCCCCTGCACAGAAATGAAACTTCACAGCACAGTGTAGTTGGGATGACCTCACTCTGATCTATGTAGAACCACTCTGTCTACCTGTGTGTGTGAAACTTATAAAGAAAGATTAAATGCTCAGGATATCTTAAAGGTTAAGAGATAAATTATTCTGTGATCTTCTGTGTATAATAGCTGCTGTGAACTAGAGCAGTGGTCCCCAACCCCCGGTCCGGGGACAGTACCGGGCCGGGGCTCCTCCTCGTCCTTCTCCCCGGCTGCTGCCTTGGGGGCTGCCTTGCCACTCTGCTGCCGGCTCACCTTTGGTGCTCTCCAGCGGCTGCCATGGCTGGGGCTCCCCCTTGGTGTGGCACTACACAACTGCTGCTGGCAGCACCCCCCCAGTGGGGGGCGGGAAGTCAGGGGCGCCGGCGGGAAAGCAAGTGGAGCAGAGGCTCAGGCGACAGTGGCAATGTCCCTTGGCAAAAGACTGCCTCCCCTGGGCCTCAGTAAAATTGTCAAGCGTTGACCGGTCCCTGGTGATAAAAAGGTTGGGGACCACTGAACTAGAGCAAGTTTACTCCCACTCGCTATCTGCATAATCTAGACCGATCAATCGAGACTAGGCCCCCAAACTTACAAAAACTAGTTTAATCTTGAGGGTAAGTGTCTAAAAAAAGTTTGCTGTCAGACACTTATGGAATACGTTTTGAAAAAATGAAACAGACCTCAACCTCAGAATTTTATGCAACCATTCAAATGGAGTCCTGCTTTTTCTGCATTTTAGTAATCTGCTTAAAACATGTTAAGAAGCAGTATGAGAGAGAGGGAGTTTTAGCGCTCTTGAAAGAGTATGGTCATGTTGGCCTATATGGATGGCAGCATTTGTCTCCTGGAAGAGAAGGCTTCTGACTGCCAGGGATTCCGCTCAGAAATTGCACTCTCCCTCTGCACAGTGGCCTGAGCCATGTATTTGCAAGAGAAACCTTATGACTTCTGCATGGTGCTGTGTCAGAAGGGGCATCCCATTTCTGGCAGACACCTCCATTCTTGCTGCCCAGACAAGCTAGACAGCTTAACTGCATCTCTTATGACAACAGATCTACAGGACCAAGTTTAGCCCAGTTGGCCATTAATAAGAAGTCAAATTAACCCCTTTTTAAAATGGGTGCTCAAACAGTTTTCTTCTGTATGTAGGAAATTGCTAGGTAGTCGCTTCATATTTCCTTTTGACTGAGGCCAGTGAAAGAGGACCGCTGTTTTCTTTCTTGCACAGACTGAGCAAGATATCTTGTTACGCCCAGAATTAGAAGAAATCCAGGCTCAGCATCCAGACCGCTTTAAGCTGTGGTACACGCTGGATAGAGCATCCGAAGGTAAGAACTTCCCTCGAGGATTATGTCTAGTCATAACTTTTGCCTCTTTGGAACCCAACCTGTTTTCCCCTTCTAGATTAATGTGCCTAAACACGTGGGAAAGATTTGCTAGTGAAAGAAAAGCTTTGATGATTTACTGTAAGAAAGAAGATACCTACTATATGTGCCTGAAAATGCAGATGCTGGTTTGCCAGGTTATTGTGCTGGAAGAGATTGTGTTACCTACTCTGATGGGTGAATCTTTCAATGATGAGTTCTGTAAAGAGTTCGGGAGTCCTGCTAGAACCAGTGTGAGTGCCGGCATGGTGTCATGGTTAAGAGTGGTGGCCAGTAATCTGGAGAACCAGGTTTGATTCCCCCCTCTTCCACATGCAGCCAGCTGGGTGACCTTCGGCTAGCCACAGTTCTCTTAAGGCTGTTCTCACAGAGCAGTTCTCTTAGAGCTCGCTCAGCCCCACCTATTTCACAAGGCGTCTGTGGCGGGGAGAGGGAAGAGAAGGCAATTGTGAGCTGCCATGTGACTCCTTCAGGTAGTGAAAAGCAGGGGATAAAAACCAACCTTCAAGGTGGTAGCCAAGCTCATTTTCTCCCTCCCAGTTCTGCTTAGCTCAGACGTTGCATTGAGTTTAGAATAAGCCAAATCATCCCTATTTGTTTTCATTTTTTAAAATTAACAGGCTTTAAGGAGGTTCATTTTGGGGGGAGGGGGTCAAATGAATGCACATTTTCAGGCCACAGCAGTAAAGTAGATGGGAGAGAAAGCATCTTTCTCTGGGACACCTTAAAATCATTAAGGTCTTAAAGTTAAGGTCTGTATTGTGACTGGAGGAACTGCAGACCGAGGAGCAGTGCCAAGTAGATGAGCTTAGTCATTACTTGGTGTTGCACACGGCCGAGGAGGAATACGTGAGTGTGAATCAGCTTTCTGGTATTTCCTCCCGAATCAAGTGAGTGTTCAGAAGTGTGGTTGTGTTCTGTGATGTGTTTGGGTATTGCAGAATACCACTTTTCACGATTGACTTATCCCCTGTTCCAGGTTGGGACTACAGCCGAGGGTTTGTGAATCAAGAGATGCTCAAGGACCACATGCCTCCACCGGCAGAGGACGTTCTCATCCTGATGTGTGGCCCTCCTCCAATGATCCAGTATGCTTGCATTCCTAACCTAGATAAGCTGGGATACCCCAAGGAGGCAAGATTTGCGTACTAAAATGGATAGTTAATAAGATTGAAAAGGAATGTGTCAAGTGGGAGAAAGGGGAAGGAAAAGCTTTGGGCGAGGGGAAGCAAAAACAGGCCGATGGATATTAGTTCAAAGCTCAGTTCTCTATGTGAGTTCAGTGTCTTATTAATGATGCACTGAATATTCTGTCGATCTATGGTATTTTGCTTTGCTACATTTAACCATTTTTTTATAAAGGCCACTGGATTACGTCTGGCTCTTTTCCTCATGGGATAAACTCAGTGTAGCCAGGCTGTTGCATCACCAAAGAGTTTTTCCTAAGAGCACTTGTGTCTGTTACCCAGGGGAAAGCACCTCCGTACAGGAAGCATTTTGTTTGTTGTGACTGTCTGGTTGCTACAGTGGAAAAGCTGAGAACTGCACTAAACACGTGTGTCAGTCATGCAGGATTTTTGTATTGCCTTTTAGCAGACTGCAATCTAGCTGACAGACTTTGGTAACGCAAACAAAATATACACATGTTTTATATATACTTGCAATGTATTAACGACACTTTTGAGAATGCAGGGGTGATTTTGTTGCCTTGCTACAGACTCTTGTTTCCCAGCTTCTTCCTTTATTACTTCATTCCCTATGCAAAGCACAGGGAGCATTTGAATTCCTAAAGGTTAATGATTCCAAAACCTTGTTGGTAAGAAGCTATCATGGTTTTTTTTTAATTAGTCCTTTCTTATAGTAATTATCAACTAGTGAGCTTCAGCTTGTTTAACTTGCTTTGGCACACACAAAATGATTTGTAACGATCGTATGAAAAAATGGGGAGGTGTACCTCAGGGTCTCCTGCTTGCAACTTGATCACATGACTTAATTCTTTCCCGGCTTCCTTATTTTTGTAATCGGATCAGGACTGCGTTAGTTGGGAAGGGCTCTGGTTCAGTGAGCAATGAACTGGAAAAACGCTGGGCTAGATACTGGGAGGGCACTAGTGGAGCTTCCTTTCACTCCACTGGCACAGGAGAGGTTCTTTGGAAGGGCATGCCCATTAATTATGGCTGGCCTTCAGAGTTTGCGTGCAGGTAGATATTAAGTGTGCTGTTTTTGAAGTTGTCCATCATGAAGATTTTTTCTTTCTTTCTCTGAGATCTCATTCTTTTACTTCTACAAAAGCAATCACAGTTACAGATGCATTCTCCATTAAAGTAAATAAAATGCTGCTTATGCCAACAGGGGCAACTTGGAGGCTCTAGAAACCTTGCAGAGAACTTGGGAGATAAAACTTGAGTTTTCTCCAAGACATCGAATTGATACCAGATAGTATCACTTTGAAGTAGGGCCTAACCTGCCTTTGTTCTGCTCTTGTAATCCTCTTCTGTCCACCTTATGAGAGCAGGGATCTCAGCTTAACTGTTCCCCTTGTGCCAGGTCATTTATTGCATGCTCCAGGCCTCCTGTGCCCTCCCCACACAACTTGAAATATCCAGTGTTCACCTTCAAGCAAGCCTATTGTGTTAGCAAGAGCAAAGCCACAGCCCTCCTCCAGGGTGGTGCTGGGCATGAGGCCTGTAGAGACTTCAAAAGTCAGTTACATAAGGGCTGAAGCTTGCAAGAGCAGGAGAGAGGAGCAACGCTGAAGTGTTGTGTAGCATCCTTGAGCAGAGCAAGTAGGGCCCCACCCTTTTTTCCTTAGGTTGAACAATTTCTACCAGCACTGCCCATTAGCACAGTTATGGCAGCAGAGAAAATAGTATGAACCCATTGAGGAACAAATATTTTTTCTCCAGCTGGCTGATTGAATTACTCTTGCAGCAGAAAGAAAACCAGGAAAGTCAAGGTTTAACCATCTCTTTGCTTTATTTTTCTAACATGGTGGGACAAAGGAGCCTTAAGATCTTTTCATACATGTATTCTTGGGATGCAACTTACTTCCTATGTTTTGTATTACCTTGCCTTTTCCATTATGGAATTTTTCCATATGTGTGTGCTAGAAAAAAAATAAAACTTTTTGGGTTTTTTTTCTTGCTCCTCACTTGTTTTATGGCTTTTCTGTTCTTAATGCAGCACTGAGGGCTTGAACTCTCAGCTTAAACGGGGACAGTAGAGGGCAAGTCTTCGCTGAGGATGATTCAGATGGCTAGCATGTCTCTCCCTTTCTCCTTGTACAAAACTGTTGGTAACAGGAAAATCAGTTCCGCCAACAATCGGATGTATATAGACCGATTTCAGTTTTTAAAAAACATTTCACAGGCAATTTTTGAGATAATCTTAAAAATGTGAAATTAATAAAATTCTGCCCCCAGTGTCAACACAGAGCTGAGATGTGGAGGCTTGGTCAAGGCACAGAGGAGCCATCTGCATAGGAATGTACTGTTACCCATATACACCTGACTTCATCCCGTTAGATACAGACTAAGTGGAACTTAGTTCTGCAGAACTACACAGAATCAGAGCAAGTATCACTATAATTCTAGGTGCCTTATGTTCTGTTTTGGAGAGAAACAGACCTACTTTTCAGGCATGGAAAGTGAACATTTAAAAAAATTACTTGCAGGGCTACGCAGCAAAACTCAAAATGAGGCATTCTCAACCGGAAGGGTTTCCCAAATGGGTGGGAGTTAATTCATTTTTTATATATTTTAAATATATGTTAAGCATTGATCAGGTGATATGACCATATCTATGTTGACCTGTCCCACCTCCCAAAATGGCCAATGACATGCCTGGAGGAGGTGGGAAGGAGAGGGGCCCTGGGTGGGCATGGGCACAGCTAGGCTTCCCAAGCACATTCTGCACAATCGAAGCCTGGAGAATGCTTCAGGGGGTTCTCAGTGGTAAAAAGGCTGAGAAACACTGTGTTAGGAAATTACTAAACATAGTTCAAAACCCAGCTTCTCTCCTATTCCCTTCATTATGTGAAAAAAACTTCATTTGGCAACCAGCCAAAAGAGACACAACATCCAGCCCTGCCAGTGGAAAACCAACCTGTTGGCAACCATTCTACAAAGGCGCAGAAGTACCTGCTAGTGCGTAACATTCCTTTACGGGCATCACATTGAAGACAACTATACTCCGCTGCCATTGAAGTACTTGAGAAAATCTGCCAAGAGTACAATCTGAGCACGTGACTCCAACTACTCAGTCTTTCCTTGTAGTTAGGAAACTTTAAATACCAGTTGGGGTGGCTGGAGAATCATTCGACCCATTCTACTTTCTGATCATCTCTTCCCTATTTTGTGGTGTAGCAGCAGACATTTCAAGAGCGGCAGCCAGTGTAATAAACACCAGCTCTTTTTGTGCTGACCTGATTTTCTTAGGCACCCAGTAAACGAATGGCAGTTGTTAAGCTAATTATCGGTTAGTGGGCAGCTATAACCTTGCACAGTGATCAAGCCAAATACTTTGACTCCCAACAGCAAAAACGAGGCCCCACAATGCAGACCGAGAAACCCACTTTGGCCATATATTTGCCACCACTGCAGCCCTCTAGATGTCCATGGACTACAGTTCCCATGAGCCGCTGGCAGGGGCTCATGGGAATTGTAGTCCATGGTCATCTGGAGGGCCGCAGTTTGACTACCCCTGGATCTCGCTCAGCAGCTTCTGCTCCTTCCTTTTCCCACAAGGTGGACGGTGTGTATGTGCCCAACACTGCAGCCATGCAGAGATTGTATAGTTGGTCCCACTGGGCATGGAAACTGCCACAGGATCTGGTTTAGAGGCAGGATATTCAGAGGCTGTCTGTGGCCTCCTAAGCTGGTTGTCTTCAATGGCTATCACTCATTTCCCATTGTTTTTCACCAAGGTGGTTGTAATTACATCGATCAGTGCTTGAAAGTAACCCTAGATATTTTTATCTTTGTTATCGAGGCTCCTGACTGAGCATAATACAAGATAATATTGAGCAGACAGCACAGAGATTATTTTAAGCCTTTCCATAGCATTTGGTCTCTAATGCTTTGGCTTTGTGGAGCTTTCTGCTAATACCTTAGTCAGTAGACCTTTCATGGGTGCAGCACCTCTCAATGCAAGCATAAATAACTCCCAAGCAAAATGTCCTCCATATATTTAACTTGAGATGACTGCTCCACGTGAGCATGTTGTTGAACATCTGCCAAACCACAAGCTCTGCGTATGCCTCGACTCTGGACCGGAGAAAGCTTTTGAGAAAGTTATGGTGCATAAAAGGCTGATCTATCCTTCAAATCTTTTGCAAAAATCCAGACGCATTTTATGTTTCTGAGTAGGCATTTATTTCTTTATCATGGCAATACATATAAGTTTATGCTGACATCTTTGTACACAAAGAACCAAATAAAATACCATGAAAATATTTCATGCATACGCATTCAAGTTAACTGTTTGGCTTAATTATGAGTGTTTTATATTACTCTTCCCTTCCCCAGCCCCACAGAAATAATAAAAAGACCAACTGATAAGAATGCCTGGCGTAACCTGAAAAAGGATCACCCAGCCTGAACGGACTTCCTTTAATATCAAGATTCAGAAACAATGAGAAGTCTGAAGTTGGTCATACATGCAACGTTATCACTAGATGAAACACATTCCCGTTGGCATTCAAGTCTAAGAATTTGTGTGCATTCGACTCCACACCCATCTCTGACTCTACTTAAATGTGTACCCCTTCTTTTACACAACCAGTGTTTGCAGACCAGCAAGATTGGCTTCTAGGAGTAGGACATGTCTTGCTATGTGCAGCAATTCTCAACTAAAGTGACCCTGAATAGAATTATGTGGCTGCTGGTAAAACCCAGTATGTATTCAGAGAAGGTGAACTTCATTCACAAACACAAGTTTAGTGCCAGCATGGGTCTTGCCCATTACCCACCGGCACTTCCTGCATTCATTCAAAGTAGCTCAGATCTTCCACAAAATGAGGTGCTCACCTAACTTCTACAGGCAGCAGCTTCTGCCCTTTTTCCATGGACAGCCAACCCTGAATACAATTTTATTAGCAAGTTCCTCTGAAAGAGGGTTTAAAGCAGGCGTAGTCAAGCTGTGGCCCTCCAGATGTCCATGGACTACGTGTTTGCTGGCAGGGGCTCATGGAAATTGTAGTCCATGAACATCTGGAGGGCCGCAGTTTGACTACCCCTGCTTTAAAGATACAGGTGCTGGTGGCAGTCTTTGATAGAACAGAGAACACAGTTCATTTTAATACAATTTATGACAAGTGTAAATAGACACGCGAGGCAGCAGATTTAAAGGGCCAGTTTCAGCTTTAAAAGTCAGAGAGCCAATCTAGGCATTCTTAACACAGCTCGACTTCAGACTTAAAACGTATTTGAATGCTCATCATGTAAAACTCCTTGTAAGCAGAAACCTAGCAGTTCCAGGAGATGGCTAGGCTCAGACCTCCTCGACAAACCAGCCTGTCGTGGACAGAGTAATTTTTTATGTGGTGAATCATTTAAACTTTGAATCTTCATCTGCAGTTTGAAATGGCTAATCCCAGGAACTCATGGGAACATATGGACAGGCAAAATTACAAGCAATATTCCAATGACATGTCAAAAGCCCACCTGCTTAACAATTCTTTCCTTTTCCTCTCCAAGCACTGTTCAAACACTTTTGTTCCAATATGGGCAGCAACAGTGTGAACAGTTTCTTTCAAGCACTACATTTCCACCATCTGCAACATTACCATTTTAAGCAAGCAGCAAAACAGTACCAGTTTTCAGAGGCCGGGATGATGGAGTAGGTAGATAAAGAAGGAAGTCTAGCTGCTGAAGGCATGACAGACAACATTTTCACTAGCAAAACTGAATTTTACAAGTCTAATCACATAAGAAGCCAGAAAATGATGTACTTCATTAAGAGCAAGCATAAAGATCTGGCAGTGTGTTTCAGTTTGGTCAATTGTACTGAGAAGGCAAGACCCCATGTTTGAATGTAATACTGAAAAACAAAGTTGCTTGGCCAATTGTTTTTCTTGGCATAGTTTTAAATAATTTTTTTCACTGCAGGGTGTTTGGTGGCTCTCTTGCACAAAGACCAAGGTATTTCTCAGTCTGTGCTGTTTTCAATGGCAAAACTTTAAAATGCTATTAAATTCTTAATTTTATTGCTAGAAAAAAGGAACCACCCTTTCTAACAACTCCATTCCTAATGTAAGAATGTAAGCATCACTTTTTTCAGGGGGGGGGGGGCAACAAGTAGTTTCAAGGTCAGTCTGACTTCTCCAGTAACCAGCTGGTTTGCAAACTGAAACCCTTCCTTTTTTTAAAAAAGGTCATCTTAATCACCTTGCAGCACAATATAAAACTTCTGGTTTGTATGTATTCAATACATTTTTTTGTGTTTTTAATAAAAATTGTATAAAAATAGGACAAACAGAATTTAGATTTCAAGGGCTATGTACTTGATGTTATGGTATAGCAGGAGGCCAACACTAAACACCAAATGCATACCTTTGCTATTAACATTTGATCAATTCATAAAAACCAAGAAGGCCATAAATATCAAGTTTATTTTCTTACTGATAGACCTTCGATGGATAAAGATTCCAGAGATTCATAACTAATTGTTTTTGATTTGTACAGCTTAGAAGAAACAGAAATATCCAGATACATCTTATGGCACAACTATGTTATGACAGCAGTGTAATTAAGCACAGTGCTTTGAAATACGTCACAAGTATGTATTTCACCCATTTGAATAAATCTATGTTTACTTTTTTTCATTTATGGCAACTTCAGAATAGACGGGTACCTCTTTTCCAGTCATCCTCCTGAAATATATCACTTCTAAGAAACAGAAGCAACAATAACTTTAAGTTCCATGATCTTTTCTCCCCGTCACAGATGAGTAGCAATCATGGCAGAATGATGATTATTATCCATGGTCACACATTAGAATCCTCGTCTGTTATGCTGGCACTAGGGGAACGAGTAGCAAAGTCCTTGAACATTTCATCTTCTTTTAACATGTGCTGTAAACAGAAAAAGGGGGAAAGTCTGAAAAAAACACTTGCCAGTATCCATGGTGGGAGAACAGAGTCACAACAGGGCACTGTCTAGTTGCCTAAGTCAGATCAGCCCCTTTATGTTTTACCTAAGAAAAACAAGGTACAGCGACCTTTCTGAAGCTAAAAGTAGATCTGCTCACTGGATAGAAGACTTCCGAGGAGTCCTACAGAAGCTCCTTCAATTTCCAGGAGGGAAGAAATGCAGTAATCAAATACAGTAAATAATAATTTATCATCATCATACCACACAAAAGGGAATTTGTGATCAAGGATAGTTAACCAACATGCCCTGCAGTCTGAGGAACTGGCCCAGCAACCACTGATAAAACTGGACTGCCTTTTCCCTTTTCCTGGAATATCGCCTACTGAAGGCCAATTGCGGCTCTTGCTCAGGATTCTGCACCCCCTTCCTTTCCCTTCAGGCCTGCTGTGAAGGAAGCCTCTAACAGTGACTGATTCAGATGAGGAATGTGTTTCTTTCTCTTTCCCTCAGTCAGTCAGTCAGTCAGTCTATGTTGTGCTGAGGGGTAGCTATTGCTGCCACTCTTCTGAGAGCACTGTAGGGGGGTCTTTGTTGCTGCTCATGGGTATTCCTTTTGAAGTTGTATGCATGAGAGAGGAGGGCTTTTCTCTTCATCCTAGCAGTTGGCTGACAGAAAGGTCACAGAAGAGCTTCTCCTCACAATACTGCTGTGGCCAGCCTTGCTGCTGGAGGGAAGATGCAGTCAAGTCATGCATGTCTCTTCTCCCCCCAAAAAAACATTTGAGGCCTACCGCACAGGGTTGTTGGGCAGATAAAACAGAAAGGTGTTGCAGGGTTGTTGTTTTTTTTACCTCCTGCTTCATCTGCACACAACTCTATGTGGTAGAAGAAGAAGAGTTGGTTTTTATACCCTGCTTTTTTACTATCCAAAGGAATCTCAAAGTGGCTTACAATCCACTTTGTAGCCCAAGGTCACCCAGTTGGCTGCACGTGGAGTGGGGAATCAAATCCAGCTCGCTGCATTAGAAGCCACTGCTCTTAACCACTACACCAAGCTGGCTTCCATTCATTCTGGACATGAGCTATAATTCCTGGAGATGTCCAGAGGTTGGCTACCCCTGAAGGTGGGACCACCAAACAATACACCTCAGAGTCCACCCTCCAAAGCAGCCAATTTCCCCTGCGGAGCTGATCTTTATTGTTTGGAGATGAGCACAATGGCCAGCCTGCAGACTAAGGTGGGGTCAGAGTGGTGCAGTTGTGTCCCACCTGAACAATGGCCTCTGGGCAGCCCTTATCAGCAATAGTTCTCTAGAGCCCGTTGTATTTTCCCACAATGGGCTTTATTGATAGTTTAGTAATATAAGGACGCACAGGGCACCTCAAGCATATTGAAACTGCACACTCAACAAAATCCACAGTGCAAAAAACAGGAGTGCTGAGCTACTGATGCATATGGGCACATCTATGCAGACTTGTTGAAACACAACACTAAACTTGTAAAGTTGTTTCCTATGGAATTCTGGGAGAGATATTTGGAAGGAGAAAAGGGAAGGGGCAATATAGCTTCTGGCAGACCCCATGTTTGGAATGTAGTTGCCATCTCAGGCATCTCTAGGTTTGTTTTAAGAGAAGGAGAAGGAAATGGAGAATTGCTGCCTGCCAGAGAAGACTCTCATGGGACAGATGGAGCAGTGGCATGCTCTGTGCGAATCAACATTGTGAAGGCACTGAGAATTATACGAGTGCCTTTAGCAGCCTCAAGCCAGAAGTCTTTGAGCAAGAATCGATCTATGGCATGAATTCTTAAAGGCTTACAGTCAAGTTGTTGATGCCTTCAGAAAATGCTCCTATTTGTCTCACAGTTCCTTCAGAATCTTCCATCTGAAAGAGAAATACATCAAGAGTAAATGAATTCATATGGATATAGGAGGTAAATTAATTCATAGATCCATTACACTGAGAGCGTTTCTCAGGCTAGAGACAGGGAGGCATGAAATTGCCAGTTCCAATGATTATCTGTAGCTTAATGCAGAGTAAGAAAGTTAGGCTTTGAGGGGGTTGCGAAGGAGTACAGGAGACCTGACTCTGCTTGGCTGCATGACCCCAGTCCACATGCCTGAATTTGAGCATCCAAAGATGCCTGGCTTGGCCTCGTGGCCAGTTCTCACTCGTCTGTGGTGTCACCGTCACAAGGACAAGCACAAGTCTGAATGATGATGATCACAGCCAGCTTAAAGAGCTAACCAAGCAATTCAACAACTCTACAAGAAGTCCTTCACAAAAGCTTCTTCAGAAGTATGGCCAGGCCAAACAATTATATGATCACTGTGAGAGAAACTCATCATGCTGCAAGCAATAGAAGGCCAAGTGTGGGAATATTTGTAGTTGGCGAGGAGGTCTTCCCAGGAGAGTAGACTGATACGTGAGACTGCAGAGAGGAGAAACTAAGGGAACGGTAAGTGAATGAGTAGAGGAGACCGCTGGTGAGGTACAGGAAACAGTGTCAGACTTGGATTGGGGGTGCTCAGGGTCCATGGAGGCATCATGGGGGGGGGGCCTCACTTCATGGGTCTTGTGCCACACTCTCACCTCAACCAACTCACTGCATTGTTGTGGGAATAAAATGAAACAACCACTTTAGAGGAAAGGTAGGCTGCAAAGAAGAGTAAGAAAGAACTTTCAGTTATACCAATAACATTAAGATCACCAACATATTTGAAATTTCTTCTGTGTAAATCTAGGTGCGCATCTGTTTCCTAGAGACATTAATCAGGATTCCGATTTTACAACAGTGTGTGTTACATGACTGGAAGGGAATGATAAACTAAAGAAACTCTGAAAAATCAAGTGTGCCCATGCACACACACGAGCATGGGCACATTCAAGTTTTATTGTTTCAACTTAACACAAAATGACACCTGAAATGCAACCACTGTTACCTGCTCTAGCCGGTCCAATTCGTCATCATCATATGGCCTGATGTCTAAACCTGTCCGAAACACTTTGTTTGATCCACTTCCCGATGCCTGTCCTACATCCATTGGGCACACGTACTCTTCCCCGTCATCCGGCTTCTTTTTCCGCAAATTCCCAAAATTCCCAAAACCAAGTTTCTTTGGCTGAAAAAGGCAGACAGACAAAACATCTCATTCAGAACATTTAAAATCTTGTAGGTTTTCCACTAGGTAGAGAAAGGCACCACAACAGGTAATGTTCAAATAATCTCAAATGTATGCTCATGTATAAAGGTGGCAAAATATATTCAGGCTTCCAAATCTAAGAAAGAAGAGACTAATTTTATATTGTTGATTACAAGTATTCATGTGCATTAATGCAGGTATGCAAACAACCAGTCATTAAAATGCCTTGTAGCACATGAAACTGCCTCTGGACTTACCAGGGGAGTGGACAGATACATGTGACAGCGGAGAGGAAATACAGAGAAGCTTTTTAAAATCTGGAACATCATTTACACTTTTGATGTGCCACAAATGATTAATATTGTTGGCAGACTAATAACATTTGTAGACTTGTTTGTGGAGCTGTGTCAACTAGCTCCTGGTCATTTCTTCATTTCAAATTCTAAGATGTAAATGTCACCTTGTATTGCAAGGCAACTTAAAGCGCAATAAATCTTCCGCCAAGTACCATAAATTCTCCCTTGAGTACAAGAGATTCCGCTAACAAACTGCCAGCCAAGCATGCACACCAGGGAAGAATGTTTGAGACAAACAAGATTATAGATATACAGAACTGACTTGGAAATATTTGCACAAGGTTATGCAACAATGCCACAGATAAGATACACTGATTGCTTTTTACTACCAATCACCAGGAAAACTGCAAATCCTGTTCCATTAATGTTCCATTAGCGTTTTAGAAGCTTTAACCAAACAGCATCCTAGGCCTCTGTAGCAGACATCCAAGCCTAGCAACAGAGGCAGCTGAATGAGGAACTGTGCAGTACCACTCAGAACGCTTTTTGACATGCCTTCACTTTGGCGGTAGCCGTCAAGAGGACGTAGTCTGGAGATTCCATCGCTTCACACTTCTGCTGCTGGGCCTCTGGACCAATCAGCAGATTGAAGTGGGTTGCCAGGTGTCGCCTCAGGAGCGTCTTGTTGGGGGGGATGTTCAGCAGCTGCGCCATGGTCTCAACATTGAAGCGAGGCTCCAGCACCTGCACCACCAAACAGAAGAGACCTCAGAATGGCTGGTAGCACCTCTAGTTCACCACACTGCTCTGCAAGGGTGTTCCTTAAGCAAGGACCAAAGAATGGGAAGAGGCCATTATGTTTTAAACTAATACCACGTAGTTCCTGTGACTCAAATAGACCCCTATATAAAAATTAATCCCAAGAAGAATGCAGGGGCAGTCTTCCCTCTACATTCAGAAATATACTTATTTATTTACTTTGCCTGACACTGTTGTCTGCACTTGTATTATCTGAAAAAGAAAATTGAAAGGTTAAACTCTTACCATTAGACCACCATGAACGCCACTTCCCCTTAAATTAGGAGCGTATTCTGCAAGATCAACGGACCGCAACCACTCCATCACCCGGTGATTAGTCCACTGGGCAACCTCTGATGGTGTGATGTTATTCTGAAATGAGAGGTAACACGCTCTTCTGCAACCATGGGTCTTTTTTGGCAGCTGATTCAGCCCCTGTAATTCTAATTTCCAGCAACCCTGCTATGCTACCCTGACAAAAGAGACAAGGTTTTCTTTTCAGACTACAATACCCAGCTCTAATGGACAGTGGATGAGCAAAAGGGTTGCGAGTGTCCTTCATAGTGCAAGGGGTTGGACTAGATGACCCAGGAGGTCCCTTTCAACTCTATGATTCTATGATCACTTTCTGATCTCAGATAGAAGGAGGTTGGATCACGTAGCAGAATGTACCCACAATTTTTAAAAATCCCTGCATACAGAGCTAGACAAGATCATGGTTTCATTTTCTCCCTGCCATGCACAATGGCCTATATGCAGGTAGACTGATTCATTTAATATTTATATACCACCCTCCCTTGTGGCTCAGGGCAGTTTACATTGGAACTGTCCCTGTACCACACAATACAACATCTTGGCTTGAATGCATAACATTTTTTAAACATTAAGTCAACAGTAAGAACTTGCACAATCTTTCATGGTACCGTAATATGAAACAATTAGTTCTCTAAGTGAACACCATGGCTTTTTGAATGAATTGGGATTCTGCCCGTTCTGTGTGTCAATATAGAACTGTATAATATGAGACTCGCTTGGCTGAATCCAACCCACTAGACTTGCATTGTGGCCTGCCAGTTGCTTGACACCCACACTATTACTGTTTTAGGAGGCTTAGCAAACTACAGGCAAATTGCCACTCCTGGCTGGAAAGCTGCATCCACTGTTTGGGAGTTGCAAGTTGTGCCATCCTGAAATGGGTGTGATATGCTGTCAAGTCGCTTTCAGCTTATCGTGACTGAACAAACTGCAAAGGGTCTTCTCACTGACAGCCTTGCTCTGGCCTTACGAGATTCTTTTATAGCATCAACTGATTTCATGGTGAGAGTTCCTCTTTTCCTAATGTGTTCCTAAAAGTTGTTTTCCTAGAACTACTGTCTTTTCCAGTGAGTCTTATCAGATATCTGAAACACCTATCACGGAATATGATATTCAGAAGAGTTATTGTGTAACACATTCATTAAAGAGATAGAGGAATTCATATCTCAGTCCTCCTGCTTACAGTGCTGCCCACCTCCAAATCAAACACTGACTCATGTCTCTCGTGGAAAGATAAACATGTAAGAACATCGCATACAAACAGCTTGATCTTTTAAAATCAACCTAGTTCTTTCTCCCATGTAACAGCCAAACTAAACTCTCAGAAAATATCATGCATAACTATACTACTTGAAACTGGAGAACTTCTTTGAATGCTCTCCCACATTGAAAAAGAATCTCCATGTACACATAAAACTAGTACATCATAAAGCTTCTGAAGCAGGGGAGCCATCAAATATGTCACACTTCACACTCATGCGATCAGACCAGAAAGGGCTGTACAATGTGGCGGCTTTAATATTGTATCCAAATGTTTATTAAAATACTAGCATGCACAGACTAAGCAGAAGGCAGGGGCTGTGATGTATTGACTGCAACGATAGCTCACAGGCTTAGATTTGAGGGAGAACCCCTCATGCAAAGATTTTAATTGAACAAGGAAATGTACCCCGGAAAATTGTCACTAACTGAAAAGCTTAAGTTTCAGCAGGCAACGGAAGAGATGAGGAGTCGCAAGAATACTGAAGAGAACAAACAGTCCATAGCATTTGTTGCGAAGAATCACTGTGTAGTGTGCTGGCATTAAAAGGGGTTACCTCATCGGAAGGCCTCCTGCGCAGACAGTTGGGTTCAAAGTTATTTATCCTGAGGACTTGAATGGCACGTTTGATGCTGAGATGGTGGAGGACACTTACAACTTTCAAGGACAGCAAGTCATCCTGCCAGGGAAGATGTAAAAATAATGAAGAACAGGCACATAAATCAGATCTAGAACAAAGCCAAGAGAAAACTAGGGGGGGAAAATAAGCATTCAAATGGCAGCAGACCCTTTTTTGTTTTGTTTTTGTTTTGTTTGGTTGTTTTGGCAGCAGAAGCGACACAGCATCCTTTGATACCTTAAGGACTAAACTCCTCATTTAATATGGCAGAAGCTTTCACATCCTTCGAGTCAAAATTACTTATTTGACAGATTCTCTTATTTAAAATGCTTAGAGTCTGTCTTTCCACACAGCTCCAGGAAGCTGGCAGGGAACATTAAAGTAGAGACATTAAAAACAATAAAAGAGCTACAACTATGCGGAATATCAACAATGAAGTTACTAAAAAGAAGATCTGCACCACAAACACTAAAAGGAAAACAAGAACCACAACAGCCACTCACACACACACAGTGCCAACCTGAGCAGCCTATGGAAAATCACTGCCTTACCTTCCCCCTCCCCTTCCTAAAAACTGACAATCCTGACTATAATGCTGTTGGCTGAAGTCAGTTCATCTCATCATCACCATCATCAAGGGATCCAAGGGAGGATTGCAAGCATGGTTTAAAAAAAAAAACCTTTCATTCAATCGGCAAGCTGATTAAAAGATGTAACATATGGACCTAACAGCAAAGATGCCTAGTAAGGCAAGATAATGCTGTTGAGCTGGGATAGTATAACAGGGAGAGGAGGAGCTAACTATAAATGCAAACATATCTAAGGTAAAGGGACTATCAGCACAGGAAAAACTTCATCCGGAATAAAAGAGGGACCTTAGTTGCTCTGTTACACTGCAGCTTTGTTCCTTCGACAAGAAAGACTTCCCAAATTATTCCGTTTTGCACATTTTGCAAAACGATAAAAGCATGGGGGCTTCAGGCAGACTGCTCCATAATGTGGGAGCCACCATAGAGAATGTGCATGAATGGCAGTTGCCAATTTTATCCATTTGCAGGTGGCACCTTTAGACAGTTTCACTTAGATGAGTGAAGCTGTCACAGCAGAACTTAGCAAAAGAGGCAGTCCTACGGCAGTCTTATTGATCCTGAGGCCCTGAGCAAAAGTCCAGGGTTGTGCCCCAGAATCACTGCCTTAGGCTAACTAGATAGCAAGAGATGGTCTGGGAAGAAGCGGGACATCTCCTGTGCAGACCAGAGATTTTCAGGCTGATGGAACCCCGTAGTACAGTCTACTTGGAGCTTTCAAGCATTTTTTTCCTTTTGAGAAGAAACTTCTAGATTTGGAATGCTCCTCCTTCCTCTGTCAAAAGAGGTCCCTTTTCCCGCCCAAAGGGTCACATGACAGAGGTGGGGCTCCTGTATCAGTCTCAGAATCCTGATTTGGACAGGAAACTCCAGCTCAAGTTGGAGGGGAGAGTGGGACACTGCAGAACCTAGAAAGAGCAAGTAAACTTGAGAAATGTTGTCTCTGGCTGGTCTGTACGTATGCAGTCTTTGTGGGACTGCACAGAAGCAAGGAAGATTAGCAAGGGGTGAGTAAAAGCCAAGGCTTAGATGTCACTAACGATTAGACAAGCGTTTCATAGAAGATGCAAGTTTTGAAAGGAGAGCGCATGTGCAAGTGGCACCTCATAGATGCTCTGGCACCACACAGATGCTCAGACAAATGGGACCTGCACTTGGAACATTCTATAACTTTAGCTCACTCTTTTTTCCTTCAAAGGGTCTAACTGTATGCGCATGCCCTCAGCCATGGAGTGAAGAGTATCCTGTTCTGCCCAAGTACAGGGCAGCACAGAGTCGATGAAGAACTCTGAGCTACTAAAATAGCAGAGTTGGAAGCGTAAAGATCACAGGGCAGAAAGACAAGTGGAGTGAGAAAAAGACCATGAGGACTCCTGAGTTTCAAAATAGGCATTTGCTTACAATAGTCATGTAATGTAGCATTCGGCCATCCACCTTTCCTTCATCAAACTGTGTCTTGTACTGGGGTAGTCCAATATCATCCAGCCATCCTTTGAAAGAGAGACGGAGGGGGGTGGGGAGAGAGGGAGAGAAACTGGTAACTTCTCTGCAAGGATACATCTCTGATTCTCTAATCCGTAACAATAGCTGCACGGACAATTTGGAAAAAGTACCAAATAGACACAACATGTGGTACTTGTTACATAGTACAACTTTCTGCTAAGGACATCTTTCATTAAAAAAAACATCTTGGATCAACAATGGTATGTTTGAATTTATGTAGACAATGGGGGCTGACACCCCAGAGTCTGAATAAGCCTTGGAGCCTCATCTCCTTGTCTCTCCTTGTGAAAATAAAAATACAAGTTTGGCTATTAGTAAAAACTGAAGAAGAAAATAAGTCAAATCAAACCAAATTGCTTTATCACCAGGTCTTCATGCTTATAAGAACTGTGTGAGAATTACAGTTGTCTGCGCTCACACAAACATGCAATGGAAATGAAGACTAGGACCAAAAATTATCAGCACAGTGTCTCTGAAGTGACTAGTAGCATTAATAAGTTGCTTTAGCCACTTTGGGCTTTGTTGACATGATCTAGCAGACACAGATTTTTATACTGAATTGGCCCAAAAAACGCCCAAGCTAATGTCCAAACTAAAATATTTAGCGTTGACATTTCTACAAGAAAAAAATGAGCACAACCATGGGCTTGTTCGATTATTCACTACCTTAGAATGTTTCTCTGTTTATTGTTAGTATTACTGTTACTTTTAATTCATTCTAATCACTGAGTTCGATGTATTGTTCTCTTTAGTTCTATGTGAACAGCTCTGAGCCGTAGGAGAAGGCAGTATACAAATTTAATTAATTCATTAAACTAGTTATCAGTGTAAAATTAACAGTATAAATCTTGTTGTTCCCCAGCCTGAGCCAACCGGGAAGGGCGGGCTATAAAAATAAAGTTGTTGTTTTTGTTGATATTGTTAGATATTATATTGTTTTTTGTCTCATTTATATAGACATCAGCATTCAGTATTCATTTTCCAGCACGGAATTAATATCATCTTGATGCAGAATTTCCACTTTAAGAGCATCCAATCCACAATCTATGCCTACACTCCAGGTTCCATACAAAGTTTCCTCATTGGGGTTCTCACTGAAGAACATAACAGATGAAGCTGAAGCAAGAAAAAACAGATTAAAAGGGGGGGACTTTACTTGTCACCCAGTTGTAATCCAGCTTCCCATGATTATTCTCCTCTTCTGATCCTAATGCCTGAAGTGAAAGCTGCAGCTTTTTCCGATGCAGTGGATGCTTGATTCCAAGTTCCTATATTTAGAATGTAAAACACGATATTTTGAGACAAATCTGGATTTCTACAAAGAGCGGGAAAGTCTTCACCACTAGGTCTAGTGAGCTGGGGAGGAGCATGTTTCATGATGGTGAGTGACAGAGGCATCCAGAACATCTCTCTCCCTCAGGATAATTCCAAGTAGATAAAGGATGCAACACTCGGGACCAGAGTGACAGCTCCAAAATGCTAGGAAACCCTCCCCAAGAAGCCAGCCAGGAAACACTTCTTTTTCACTTGAGCTGGCTTACAAGAACTTTTTGTTCTTCTTGGGCTTAAAGCTGCCACTGGACTCAAACTTCATTCAAGAACTCTTTTGTTCTTTCAGGAATTTTAAAACAGCACATATGGCACTGGGAATATCTTGCTGCTGGTAGAAGAAGAAAATTGGTTTTTATACCCCACTGTTCTCTACCCTAAAGAGTCTCAAATTGGCTTACAATCTCCTGTGCATCTTCACCTCACAACAGGCACCTTGTGAGGTAGGTGAGGCTGAGAGACCTTTGAGAGAACTGAGACCGATCCAAGGTCACTCAGCAGGCTTCATGTAGAGAAGGAATGGGGAATCAAGCCTGATTTTCCAGATCAGAGTCTGCCGCTCTTAACCATTACACCATATTTTCTATAGCCTAAATATTTTTATTTTCATAGAAAATAATACAACAATAAAATACACCTTGGAATAATATGAAGAACCCTCAGTCAAGAGTCTTCAAAGGTAACTGTTTTCTCTTAGTGGAAAACCTGTTTCTACTAGTAGTGTTATTTTATAATGCAATCTTAATAACACTTTCCTGAGAGTGAAACTCCCCTGAATAGAATTATGATTTAGAATAGACATGCTTAGGACTAGTGTCTTACAGTACAACCCTAAGCAGATCTTCTCAGAATCCTGTTCAAGTCTATTGAGTGGGGCTAACTCCCAGGAAGGATTAAGCCTTCCCCATAATAGCTGTTTCATATAAGGAAGCTCTCTTCTGATACTTGAAGCCATTGTTTAATGATGAAACAAGGGGGAGAGGGGCTGTCATCAGCAATTCCTTAACAGCTTCATGCTCTAATTGTGATTCTGTAAGCATATACAGTCAATATAACTCCAAATCCTTACCTTCTCTAAATCTGCCTGAGAAGCCTGCAAGAGAGTCTGACCAGAGAGTATCCAGTGTCTGCCATTATTGATGTAAGAACCGAGGCCCTGGTCCTGAAGCCAGTTGCAAACTTGCTCCTTTGTCCATTTTGCAAACGGCATGTCCAGCTCACTAAAATGAAGAAGAAAAAAACCCTGGCACTTTAAATTGGAACAAGGAAAGTTTATAAGATAAACTGGAACCCAATTCATGCATTTCTGCACAATCCGCCCCACATTTCACTTTTCACTGGCTAATATTTGTGAAAAGGAGTGACACCTGGGAAGTAACTGTGACCACTGACTGGTCAATGTCCTTTTCCCAGATCCGTGGGCTTCCCTATTACAGATGTAGTGGGGGAATGAATGGGCAACAGGGAAGTGCAACATATGAACAGGGATTAAGGACTGAGGATTAACATGGCAGGTGTGTTGAGCTCAGCTGCACCTAGACACGCAACACAAAACACATTATTTCAAAATACACCTCCAAGCACACACATCCCAACAATCATTTTCAGATTTGGGCAAGTCATTCTTTGCAGTTAAATATAAATTGGTGATCAACATTTTTTGTTTACCCTTTAAATCACCATATAAGTCACTGAGTGACCTGGGGCACATCACCCCATGCTTATCTCACGGGGTTGGTGACGAGGCTAAAGTGGAATAGGAAAGAAAGAACCATGAGCTCTTTGCAATATATGTGTGATAAAAATATAATTAATAAAATTGGGATCTCAACATATGCTTTGTTCTCAGTTGAGAATCATGTTTTACACTGAAAGCACATACTGTGGTTTGCCAAAACAGCTAATTATTTAACCCCACAAAAAGGAAAGAGGGAATGTGAGACTCTGAGAAGTTACCAAGATCCCATGCATCAAGGTTTACCCTTATGCCTAAATCAAGATTATACCTTTTGGAATTCATAACGTAAGGTTATTCAGGCTTAAGAGCCTGGTAATTACCTTCAAGGCCATATGCAGTCTGGGCCCTGAGAACTTGGAGGGACCGCCTCACAACCTATACCCCATGCTCTGCAAACACAAACAAACTGGTGATCCCTGGCTCCAGGGAGGCTCACCTGACCTCAACCAGAGCCAGAGCTTTCCCTGTTCCCCACCTGGTGGAATGAGCTCCCAGAGGAGAGCAGGGCCCTGCCTGAGCTAAAACAGTTCTGCAGGGCCTTCAAAATGGAGCTCTTCCTCCAGGCCTTCGGTCAAAGCTAATGAAAAACAAAACATCAACCAGAGCCCCCAGAAGCCCCTCCTACCACCGCAAAATGGCACCCAATCAGAAAACAACCCAGGGCAACTCCTGACCCAGCAGCACACTCTCCGAAACACAATTATACAGTTAGTGGTTATACAACTATATTAGAAATGTTAGGCAGTTAATGGTTATTCAAGTAAAATCACAAGGTTGAAAGTTACAAATGTTACAAGCTTATAATAATGTGTTCTCTGTATTGTTCTATGAATATCACTGTAAACCACCCTGAGCTGCAAGGGAGGGAGATATCGAAATGTAATATAAAATAAATAACCGTAATTTTTGTTAATGCCCTTTGTACATTTTCTATTGACAAACAAGGAAGGAAGCACTCTTGGGACACCCCCCCCCCGCAAATGTTACGATGGAATTCATGAAATTTGCATGTACAAATTTGCATGGAGGAGAACTGGGTGATGCTACATGAAAAAGTTGGCTGGATCCAGCTCATTATGTTTTTACATTATAGGTTCTCATGCTAGGAAAATTGGAATTTGAGATCTTTAGTTTCTGTTAAAATTTAAGTATGAGTAGGGTGAAGCTGAGAAATATCCATTTAAAGAACCGCTCAGCATTAGCCACCAATGTTGGGAAAACATCTGGCAGGCATGAAGATGTTAGGTGGCAGCATCCCATGTTTACACTGAAACTGTATTTGAAAAGTAACAACGGTCAGGATCTGAAAGTCTGGGATCCCACTTTAGATTTGGCCCTTAAACTACTAATCTAGAAGGAAGGTTCTTTGAATCTATCAAAGCCTCTCTAAGGCTCCTTCCACACATCACTGGGTAATGCACTTTCAATACACAATAACAATTGTTTGCAACTGGATATTCCTGAGTGAAACTCAGGTAGCAAGCAGTTGCTATAATGTAGCAGAATGCATTATCCCATGTGTGTGGAAGCATCTTAGAGAGGTTTACCAGAATTAAAGCACCTCCTGAATGGATCGGTAGCTGAGGGTCTTAATGGTTACACTTCTAAACAGGACATATGAGAAACACGTAAGCCTGAATTTAATTCCCCATTCCTTCTCCACATGCAGCCAGCTGGGTGACCTTTGGCTAGTCACAGTACTCTCGGAGCTCTCTCAGCCTCACCTATCTCACAGGGTACCTGTTGTGGAGAGAGGAAGGGTAGGCAATCGTAAGCCGCTTTGAGACTCCAGGTAGTAAAAAGTGGGGTACAAAACCCCGCAGCTTTTGTTCTTCAAAATAACAAAACACTTTGGAAGCGTCCCTTAATCACCATCCAAATCACCACTTTCTTTTGTGCACAACCCAGTTCTTCCAACTGCATTAATCAACATGGAGGAGAAAAGCAAAGGTGATTCTTCCCCGTTCCATCTCAGCGCTGATTGTCTTACTTATTGGATTGCCCCAGATCTCTTGACCAGCCTAGTCTTGGCCCAGCGGTCGCTCTTGTTCCTCCTCTTTTGAACTCGGTCTCTGGCATGTCATCTGCATTAAATGTAGTAGACTGGCTTCTTATGAGTCTGTGGAAAATCCAGGAAAGGAGTTGAAAAAAGAAATGGAACAAAAAGAGTACATTTAGAAGAATCTTTAACATCTGTGGCACTGTGCTAATACCCACTAAGTAAATTAGCACAGAAGGCTCTATTGGCAAAATATATGTTTCCAGTGCTTTCAAATAGCAGTGTTTTACCAGAGCTGTTAAAAAGAAAAGATCTGTAGGTGCTGGCTTCTGCTAATCAGCAGAATTAGCAGGTTTTGCTAATCAACAGCTGGGACAGCTAGAATGAGCAGAAAGCACTCCAGAATTACTAAAAATGATGTGTAAATGTCATAGTCTGAAAGCATATTGAGTAACAGCAGCAGAGAACGCTCGGTCTCTGGCAATCAAGTTGAACTGCGTACCACAAGGCCAGCGTGGGCAGACACATTGGGGATCTCTCAACTGATGTTAAAGATAGGGGACAGGCCTGCCAGGGTATTAAAATCAACACAAAGGTCTATCTTGGAGAATGCGGTCCAGAGTCCCATTTTTAACTAAGTTTGAAACTAGTAAGCAAACTCGGATTAAGAGGGAATCTTAGCACTTGCCCCCTGGTAAGTGGCATATTTGTAGCAGCCAAGGGAAGTTCTGAGCGACAGAACACATATTCCTGGAGCCAATTTCCCATCCCTAAGCTATGATGAGGAAACTCCCAGTGCTACATCATCAGTTCCGCAGGGCCTGCAAAAAGGAGCTCCTCCACCAGGCATTGGGTTAAGGTCGAACGAAACTAAATAATATCTACTGGGCCCTGATCCTCCTTCCCTTGAACACATGCGACAGATCGGACCAACCATGGGCCTGTTAGATTGTTCATTCTTTAGAAAGTTATTTTCTCTGTTTATTGCTATTACTATTACCTTTCATTCATTATAATCAGTGAGTTTGATGTATTGTTCTGTTATGTTCTATGTGAACCGCCCTGAGCCTTAATAAATAAACAAATTAGCTCTAAAAGGGGAATCTGGCATATTTCTGGCATAAATCTGGCATAAATAAACAAATTAGCTCTAAAAGGGGAATCTGGCATATTTTCTGCCATATTCTGGTTACCTTCCAAACAGCTTTTTGATTCCTCTTGTTTTCTTTCTGGAGTCTGGAGATGGTGGAGTCAGAAGCCCACCTTTTGGCCGAGGAGGCAAACCGGCCAGGTCCAGGTGGTCCGAGGGTTCTTTTTCCGTCTCAGCTATTGAACAAAACCAAACATCTGAATTAATGACGGGTCAAGTCAGTGGCTCTCCATTAGATTCACTATGTTTTCAATCTGCAAAAAACCCACTGGTGGATCAGGTGAAGGAAAGCTAAAATGGATACAAGCAATTTTACTGGGAATTCCTTTCTAAAGGTAAAGGTATCCCCTGTGCAAGCACCGGGTCATGCCTGACCCTTGGGGTGACGCCCTCCAGCGTTTTCATGGCAGACTCAATACAGGGTGGTTTGCCAGTGCCTTCCCCAGTCATTACCGTTTACCCCCCAGCAAGCTGGGTACTCATTTTACCGACCTCAGAAGGATGGAAGGCTGAGTCAACCTTGAGCCGGCTGCTGGGATCGAACTCCCAGCCTCACGGGCAGACAGCTTCAGACAGTATTTCTGCTGCCTTACCACCCTGCGCCACAAGAGGCTCTTAATTCCTTTCTAGGCAATATTAATTAAGGGGATGGGAGAAGCATAATTTTTTAAAATTGAGTTATTACCTAATACTTATAAAGTATTATGTAATTATACATATGTACCAGTTAAGGTTCTCTGGCCATCTCCTCCCAATGTTTCCCTCTAGCATGATGGCATTATCGGTCCTTGGCATAATCTGTGGTAGCCCCATGCTATTCAAGATAAACCCATAATGACTTTTTTAATGTATCAGGAAGAAGAAACCAGCCAAAGTAGCACTGGAGTCTTTGGATGACAAGGGAATAAAGGGATTGCTAAAGGAAGTTGGCAGAGAAACTCAATGACTTTTTTGCTTCTGTGTTCACTGTGAAAAGTATGGGGCACATACCCATGCCTCAGCCTCTATTTTCAGAAAGGAAATCTGAAGGACTGAGCTAAATTGAAGTGACCGGAGATTAAGTTCTAGACCTAGTGGGGATATTAAAAACAAATCAGTCTCCACGTCCTGGATGGCATGCCCCTGACAGTTCTTAAGGCACAAAGATGTGAGTTTTGCTTAGGTCGTTATGTTCAAGGTCCATGGAATGAAATGTCTGAAGAGGGGCGCATGGGCTTCTCTGCTTGCTTTTTGTACAACCTGTAAAGTGCTTTGTTTTAGTGGACATCTTGCTCCTAGTGTACTCTGAAGCAGGTGGACAAATGCTTCTGTAATTTTTAACTGAAAGGTGGTGAATGTTAGATTTTTTATATTGTTGACTGTTATTTTGTCAGGCACACAAAATAATTAAAAATATAAAGTTGTTATTTATAAACAAATACCACAATAGTCATGCTAGAGCTTTTGATCCAAATGCAGTCCTAATGCAAACCTGCTGTAAACATATTTATAGATTACCACACAAAGTCTATTGAGGACCGCACAGACAACACTGTATGTACCAGATGAAATATGAGCTACGCAAAGATGCAATGAAGGCCAAAGTCCCCTGATGTCAACAATCACTGAAGTAATGGAAAGATGGCCTTCTCTTGCAGTTGTCAACAATCTTCACAGTTTGTACATTCACTGCAACATATATAAACCTTAACACAAGCCACCAGAAACTAATGCTACAATATACGTAAGCTACAAGAAGGGTCTGCTGTTGCTGTCCTGGTATTTGGGCATTAAATTTGAGAACAGGGCATCCATGTAATGACAGGCAGCTGCTTTATCAAAATTTATGTTATGTTTTTTTGTTCTTGCTCATAAATGACACAATGCTAAATGTGGAGCTACTTCCTTCTTTTCAAATTTTCAACAGTATCTATATCTTTGTCAACAAGAGAATGGATACTTGGTAAATGCCAGGTAATCAGTTCCTGAAATAGGTAGAACAAATTTTTAGGAACAAATGGGTAACAAAATCATCAGTTCTCCATCCTAAAAGTCACCATCAGCAACTGTTTATTTATTCTTCCCTAACCTAGATAGCCCAGTCTAGCCCAATCTCATCAGATCTTAGGAGCTAAAGAGGATCAACCCTGATTAGTATTTGGATGGGAGATCACAAAAGAATACCGGAGTTGTTATGCAGTGACAGGCAATAGCAAACTACTTCTGGATGTCTTTTGCTTTGAAAACCATACACAGTCACGATAAGACAGCTGCAATTTGGCAGCCCCTATCCTCAAAAAAATCACCTGGCATGCTGAACAAGTTTGAAGCATGACTTCAAATGTTCAAAATTTTCATTTTTTTAGGGCCTGAAATGTGTTGCAAATGTTTAACCCAATGCTGAACATTCACACAAAGTTATATGAACAATATGTTGAATTACCCAAGAAGTGGCACATTAAGAAAATGCACCCTTGATCATCCTCCCCAAAAAAAGCTCTCAAGTTTCCACTGTCCTTCACTTGACAAAAGAGGGCATAGACACAATATATGAAGATTTTCCTGGAGATTTTACTTGACAAAAAAGGTTTAAGAGCTGTTTAGAACCAAGAGGAAAGGCTTATATTTTAAGTTTAAAAAATTAATAATGATATTTTGCAACTTGAAAAAGCTGGACATTGTCAAGTGTGCATTAAGTGTGCTTGTGCGCATGGGTGTTAATGTGGCTTCTTTTATTTCTGAAGAAAGCAGGGAAAACCACACACCGACACATTCCACACTATGTTTCTGTAGACTTCCACCCCACTGAGAGATTCCTCATGGAGAAGTTAGTTTCAGAGAGCTGCTGTGTTGGTCTGCAATAAAACCACTAGATTTGTGTCCAGGAGCACCTCTGAGATTAACACATTTTACAGGTTAGAAGCTTTCTGGAGATGAAGCTGACAAAGGGATCTTTGACTCTCAGGTCTTATACCTCTTGCAGGAATGGTTTGGTGTAAACTAAACTGTTCTTGCCTGCAACATATGGCCAAGGAAACCCAACCATTACAACACTCAGAAGCTCTTTGTTTGGGTGCAAACTGCCGTAGAAAAAGACTCCCTGAGAGTGGGAAGGCTGAAGTCCATCTAGATGAGAGCTGTTCACTGACTGCTCTCCTTCAAGCTAAGTTACTCAGAACCATACCATTTCAAAGTCAAAGCCAAAGTCAATTATTGATGGTCATAGACCAGTAGTCATGCTACAGATATAACACAAAAAGTATCAGATTTACAAATAACAATCTAATCGTGTCATTCTGAAATATAATATGAAAATACCAATTCAAAGATTGTCCCTTTGGGGCTGAAGAGGAATCTGAACCATTAAGTACAGTATTCTTACCCAAAACTTGGAGATCAAGAAGGGACCTTTAAAGTGAATTAGCACACACACACCCCGTCCGTAAACATACAATTGTAATGTACGTCTTAAGCAGTAGCATATTAGCAAAAGCCATACTAAAAAGGCCAAAAAAAAATCCAGTAAGGGACAACTGCTTCTTCCCAGTTACCCAACAGTAAATCCAGGTTGGCTTCTGAAAGGACACATGACAAAGGCTGATCAGATTAAGATTAGGGAGACCCAGGTTCAAATCCTCGCTTGCCCACTGATGTTCGCTGGGTGACCTTGGGTCAGTCATACGTTCTCAGTTTCACACACGTCACACAGGGTTGTTGTGAGGATAAAATGGAGGGCAGGAGAACAATGTAAGCCTTGGGGGGGGGGGCTTCATTGGGAAGAAAGGCAGGGCATAAATGAACTAAATAAATAGAGGGATTTACTACAATAAGTAATTCCTTCATGGTTTCGTTGGCCCAGCTCCTGTAATGCTTATTGTCCAGTAAGAAACATTCTGCCCAGAAAAAAGTTCTATTGAGTATGGTTTTGGAAGTGGGGGTTGTTTTAGAGCCTTGTTTCAGAACTGTGACAACTCTCAATCTCATACAAGATTCACTGAAAGGGAAAGTAACAACCCTATCCATCTAGCACACTGTTATCCCACCATTCTTCCAGGAAGCCCAGGGCAAATGAACTGGGCAGTACTGTGTGCTGCCTATAGGACTTGCTTTTTTATTTTATTTAGCGACATATGGAAATGGGGGACCTTCTCTACCGTCTTAACACAACCCCTTCACAGCAAGGATGGCCCTTGGAAGAAATGAGGTTTAAGTCCTCTTTTGCATCAATATTTGCATCTATCATCGCTTGCAACCCTAGCTGCTAAACGCATGCCTTTGGAACTTCATGAACTCTTCTCCATGGTCAACATTTCTTGTTAATACTGCTTAGAGTAACCAAAAAGGGCAGCAGGCAATTATTAGTGGCAAAAATTATTGGGCACAGACATGGATGAAGGCAGCAGTCCCATCCAGAGGTCTTTTGCTGTAGCGCCCTGCATGGCCACAGCGCTAGGTTAGTGGTTCACACGGCATGGCACTGACAAGGCATGCAGGTCTACTGTACCTAAGGTGGGTGCACTGGCACTTCGACTGCGATCTTCAGGCATCCCATAACCACACGCAGCACAAAAGGGAGGACAACAAGATAAGACAGATCAAAATTTAACACAAGCAAGACAAGGGGAAAACAGTACCCGTCTCCCAAAAAGGACTCATGTGTAACACTCACAATTTACACACAAGTAGGCCAAATTAGAAACAACCATGCTATTTGTTGCCACCAACAATTGAGGGGTCTTGGACCAGCACAAATCACAGGAAGGGCCAACATGCAGTAGATGGCTCTATAAAATACTTAGCATTTCATGCACTTCCACATAGCACTAGAGAGTGGCCAACGTGCACAGATTCATAACAGCCTTGCAATGTAGGCCAGGATTATTGTCCTTATTACGGATACAGGAGGGCTCAGAAAATAGGTGACACAGTTAAGATTTGCAGTAGAGATTTCTTGGCTTCCATGAACTGTTCAGACTAGACTTTAATCTTGCATCCTCATGAATGAAACAAAACAAGCTTTTTACAGCATCTATTAATGGATGGTTATTTATTAATTTCATATAGACAGGTGGGGATTCCTGTTGCCTTGAGAAAGATTTGCCTAAGGAGAATTAGTCTGCTTTCACTGCAACCAGGAGTTTCCTCTTTATTCCCTGACACTTGAAATGCCCTTTGATCCACCGCAGCACAGTTACCTTCACCACAGGCAGTAACAAAGTGAAAGCCCCACAAAGGTTGGTCCTACATCTAAGGTGTAGCAAATGCCAAAGAGCTGCCAGTCCCAGAGATTAAGAACATCTTTCCTACTTTAGAAGCAAGAGCATCATTCAAGGGAAATCATCAAAAGGTCCCAACAAACCCTTGCATTGGGTGGAAAAGAAGGGAGTACGGTTCATACTTTCCCCTTTACAAATGATCTCTGTCCAACATTTCAAAAGTCCAATTCTCTGGTTCTAGAAAATATTGTCTTTTTTCCCCCACACAGCCCTCAGTTACTAGGCCAGGGGTAGTCAAACTGCGGCCCTCCAGATGTCCATGGACTACAATTCCCATGAGCCCCTGCCAGCATTCGCTGGCAGGGGCTCATGGAAATTGTAGTCCATGGACATCTGGAGGGCCTCAGTTTGACTACCTCTGTACTAGGCTATCACTCATATCCCAAGTCTGAGAGGGGGCCCTCACTATTTCTGGCTTTCTTCTCTTTGGCTTGGCCTACGCACCTAGGGCCTGTGCATTGCCTACTCTGCAGTACCTAGAACACTTTATGTTGACCTAAAAACTCTCCCCATTTTTCAAACTGAGAGGCTGCATGGACTAACACATACCGCAAAATGCACAACAAAGGCAGGCTTTCCGTCGCACAGCATATTCTGCTAGTGGCACAAACTAAACAAGGTGTACAGAATATAAGAACAGAACAACATTCCCTGTCATGTACGAAGCTCATAGTCTGACGAAGAGTGCTTGCACTCGAAAACTCACGCCCTGAATAAATCTTTGTTGGTCTTAAAGGTGCTACTGGACTCTGATTTTACATGCTGCATTTGTTACACTTTCTCTTAATTTTGTGGAAGTTGAGGAATAAACAGCAACTGAAGATTTGCTTCACCTTAAAAAATGCTTTTGGTTTAGACAGTGTCTGCTTCTGTTCGGTTTCCCAATAACAAAACTAGTATCTTCCATTAAAAAATATATATAGTGACACAGCTGGACTACCTACCCAAATTAGGTGCGCTTGCCGTCCTTTTATTACTTTTGATCTTGAAAAATCCTCGCCCAAATGAAGACCGGGCTTTGCGGGTCCCAAAGGCATCATCGTCATGTGGGGATTTAGGTGGGAGAGTTTGGTATTTGCTGCCCTCTGCTGGCATATTGCTCTGATTGAAAAGAAAGATCAAAACCCTTGATGTTGCTTGTCATAAGGTCCTCCTCACTGCCCTCAAGTGCAGAGTAATGAAAGAGACAAGTGCAAAATTAAGGAAATGTGCTCACAGCATATGTATGCTGAATCTACAGAGATGGATTCAAGTGTTCTGAAGAAAAAGAAAATTCCTTTGCAAATAGAATATTTTACTAGATTCCATCAAATGCAATCTAGTAAAATATTCAGAATATTTTAACAGAAACAGAAAAACCTGGTGAACCGATTCTTGGTCCTTCTCCAAGCCTCAGTAACAGAAATCATTAGCTTGCTCACTGTCTATGGTTTTCCCCCAATTTATTTTTCCAAGAGAAAAGAAACAAACAAATTGAAGAATGATGAATCTGGTGTTTTGGTACATGTTTTTAAAGTCAATATTCCAGTACAGTGAACAGAATTGTCTAGCAGGTTACTAGGGCCCTGAAAATACATCACCCACTTGGATACTGGAATTAATCAAACTTAAATGCTATCACGTCAAAACTTGGATAGCCCAGGCTACTTTGATCGCATCAGATCTTGAAAGCAGGCTTGTCCTTGCCTTATATTTAGAGGGGAGACCAACAAGCAACGTGGATAATAAATGGGAAATTAACAGAAACAATCTCAGCTGAAAAAGGAAACCATGACCCTTGTCACCTCTACTATTTATCCTAGCAATAGAGATTTCAGCTACAATTAGATAAGACACAAGGATTAAAGGAACAAAAGAGAACGATACAGAATTTAAAATGACAAGTTATGTAGATGACGTGGTTCTAACAGTCTTGAATTTCAAAATGGAACATACATAATGGAATGTTTCAAGGAATCTGGACCATTTTCAAGATACAAAATCAATAAAAAAGAACAAACCAAAAAGACTAACCAACATCTGCAGGGCCCCTGACCTCCCCCTCCCCCCAGAAACCCACTAAAACTTCTGGACCTGTTCGAGTTACCACTGTTTACGTTATAATGTTATACTATTATGTTATACTGTCACCCGGTTTATCAATTAATAATATAAATGTTATTATATGTATGGTTTCATGTATAGTTTCAGTTATATGTAAACCACTCGGAGCCTTTGGGGAGGGCAATATATAAATATGAATAAATAAATAAATAATAAATAAAACAAAGTGAAAAGGAAATGTTTAATGCAAAAAGAAGATATTGTAAAGAGTACAGAATGTACACTAACCAGCAACCCCATCAAATATTTGAGAATAAATGTGACTGGGCAAAATTGTAATTTTTTTCCTCAAAACTATTATTTGGAAAATGATATAAGCTGTTTTATCTAGACGGAAAAGATTACAAATCTCATAGCTGGGAAGAAATTCTGCAATCAAAATGAATGTACAAAACTAACATTAGTATGTCCATGTCTAGAGGAATGGCAAATAAACATTGGAATATGCAGTAATGGTGAAATTCACAACTGATCTGATAAATAGATCAATCATGAAACTTGAGGACATGGAGTGTGTATTATGCAAGCAGGAGACAAATTCAGCACGAGAAACTGTTTAAAAATTGTACATAAATGTACTGCAATGTAGAAGCTGAATGAGAATAAGTTTTAAACGTAACATCTTGAATATAAATGCATAATGAAGTGAATCTTGAGCAGAAATAATCAGTAGGTAGAAGTAGCAAAAATATGTAATGCTGAATACGTAGTAAAGATGAAACCGTAATGTAGATGTAAAACAAGTTAGTTATGAAATGTCAAAGGATGAATGTATCTCAATGGAGGTAAATGCCCCTGTATTTTAGACACAGTGTTTTCAAAACTATAATGAAGGCCGTGTTCTATTTGTTGTATTACAAACACTTCAGCTCCATCTTCTGTGGCCTGCTTGCAAATGCTGATCAAGTTGATTTTATTTAGCCTCCTGAAAAATGTAGTTTAGCTGTAAGCATAGTTCACCCTTCTACCTAAAAATGTAGGAGCCCTTGGGGAAGCATTGTAATTACTGTGGGAAGTTATTTTCAAGCTCTCTCATACAATAACAGATTAGAAAACAACGTCTCTGAAACTTATCGAACTTGCTTCTAAATAGAATTATGCCATAAGTCCCATTAAAATCAAGTGAATCTGATAGCTGCTCTAGGATTGTTTGGCCTTCTCCATTTTTACCCACAATATCTTTGATAACAAATGCAATACAGATGTAATACCTCTTCTGGCTTCTCTGCAGGCTCTTTATCCTGTTTTGGAAAAAAATGTAAGCATTAAATACTGCATGTAAATAGATGCCTTAATTCTATGTAAATAGATGCCTTAATTCATCAGATACCTAGTAAATGTTAATTAAAATATATCTAAATCAAACCAACTCTGACTGAATAAATATTCATATTCTCACAGTTTCAGGGGTGGCCAAACTCTGCTGGCAGGGGCTCATGGGAATTGTAGTCCATGGACATCTTGAGAGCCACAGTTTGGCCATCCCTGGTTTAGTCTTTACATTATTTCCTGTTAATGATTAGCCTGAGGAACTACAGACATTGCTGCCCTTATTAGTTGACACAACCAACAGGTTTGAGATGGCTAGCAGAAGAACATATAGCCAATATATTGGAAAGAACATAAACCATGGTTTCTTAACTATGGTTTCAGATCAGGAAATAAGGTAATTTTCCCCATTCTACCATATTCCGAGGTAAAATTTATTATCATGAGACACACAGCTTTTTGTGTTGAAATCATCTTACAGGTGTTTTTCTATTGTCCACTCTACACCATTATTTGTGGGCAGCCCATCAACGCACTTTTTTCTAAACAACACGTATTTGATAAGGCTAAGATCATTTTCTTACTGGCAAATAGAAACTCTCTAATAATTGAATCGGTTACCAAGTTTCTACAGCTAGCTACAAGATCTCGTAATTGTAGAATAATCATGCTTTAAGATGCATTTTTATGCTTTATGCCAGTAAAGGTCTTCTGATTCCAATACACAACTTTTTAGCTAATCGCCCTTGTTTAATTCCTTTTCACAGGAATCACACTTGATCTGTTCTACTTGACCCCCTTAGGATGTATTTATTATTATTTATTATGGGATTTTTAGATGCCCCTCTCCAAAAATGTTCTCAGGGCAGAGAGCCAGTTTGGTGTATCGGTTAGGAGTGTGGATTTTTAATCTGGCATGCCGGGTTCAATTCTGCACTCCCCCACATGCAGCCAGCTGGGTGACCTTGGGCTTGCCACAGCACTGATAAAACTGTTCTGACCAAGCAGTGATATCAGGGCTCTCTCAGCCTCACCCAACTCACAGGGTGTCTGTTGTGGGGAGAGGAAAGGGAAGGTAACTGTAAGCTGCTTTGAGCCTCCTTCGGGTAGAGAAAAGTGCCATAGAAGAACCAACCCTTCTTCTTCTTATCTGAAATTGTCCAGTCCTAGGCTTTTTAGTATTTTACTGAGACCTAAAATGTTTGAGTTAATGACTCCCAGTTTTATTTAGGATATTTTAATGTCACATCTCCAGAATCCTAGTTGAGGAAGCTTACAAAATTTTATTATTTGAGGCAGTGGTGGTTTTAAACGTTAAATTAAGTATTTTATAATGATTACAGCAATGGTTTGCCAATTTAGCTATTTCTGTCCAAAAGCAGGATATAAAATTAAAATTAAAATTAATCAAAATGTAAGTCTTCTATCTACATTTGCCTCTGGGATGTATAGGAAATCGTTTTAAAGGTCAGCTCGAGTCCCCTTTTTCTATTATGGCTGTATTTCCTCAACCACATTAAAACCCAGAGAATCTTCGACCGCTATTTCAACATTTGGTATTCTATGGATGTTCAGATGATGTGTCCTTAGAAAAGCACTTTATATGAAGATATATGCAAGTCCAGTCTATGGTTGTTTCACACATGCAGTTTATCTGTTGGTATTTCAACCATAAAGCAATAGGCATGAGTGAAAGCCTCAGGGATCAGAACTCAAGAAGTAAGAGATAAACAGTCACAAATAATAATAATAATAATAATAATAATAATAATAATAATAATAATAATAATAATAATAATAATAATAATAATAATAATAATAATAATAATAATAATACAAACAGGACTACCCACTTCAGATGGCTCTTTCTTCAAGTTCCCTGTGCTGCTTGATTTTTGCAGAGCTGAAGTTCTAGAGACAATCAAATTAACAAGGAAAAATGAACAAGGAAATAACTGATTCATTCCTGCCAACTTTTCTCTGCAAATCCGCCTCCCCAGACGATTCTCCAGATGAATTGTAAAATGGCAAGAATTTGCAGGGAAGAAGTGTTTAAGCACCTGGCAGCTCTCCCCTGCAAGTACAACTCTCACATGATCTCAACAAATATGGTTTTGAGCATGTGTGCCCATCGTAATTTTATTCCAGTTTACAAAAGTATAGGAATGACTGACGCAAAGCACTTCTGAACACACTAGAGAGTTACGCATCTATTAAGTCTTATGATATGTTGGGTCAAAGGTACAAACATTTGGGAAAGTAGCAAACTCAGAAACTGTTCCCTCTTTCAAATGACATGCTTGGTATTGCACACCCCAAAGAGTCAAGAACATGCCATCTCCTAACATTTCAATGGAGGAGACAGACACAGCCACAGCAGCTCTCTGGCGTCCCAGCCATGCAGCCAACATTTAATCTCAGATTTATTTTAAAATCCAAAGTTTATAAATTAGTGCCAGACATTCAAAAAGCAAACCAAAGTGCTTCAGAAATGCACATGAAATGCCTATGTGTAGTTATAAGAAATGTTTCATGTAGGAAGTTTAGCTTCCTTCCTCCCCAGTCTCATGATATTTGTGTCCTTTTTGAGCACCTGGATTACATCATAGGAACTTTTTCTATGTGGCAACGTAACTGAGTTAATACTATCAGGAATATCAGTATTTTGGGAGGAAATGTGGGCTATTTTAGGTATTTCACTCTTCAATGAAGATCTGGAAAATTAATCACTGGAAAAATGAAATATTTATTAAGTATTTAACAGGACCAATAATAATACTTAACAAAATGAAGCTTATTAACTAATGAAGTACTATTGCTTTTTAAAATGCTAGATAAGATTTCTATAAATGTGAATGATTCACTGAATTCTTTGGCCTTTACCTTAGCACATCAAAGTTAGCCTACAGCCAAAAATTTAAAAAAGTAAACAGCAATGTAATAAAATGACAGCACTTAAAGTGATAACTTCAAAAGGCAGCAGGACAGGGTAGGAAAGACAAGAGCCCAATCCCTCACAGGAGCTTCAGAGTGTCTAAACAGCTCACCCAAAGGCAGTTTTCTCAACTAGACAATAAATACATGGGTCATTTTAGGCAGTGATTTAGAGATGCCTTTCATTATTGCATCTGATCTGCACAACTGCTGCAGCATAGGGCCAAACATCATCTGTTCTTGCGCCTGCTAACTAACGAGTAGCAATGACTGAATCCCTAATGATTTCCTTTCTAATAATTCAATGCAGAGTAGTTATCCAAAGTAGTAAAATCCAAAGTAGTAATCCAAAGGTAAAATTTTTTACCTTTGAGCAAAACCTTGGAGTACAGAAGGAGATAAGGAACACATCCTCCCCCTCTTCCTGCCCTCAACAGGCAATAACTTTTTATCTCCTGTATTTTTTTGAGGGTGGGGAATTGTTCCTTCCCAAAGCTGTGCATGTTTGCATTTTCTTCTAGGAGGATCTGGGAGAGCCAAACAGCCACAGCTTCTGATTCCCAAGGGTGAGCTCAGCAGCACTCCTGGATTTTATGAAGATGCAAGCTTCCTTTCCAGATCCTCCTTGCAAAGATGTATTCCCATCATTCTTCCTTAAGCATGACTTGGCAGGCGATCTGAATTGAACTTCTGGTGAATGAAGCATATAGCTGTCTTCCCTCCACCTCAGTACTCCAATGCCTGCATTGCAATCACTAAGAAACCCTCAGCAACCTACTCAGTTGCCTTCCAGAGTAAGTCATGGAGATGGCAGACTTTGCTGCTTCTGCAAGCAGCCCTAACGCTGAAAGGCACCTTAGGAATATTAACTGCAATTGTTTTAATAAACGCTTACTTAGGTGGTGCCACTAAAGTGTCACGAGGAGATGTTTTGATAATATAAATGTGATAGATATGGGTAGTTCTTGGCTACACAATTCTACAGTTAACATACTAGATTAATAGGAAAAGAAGAAGATTGTACTCACTGTAGAATAACTACCATGTTAGAAGTTGTTATGCACACACCACAAATTCAGCAAAGCACTTAGATTACTTCATTGACTTAAGCGTGTGAATAATCCAGATCAATGTCATGGTAGTGATTAATATTTTTGGCAGAAATCAGAAATCTGCTAAGCCAGACAGACAGTATCCCCTTTGCACAGTATTCAGCCACAAATAATTTGGAAATAGATTACAAAAGTCTGTATATCCCTGGGGCTATATAACTTGATTGAAGATGTTTCATACTGAAATAGAAATGAAAAACTCGGCTATATCAATACAAAGAACGTATTGAGATAGTATTGAGGAAGAAAGAAGGTATTGTGGTGAGATAACAATGAAACAAGATATTTTAGTAAAATACACAACTGTGATTTTTTTTAATTGTTCCGTTATATGCTACTTACAATTTCGTGCCACCTAGCTGGAATTTTGTGTCATTTTCCATGGAAGCCAATGGTGTTTTCTTTTCACTACAAAATGAAAGCATATACAGTATATTAAAATCCAACAAAAATGCCTTGGCATAAAAGCTGTCCAAAGAAGGAACTGGCAGTTCTAGAGGAGTCGCCACCCAATGTTATCTAAAGTGAAATTTGAGAGATGTTACAGGGTCCAGTTTAGCAAATGAGGTATAATGTTATCCAATATCCCAGCATAAACACCAACATATACCATTTTATCCTGATATGTGAAAAAAGACATTTTCACATACCAGGATAAAACTTTAAATGTCTAAAATTAAGATGGTAAGAAATAAATGCAAAACATAATGTGGAATTACTATTTAGTGAAAATGCTTGCAGAATTGGCTGATAATTTCTTCCTTATATATTTTATTGATAAAAAGACAAAAGTAGTCACTTTGAGGGTAACAAAAGAGATAGTATCAGTCAATAACAATTAATCTGTGCTAGAAAAATTTACAAGAAATTGAATCAGCAGCTTATTTCTAATGAACCCATAAAAGGAGCAATATAGAAAATAAGTGTGTAATATCTGCCACCTGATTAAGGCCACAAGAGCGAGGACGTTGGTCTACAGGTATCTTTTAAAACCTACCCTGTAAATATAAGAAGGTATAGTTTGAAAATGTGCCTTACTAAATGCCTTTCTTAATGCAATATTAGAAAAGTCATCTGAGTAATAAGAGAAGAATTTGTTTTGCTTAATCTGAGAATACCAGAGAGAGAATTTTAATTGTTGGACCATGCCAATATAATGAAGTGTATCCTTTTCAAAAAAGCCGATTCTGAATTTTGCTTGAGTCCCAAAGCTTTACAGCCTCTCAAGTGGGCAAGGAGTAGAACTGCAGAACAGGGGAAAGCAAACTAGACCGCTTCCATGTAGTACCAAAACCAATATTTTACCAAATGGTATTCAGAAATACGATCCAGTTCCTTGTCTTATAATATTTTAAGATTTTCAAGCAGATTCCTGTAATTGAGGAATTTAAGTCCTAGTCTTATATAGTATAGCAGGAGTTCCCTGAGAGACACACAATTTTTTCCTTAAGAAGTTCTTCTGAATGATTTCAAATTAGTTGAGTATTTTCTTGTTGGAAATTTTATTGTCTATCCCTTTCTTAAAACGGTTGCATACCAAATTTTTGTTCCACATTCTAGAATGTCTTGCAGCATCTTCCAATCTTGCAAACCTGCCTTCTTGCCAGTATTAAAGTGTTACCTTATTTTGTTGGTCCTATACATTTACTGTCTTTTGCTTCATTATTTTAACTGTAATCCACTCTGACTCCCATCAAGAAAGGTGAACTACAAAAGTAAATTTATTAAGACATTTGTGTTATCCCCCAAAATACATTCAAGGTATCCATACCTGATTTCACTTGCATCTCCCATCCTAGATTGCACTTTTACTTTTTCAGTTGATGCTTCTGAGCCTCTGGAGGTTGGTGAGAAAGAAGGGATGGAAACTTGCAAGACACTGGTGTGGATCTGCAATGAATTCTACAGAAAACAGACATATTCCCATTTGAAGGCAACAAATTGTACATTCATTGGCTAAACCCAAAAACACAACATAGTAAAGTTCAACAGCTTTCTTGGGTGAGTCAACAGTTTTCATGGGGCCAGGGAGCTTTTCGGGGGATTGGGAAGTCCAGGGCCCGCACTACCATTAGTGGAGGATTGCAGTTGACATCCTTGACTCTGAAAACTGAGGGCCAGAAGAACCTGAGAAGAACCCTAGCAAGGGTATAGGGAGCATCCTGGTTTCCAGCCCAAGAATAATCAGGGGATGAGTTAGGAGCTTGTTCTGATAGGTTCATAGGTACAAGGAGCTGATGGTGCACTTTCCCTGGCCCCAGCTACAACCTACACCACACTTTCCCCTCCTGTATTATTCATGGAAACTGCCAGTTCCACTGCTCTTCTTCTGTCACCCACCCCCCTCCCACTCACTGCCACAGCTCTACATAAAGGCTCCCAAGTGGAGTCATTCTCCTACACTGCCTCAAACTGTGGACTAGAGACCCAAGACCTTCCAAGAAAGATTCCAAAGTTCCACTCCCTGATTCCCCACCCGCCCCCTGCTCCTCTGTTTATTCCACCAGACCGACCTTGGTGGAGGACAGTAGTCTGTGTAAGGCAGCAAAAAAAATTAGAAATGTCTCAACTTAATATCTTATTGTAGGGCAGAGTCTTCATATGAGCCAGCACTATTTCTCATGTCAGCCCTAGATAGTGCATACTAACATAAACCATCGGGTAATGTTCTACATGCCTGTGAAAATAGATAACAGATGCCATGAGTACTGTCAGCAAATCATTTGGTAGGACAGCAGATCACCAAGATCAAACTTCTGCTGTCTAGCATTACTTAGAGTATATGTCTGTCTACCTGCACGTCGATCAGTAAGGGAGAAGGGTGTGCATGCTCTGTTGACACCTGCATTAAGGTCTCCCATCCAGCGACACACTAAGTCAAAGGGCTTAAAGTGCCTCCACTTCCCACACATGAAGCAAGGTCACCAATCATTGTACAAGCTAGCTGTTTCTGATCCACTGGGGTCCCAGGGTGCTATAATGTAGAACCACTGAGCCTGGAACTCGGCAACAAGGTTTTCCCGTAGGGCCCCCTCTTGAAATGGAAGGTTCCTGCACATGTCTACCCCAGGACTCCTTAAAGGCTCCCAACAGTCAGGTTTTGTTATGGAGTCCATCCAACCCCATACCAGGAGTCTTTATGGGGTGATTCTTGGCCCTCGGCCACTAGAAAACTCTCCCACAAGTTTGTTGCTTCCTTAAGGCCTGCTGGCTTCCAACAGATGATCCAGTGGCATGCCCAGGGTAGCAATATCTGTAGCAGCTGTACCAGCTGGCATGCTATCCACAGCCCATCATCAGTTGTGGACTTAGACACTTTGTGGCTGCATCCTTAACTGCAGCCACCAGAGCTCTTAGCTGTTCCGTAGGCTTATAGGTCATGCTTCTGAATTTCTGGTGCTACATCTCTGGGGAGGCTTTGTAGTGATATAATACTTATTCATTTATACTTCAATTAACAGGCTGCCCTCTGGCACGCATGCCTGGGTGGCTTACAACGGTGTTCCCCAACCACCGGGCGGCGGGGGGAGGGGAGGCGCCGACGCACCAGCAGGCATACCTCTTCCCCCCACAGCACGCGCTCACTGCGCCGGGACCGATCGCCGCCTCCCGGCGCAGCGAGCACTGCACTACAGAGGGGGAGGCATGGGTGCCGGTGCAAGGCGGGGCATTTACAAACACGCAGGCACGGACCTGCCATGCCTGCACATTTGTGGGCACGGGCGCCTCCCCCCCACAGCAGGGCGCTCGCTGCACCGGGAGCAGCTAAATGCCCAGCTCCATCTAGCTTTCCTTCTGGGTTTGGTGAAGCTCTCGTAGGTTCAATGGCCTGGTGAACATCCTGTAGCAATGCTGCCTGGGTCTCCTGTTGCCTCATGAAAGCAAAATTCACACTGGACTGCTTCCCCAACTGACAAAGTCAATTTCAACAAACATAGCTGTGACACAAATTAAGCTGCATTCATATGTGGAGGGTGGGGGAAGGAAATAAAATAAATACCTGTTCTGGAGACATTGTTCTAAACTCCTCATGATTTGGTGAGTCTGATAATGGCACAGAAGGCAGGTATTTCTCAGACTCCATTAGATTTTGTGAATCTGACAAAGCTGCTGGAACAGATCCCAAGTTAGCAGGCTCCTCACATTCATCATCCTTGCCTACCAACACAGAAAGATAAAGAGTTGTTCACTTCTTCTTCTTCTCATCTCATTATTAATATTCTTATACTAAACAAATGCTAGTTCAGGGATGACAATATTGTTCAAAGTTAATAAAAGAACTCACAACTGCACGTGCCTCACTGCATAGGAAGAAGAGTTCAGGTTTTTGTATCCCACTTTTTACAATCCAAAGGAGTCTCAAAGTGGCTTACAATCACCTACCTTTCCTCTCCCCACAACAGACACCCTGTGAAGTAGCTGAGACCGAGAGAGTTCTGAGAGAACTGTAGATGGCCAAGATCACTCAGCTCGCTACATGTGGAGGAGAAATGGGAAATTCAACCTGGTTCTCCAGATTAGAGGCCACCACTCTTAACCACTACGCCAAGCTAGCTCTCAAGAGAGCAGAGTTTAGATCCAAAAGATGCACCTAAGGTACATATTGCTCCCTTTGGACATACTCTTACCCTATTAATACACAACAGCTGTAGTCTTAATTGCACATTCTGAATTGCAAGTAGAGCTGATGAAACCCATGGGACTTCACTGCAAGCATATGTAGTATCACAGCATAAAGGTCTGAAACATTCTATGCAAACTGTTTAATAGCAAGAGTTCTCAAGAATTTATCCATTAAAAGATGGTTACCAGCCTTTAAATGTGATAATACAAGTAAGTAAGGGGTGAGCAGACCAGACCAAAAACCTATACACGTGTTTAACTCTTATTGAAAAAATAAACCACACTCTTCCTTATGCAAGACAGCAGGGAACACAAGCTTGTAAAAATGAACCCTACAAGAACTGTAAAACTGAATGCCAAAATCATCAAACTTCCTTACTTTATTCCAAGTAATAATTTAGAAAACAAACCAGGTTTCAGCTTTTTGTGTCACTGCTTTTAGGGATTATCAGACACACCCAGAAATCTAACTAAGTCTTCTTCTGATAATTCCATCTAGAGAAATCTGATTTTCTTATCATAATAGTGCATATTTACAGAAAAAATATCAATCTTAGTGTGTAAAATGTATTGCTACAGTCATTCAGACCAGGCTGAATATCAATCTTTTTTCTAAATCTGTTCTATCATAATCACTGTAATTATTATCTAGAAAAGTGATTGGTTCTTAACTAAACATGAGATAGTCAACACAAGTGCCAACGATTCAGTCAGCAAGTGCATATGAGTTACATTTCACATAGCAAGAGAAGAAGGCCAATATGGACTATTAACCTTTATTGAAAACTTTCCTCTAATGAACTGTCTGAGATTCAAGTAATTTTGAAAAGAATTCACTGATAGTTGAAGAGTGCTTGAACTCTTGCTTAGCTTGCAAAATCAGCAAGGGAATTTACTGATATAAGAGCTGCTGCTACATTACTGTCATACCTTTTTTGACCTGAGCCAATATGACCATATCCTGTACTTTCTTATATCGGTTGAGAGATTGCCGAAGCTCTTCAATCTTTTGATCCTGTAAAAACAAAAGGAGGTGGGAAAGGAAGGCATGTTTACACTTATTATTTAAGACTGCCTGCTGAGTTCCCATCCCTGGGACATGGAATAACAGGAAAGTTATTAGTAAGAGTAGTAAAAAAAATAATTTTTATGGATCAAAAAAACAAGGCTTTCAGTTTTAAATTATGACAGAGCTTGCAACATCCAGCATGTATAGCATTTGAACACTTGCTAAGGGCTCTTCATGGACACTGGCATTAAGTAAACCAGGTTCCATTTTTTTTCTTCTATTACATTAAATCCTCCCCACCTCCAGTTTTCATTTGTGTGAACGGGTACGGGGTTCCTTCCGATCAATTTTGATACTAAGTGCAACAGTCTGTGTCCCTTTCAGATTGACTTGTTTAGCTTTAAAAAGCTGCAGCTTCACAGAATCTCTCAGTGCCTCTCTAACAACATTCCCGAGTACCTTTTCTTCATTTGCTGCCACGAGAGATTCCACAGCCTTCTTCATTTTCTGGACCTCAATATCTGAAAAGATAAATTAAGTGATAAAGCAGAAAGCCACCAAAAAAGCCACCTTGCTTTGTGTGAATGCTAATGTTTACCATGAAGCAAGTGACAAAATGTGAACCACCTGCTTGCATTTTAGTATGGCCTAAATATTCAGGGAAGGAACATACCAAATGCACTTCCCCAGGAATCAGTCAAAGTGTGGGAAACTGGCAACGCCTCACAAGGCAAAGATTAATGATACCAGTATTAAACAAAATATAAAAGTTCTTTTGCAGAGCACAACTAGTGCCGTCATATTGATATTTGTTCTCACTATGAATAAAATATAATTTGGCTACATGAGTGCCATTAAGGATTCCCCTACACAGGGACTCAGTACCCACAAGCTGAGCCAAATGACACACCAAGTTACAATTCATAAGCACTGAAACAATTATCCCTACCTAAAAAGGATAGAGGTAAATGAACTAATAAATAAATAGCAACAGAAAAAAGAAAGGAAATAATGAATGAAATTGCGTCTCTCAAAATTTCTCTTCCAAACTAACAAGCAGCAGCGGCTTTGCCGAACAGGGGAGAGGGAGCTAAAGATCTACAGCCCAGCAAAATGCAAAACATGAGTTTTAATAAAATGCTTCACAGAATTCAACTAGAACCCCACTAAACTCACCATGTCTTTTCAGTTATTAAAACCCTCACTCCCCCCACCCCACCTCCTAAAACAGAGAGGGGAGGGAGTTAAAAGCAAAATAAATATAAAAATATTGAGACTAAAACAAAAGTAAACTAAAGTAAAACAAAACAACTCCCTCACAGCAGAGCGCTGCTTGCAAACATCTCATCCCACTCCCACAACATTGTGTCATTTTGGTTGGCCCTAACAAAAAGATATTACATGGATTTTGTTTTTAACAGAAAAGCATATATTGTTTCCTCATTTGAGATGTAGTTTTAGCCTTGCTTTGGATTTCAATTGGATGCTGCAAGTTGACACTTTGCTTTCTGCATTTGGGGTTTCCTCCCCTCATTTCCAGGCTGAAATTCGCCACATTTTCTGCACTGAAAGTCAGAAGAAAGCAACCTCTCATGATGCTTTGCTCCCTTTCCATTTTCAAAAAAATTTTCCTGCAAAATGAGACCTGCTTGCAGCTTTCATTTCATTGCAAACTTTCATTTCACCATTCTGTGCCCTCGATTGCCTCCTCCCCCTTTCCCCCCAGTATAAAGGTAAAGGGATCAACAACAAGTTAGTATTTGCAGAGCATAATGCTCTTTAGGAAACATTGGAAGAGGCAGTCCCTCAGATATGCCTGGCTGAGGCAATGTAAGACTTTAAAAGTTAATACCAACATCTTGAACTTGATCCAGAACTCTACTGGCAACTAGTACATCTGTTGGATGGCAGGTGAAATGTGAACTCTCCATGGGGTTCTCATGAGGACCTGAGCATCAGTAGAAGAACCTACAGTTTTAGAAAGTGAAGTGGAAGCTGCCCTGAGAGCAATTGGTTGAAACTAGCAGTAGATGGTATACCAATAGAGCTCTTTCAAACTACAGAAACTTAGTCCATCAAAATTTTAGCAAGATGATACCAACAAATATGGAATACTAAACAGTGGCCCACAGACTGGAAGCATTCAAGTAAAGGTAAAGGTATCCCCTGTGCAAGCACTGAGTCATGTCTGACCCTTGGGGTGACGCCCTCTAGCGTTTTCTTTGCAAACTCAATACAGGGTAGTTTGCCACTCCCTTCCCCAGTCATTACCGTTTTACCCCCCAGCAAGCTGGGTACTCATTTTACCGACGTCAGAAGGGTGGAAGGCTGAGTCAACCTTCAGCCGGCTGTTGGGATCGAACTCCCAGCCTCATGGTCAGAGCTTCAGACAGCATGTTGGTTGCCTTACCACCCTGCGCCACAAGAGGCTCTTTCCCCCCCAGTATAGTGGATGTAATTTTTAAAAAACCCTAGGTTAATGTGCAAGACAGCTTTTTAATATTTAGAAACACGATCATGCCTTTTTTTAAGTCAGATTTTTGGGAGGGAGGGCAAGGGAGGATGGCAGTGAGGAAAGGAGCATGCACAAATGACTCAAAATGGCGGTCGCAGGAAAAAAACACAAATGCAAGCATTTCTCCATTGGGCGGACCTGAATTAGATTCTGCCTTGAAAGATGAAATTGCTGTAATTGGGAATTTCCTAATTGCACAGTGAGAGGGTGATTCAGGTCGGTACCCGGATTTTAATGTGAGAATGGACAGAAAAAACGGCCCATAAAAAATACAAGTCCAAGCAATACCACTAGTGTGGAATCGATCAGAGTCAAAAACCACAGACATAGCTTTTTGAAAGTCCATCATCTTCCATCTACAGTGACTATCATCTTTTCTTACCTCTGTCGCTGAGGTCAACCTCTTCTCCTCTCACCTGGTGAACCAGTTTCTCCTGCAGTCGTTTTATTTCTGCTTCCTTCTGTTCCAGTTTGTCTTTTAAAGATGCTAGCTCTTCCTGTGCAAACACAATTTACATTTACAACACAGCTTTATGTTTTAAAGGCACAGTCCTAAACTGAAGTTTTATCATTCAACACAATGAAATAAACAAAATGAAATGAGAAAATGGCTTTTAATTTAAACTTGATGTTTAAAATCTTGACAAACTTTGCCAAAGATTTCCCCAGTGCGCTGTGCATAGAAATAATCACAGACAAGGTTATTTCTATGCCTTCTGACAATATCATCCATTACTTGTATGTATAAGTATGCATACATGCATGAAACTTAATGGCACATTAAGCTGATATGACAATGCAGCCAATGAACAAAACAACATCAAAATTATCAGCACCTAATGTATTTTAACAACACAGTGAAGTCTATGTACTGGGTAGATCGAGAGTGGAATTGAAATGATTTTGATTTGTGTGAGAAAATACCATTATATCTTTAAGTACAAACCCCATAAACAGTTTTATCAACACATTCATCTGGCAAACAAAAGGGGGGAAACACTGCAAATCATCACAAAACAGCCAGTTTGTAGTGACACAAATGCAATGTGAAGAAAACATGCATGCTTTAGCATCAAGACTAAAAGACTAATTGCACTTTCCATTTCAATCTCTAGTCTAGTTTGAGATAGAAGGATCCTTCAGTGATGGTGAAAAGAATGCCCTGCCCCTTCTATGAACTTGCGTTCAAATTTTATTTCCAGAACTACAAGTTGCTGTTGCATATTGAAAAGATCGCCCTACTGGTACCTTCATTTTGCAGTTCCATCATGAGAAGTCAATCAGACAATCTAAGCACCCTCACCTCCAATAATCCTCACTTGCTCTAATTCAACCATTGGAACTAAATTAAGGGCTACTACCACTGAGCTCCCAGGACCTAGCAGCACTCCACATTGCTGGAACCTGCATATCTGAAAGGTGCACTGTACTGGGTTTTTTCAGCCCCTAAGCCATCTGTCAAGCCTTGAATAGATAAATGTGACCTGGCGACATTTTAACCTGACAAGTTTGGGGTACTACCAGAAAAGTTGTTTTTATTAATTTAGAACCAGTATTGTTAAGAAATCAAATCTGCAATCTCTTTTTTCTTCTCATTGTAAGCTGCCAAAGAGGTCTGTTGATGTCAAACAAAACACACTCACAATTGAAATGCTACTTGGGTTTCAAAATAAAAAGTACAGAACTGCATCCTGTTTCTAGAAGTTAAAAAAAATAGACACACACACACACACTTCATATCCACAGGAGGTATTTTAGAAGTACAGACAGGGAACAAGATGGAAACAAGACCACACCATCTGTGGCAAAGGAATTACTCAAAAGCCCAGCCCCGGCAATCTACTACACCTTCAACATCTGGCATTTTTGCTCCATCCGCTGCTTTTCATACTGCATCTGGCCCACTTTGATTTTCATGCTAGAAAGTTTGGCCATTAAAGACTGGTAACAGAGACAGAGGAATGAAAGAGAAGTAAAAGGTAGAAAAAATACAAAGCTGAAAATGGCTTTCACTGGGGATCATGGATTAATCTGAAACACATTTACTTTAAAGTAAGCCAAAATGGACTTTGCAGGAGCTTAGGTATGCTCAGTGTCACACAAGAAGGGCTGCTTACTGTGTAGCAAAGTCAGTGGGCACTGAGGTGTGGGGAGGGTAGGTGAGAAACCACTTCATATCCCCTCCTGTCTGGTCTCTCCATAATACACATCAGTAGAAGGACACTAGAAACAGCAGCAATACTTTGAAGACAGAACCAATTCTTACAAAAAAGGGAAGGAAAGTATCAGGTTCTTTACAACTCTTTCAACAGACATAAAGACAGAAACATCTATTTAGCACATAGTCAACCTCACCTAGAATGTCTTTCATGAAGACTGAAACATTGGACTTATCCGACAGTTTCTTCTCTTCAGGGGGGCAAAGTCATCCAGGTTGGTTAGGTAATGTCTCCTCTTGTTCCAGGCAGGTTTATGCAAATTTTTATATAGACTGCCCTTCCAATCATCAAATAGCCCAGCTCCTTACTAATTTCTGTGTGTGCACACACGTGCGCACATGTGCATGTGTGGCGGAAAAAATGGATGACTTGACCTCACTGAAGAGAGAAAATTTTCAGGTAAGCTCCAATATTTTGTTCTCTTTCAATGTAACCAAAGTAGGCAAGTACACCACTTGTTGAAGGACTCTTTTGCCAAAGGAGGCCTCAATAGAGCTCAGCTGATCAATTCTGTAACGTCTTATGAATGTAGAGGACAACAACCAATTAGCTGCTCTACAGATTTCATCTACTGATGCTCAGGAAGAAAAGCTCGTCAATGTTGTTGCTGCTGCCTTCATGGGCTCTTGAAAGATTTCCCTATTGCACCTTTTTCTTTAGCAGAAGTGGAGGGCATCATCGTTTTCTTTTGTTTTGTTTCTACCAGAACCTTGTCCAAGGCTCTTTCCCAAAAGAGTAATCTGCCCTAACATTTTTCTGTGATTTAGATAGAGGATCTACCTTCCAGCACTTAAGACACAAGTTCATCCTAATTGCCATGTTTGCAGCCTTTGCACAGAACTGCATGGTATCCTTGCACAGAACTGCATGGTATCTTGTGAGGCATTCAATGTGAACTCAGCTACTCTTTTGAGTTTAAAGAGAAATTCCTTTTGTAGCTTTTGTTGACTTCAAAGCTGCATTTGATTCACTATCTAGAGACCTTCTATGGTTAAAACACTTCAACTCAACAACTGATAAATGGCTTCTGCAACTACTTTCTACTCTTCACAAGAATAGAAGTCTTCATATCACATTTAGGTTAGAGGGCCATTGATATAACTCAGTCCCTACACAGAAAGGCATAAGACAAGGTTGTATTCTGGCTCCTTTCTTGTTTAACATGTATATTGACTCAGAAGAAAAAAAGGAAATCACGAGGCACAATGATGTAGTAGTCTTCTCTATATTTATAAGTGAAAAAGGTTATAACATAGTCTAAATGGTCAAACATAAAGAGTCAACCAAAATAGTATCCTAGGTTAAGTAACCGGCATTCTGTTCTATCTTCGTCAGTGGTTGCTCTTTCATAAAGGGGCACTTTATGAAATCCCCAGACCATTATGAGCATTTTGCCAATGTGATACTACGATTACTATTACAACAGTACATTGGAATATAGAGAAGACTACTACATCATTGTGCCTCATGATTTCCTTTTTTCTTCTGAGTCCACATTGAGGAATCCACGGTTCTCTACTTATGTATATTGATGATGAATTAATCAAATGACAACTGCAATTAGACATCCATGCCTCTAAACTTACAAACAAAAGGGTACAAATACTTTTGTATGTCGATGATGTGGTAATTCTCTCACAGACTAGAATAGGACTAAAGAGGGCTTTGGAAGCCTTGGATTTACACTGTCAGGAGAAACACCTAGTTATTCATTATACCAAAACAAAAATCATGTGTTTTGATAACAGGGCAAAAAAAATTGGTACATAGATGAACATCGCATTGAGCGAGTTAAATGCTTTAAATATCTTTGAGTGATTTTCCAGTACAATGGCAAGCAAACTACTCCGATTTGCTCTGTAGCTGACTCTACTCAGAAGAGCTCAGTTGCTATTTTAAGATTCTATCACACTAAGGCTGGTGGCTTCATTCCTGCTGCAATTAAACAGTTTCTGGCTAAATCATTAGTTCAACTTACATACAGTGCCATTTAGAGAAAATTCAGGCAGGCTTTCTCAGAGCCCTCTTTAATGCCTCAAAATGTACAGCCAATGTGGTACTCCAGCAGGAGGCAATGTTGATAAAGGTAGAGACTAAAGCATGGACAGTAATAATTGTCTACTTGCTGAGACTTCGCCTTCAACCTGTAGGCCTTATTCCTTTCTTCCTATCAGTTAGCCCACAATCCACCTGGTGCACACAGATAATCAAACTTCTCAAAATAGGACTATCTCCTAAACAACTACTTGGAATGGGATACAGGCAAGCAAAAGAATTGGTTTATCAACAACTTAGGATATTGAGCTATAAAATAGGATGGCCCTTATAAAATGTGGGGGGGATTTTCTACCATTCCATACTTAACACATATCACCCTTGTTAAATTCTGATGGGAGATTTCAGCATGTGCCTATGCATTTTGGGTGCAAATGATTCGATTACTCATATTCTTCTGCATTGTGAGTTTAACCAGGATTATCAGAAATAGCCTAATTTCACCTTTGTTACTATGGTTCTTTAGCTATACTGACACTCTGTTAGTTAACATCTTACTTGCTGAATCCATTTCTTATACAGTGGCGAAGTTCTGTTATATTGCCAGTAGAGTGCAAAAATCCTTGGTTGATGTTAAGTAACTTGGTTGTTAACTTAATAATGTTACTGTGGTTTTTCTTATGTTTTGATGCTGGTCAATAACAATAAATAAATGAATAAATGAAAGCGAAACCACTTAAGAGCCAGGGAGTCGGGCTCCACTATCTAGTAAAAAGTTATCTGCCCAGATCACGATTGCTTCGGTAACACTGAGAAGAATTGCTGAAACCCTGATTGCCAGTGAAGCTGCTTTGTGTGATTTTTTTAAAGGGCTGTCTCATTTTCCTTATCATTTGGTTCTTTCGGTATATTGTCCCCATCTTTAGAAGTATTACTCCAGAGTGAAGAGCAACCACAGGGGCATCGACTAAAGGGACCTGGAGATCTTCCATTGACCTGCTCAGGAAAGGCACAGAATTTCTTGGTGATGATTTCCATTGCCAGGGTCAGTACACTTTTCTCTTAAAGCTTCATCAAAGAATTCAGGGGAAGGGGCAAACTGACATATTCTAGTATGGGTTCTTGAACCCTCATCCATCTAGATTGGTGCAGGCTGAAGAGCTAGGTTTCTGTGAAGCCTCCACAATAATTTAAGGTAATTATATGACCTTTGTCTTTGATAATGCTCAGGTTTGCAGAGTCTAGAGAGGAACTCTCCTTAGAGTTCAAGTCCTCCCCAGATCATTCCCTTTCCTCCTTGTCAGAGTTGGTTCCCCAACAGGTACTGATGGGATATGTTGTTTACTTCAGAGCCCAACTCTGATTCTGCTGCTTGAAGACCTTTTAGAGACTATTCTGTAAAGCTTAGAACAGCTAAGGGGGGCCAGTACCTACTGCCCATCCCCTGGAAGGAGCTAAGCTCACTTTCATTGGTCACAGAAAGGCTCCCTAAGGACCCAGCAGCCTCCAAGTCAGTGCAGCAGAATCCAGCAGTTGAAAACAGCACATGGCCAGTAGGTGTTTTGTTAAGCCTTAGAAATGCCTGCTTTGCCAGCAGCAGAGAGGCAGGGAAGAGTTCTCAAGCCTCAGATCTTCCCACCTTGTTAAGAGCCACAGTCATGCTTTTGATTAGATTCCACCAGAATGGGGAACTCAGTGTATCTTTTTTACTTTATTTTCTTTATTCCTTGAAAGCCAGAGAAGCAGAGTCAGGCTTGAGCATCCTGCTGGAGCTGCAGGGCTATTAAAACTGCAAGAGCAGACCCAAAAGAATCATACAAAATTTGACACAGCCCTGTCTGGAGCAAAGGAAGGTATGACCTAACCAGTCTGGATAATTTCCACCATTGAAAGAGAACAGTTCTCTCTACAAGCTGTATTTTTAGTGCAGCATGATCATATCTGGGTCTGTCAGCAGGCTCATGGTGCCAGCCCTGCATCTATGTAAAAACAGTGGATCCAGGCTTTCCTAAGAGCCACCATCATAGCAGTCACACATACAACTGCACTAATTCATTCAATAGACACCTATCTGGAGGTGCCTGGAGGCAACCCTCATATGCCGCTCAGCTGATTTCCTACAGGTAGCTTCAAAGCCTATCCCACGTGCATGCAAAGACTTAAATCAAAGCCAACAGCATGTAAATCTATTAAAGATACAACTGATACAATACTTCCAACATCAAAAGAAAAATCCTCTTTTGTACAGAGGAAGATGACAATCCTATACCCATCCCCTTCTTCATTTGCACTGAGGATTACTTACTTTGGTAGATTTAATTTTTTTCTCATATTGAAGTCTCTCACTATCCATCTCTCCTACTTTCAAGCGCAATTCATGAATTTCCTGTATCAAACTCTGTATAACAAACAGATTGACAGGAAAGCAAAAGTAACAAAAGATTAGTACAAGAGAAGCATAAAGCAGATCGGTTGCTACCCCTTTGCTGGGTTTTGTTACAAGCATGTTTTTTAAAAAATCAAACTTAAGGCCAAACCTCAGTGAACATTCATATGTACCAATTATTAGCTACCATGCCTCTGGTTTCATTGGAAACATAGGAAACTAAAAGCTGTCGATTTCTGCTGCTTGAGATTTCCATGTCAATGCTCAGCAACAAGTATAGCATTTACCCAGCAATCACCCCCTCTTTATCCTAGAGCAGTCACCCCCTAACAAGGTCCACTGATGTTTTCCCTGGGGCCCATTTTCTTCTTCAACAAAGCATCCCCTCTCCAAACCAAAGAACTAATTCTGGCTTTGCTTCAAGTGGGGATAGCCATGTTAATCTGAAGCAGTAGAACAAATGTAGGGTCCCGCAGCTTTAAGGCCAACAAAGTTTTATTCAAGGTATGAGCTTTCATGTGCGCACACACTTCCTCAGACACAATGTTATGGAATGAAAATAATCAGTTCAGACTTGCAAATGGAGTGAGATGGTAAATCAACATACAGCATAATGAAATTGCCCAGGTTCCAGAGAGACATAGAAAAAGACAGCAGTTAGGATTTGTTTGCCTTCACCTGAGACCGAATTGCATGGGAAACATTTTGGCCACAATAAAAATGCAGATATCTACATAAATAAAGAGAATAATGGGCAAACAGGTAGTCAATTGCTGACAGCAGTTAGCTGAGATATTGCCCTTGTGCCCCCTACTTTACATATCATTGGAGCAGGAAGCAGTTCAGAAAGACCCAGTGGGCATCACCAACATAAAGACCATAGGTGGGTAATTGGCTTGGAACTGCCTAAGTATTTTGTCTACTCTCACAGTGTTTTGTAATTGTATTCAGTTCACATAGCAAACATTTTACAAGCGGTCTCACAGCCATGCCAGCCCCCTTTTTTATGTGTGATGCCTGCTACCTGTTTTCAAAATTCTAAGAATAGTTCCCATCAGCTGAGCTAAACACCAGATCAAAAAAGCCTCTCAGTCTGCCAAACTAAAATATATAAGAAAAGAGGGTGGAGAGAAATTAATGCAGGTAATAGAAAAAATTGAGGCAACATTCTGTGTTAGTTCTGGCATCAGCCTCCTTTAAAGGAAGTTATGCTACTGCAAAACCTGTATTACTGGTTATATCACTATAATGTATTCCAAAAAGTATTTATGATGGAGCTTTCTAATCATGTAACGATGTGGTAATGAAGCATATTCTCATCCTACGAAAAGGAGAGTACCAAGCTAACAGGCAACACAGAGTTTTTCCACAGGTGACAAGAGTCACCTCTCAGTCCCCATATTGTGGCCTCTTTCCTGGGAAGAGCATTAGTTCCCCTCTACTTGCTCCATCTGTTGCACTAGTTCTGAAATTATGAAATGATAACAGTGCAGAGAAACAGAGAGGTGAGTGGGAAATGATAGTTAAATCAGAATGACAGATAACATAAGTAACTGCTTAAATACATATATACAGCAGGACAGGGCCCCCAATATGGTTTCTGTAGATCCTAAGACACCCCTGCTGACACCTTTCCTGGCAGCTACCATGCAGTTTTAGAAAGTGGGTCAGTTCCATGTCCTGTGGCAGCCACTACCCTGCGTCAGAATTCCAAAGGTGCCCACAGGCTCAAAAAAGGTTGAGGATCCCTTGCAATTTTTTCTCCTTAAGAAGGAGTTCCTGTATAATAAAGATATATAAGAAGAAGATGGGGATATCAGGGGTTGTGGGGTGGGTTGACTGTTTGATCACAATCACAAGATGTCATAGTCCCATTGTACACGGCACTGGTCAGACCACACCTGGAGTACTGTGTGCAGTTCTGGAGGCCTCACTTCAAGAAGGGTGTAGATAAAATTGAAAGGGTACAGAGGAGAGCGACGAGGATGATCTGGGGCCAAGGGACCAAGCCCTATGAAGATAGGTTGAGGGACTTGAGAATTTTCAGCCTGGAGAAAAGGAGGTTGAGAGGGGACATGATAGCCCTCTTTAAGTATTGTTGTCACTTGGAGGAGGGCAGGATGCTGTTTCTGTTGGCTGCAGAGGAAAGGACACGCAGTAATGGGTTTAAACTACAAGTACAACGATATAGGCTAGATATCTGGAAAAAAATTTCACAGTCAAAGTAGTTCAGCAGTGGAATAGGCTGCCTAAGGAGGTGGTGAGCTCCCCCTCACTGGCAGTCTTCAAGCAAAGGTTGGATACACACTTTTCTTGGATGCTTTAGGATGCTTAGGGCTGATCCTGTGTTGAGCAGGGGGTTGGACTAGATGGCCTGTATGGCCCCTTCCAACTCTATGGTTCTATGATTCTATGATTGCTTTTCAAAGAAAAGGCTGTCCCCACATGAATGCTCCAGAGCCTCACTTTTGAGGCATCTGGGAATATAAGCCTGGGGACCATTACAGCTTTTACCACAGTTTCCCCAACAGCTCACCTCTGCCTTCCAAAAGGTAAGTAAAACAGCAAGAGGTGAGCATTTTGATTGGCTGCAATTTAACTTGCAGACAGGAGAAATGACTCTTTTGGCTTCTTTACCCCCACACTTCCCACATAAATCAAATATCAGACTATGTTGGCTACAAAAGATCAAAAGCTTTAAGTCTCTGGAGGCATAAAAGACCATCATTTATGGGATGTTTATATGTTTTCAAATTCAAATTCAATACCTTAGCATATATTCAAAAATAATTTATTTCTTTATTAATTACATTTGTACACTGCCTCCCCTGAGGCCTCTCAGGGTGGTTCACATGAAACGTAGAGAAGTATACATTGAACTCAGTTTCTGTGTCAATAAACCACAATGCAACAATGGTAACAATAACAACAACATAAGATAACAGTTTAACAGGGTAATAATCAATCAGATCCATGGTTTAGATTCAGGTACATTGATTCCTGGGAGGGAGGTTCAGAGGCCCAGTGGTAGATTGAGGTACTCAGTTGGGTTGGGGTAAGTTATTGAATTGACTGGGGTTAGGGGTTATCAATTTGGCTTGGATTGGACAGAAGGTTAGCAATTGGATTGATTGAGGTGGTGAGTTTGGGATCAATCAGTGGTAGTAATTAATTATTTGAAAGTGGGTAGTTGGCTAGGTACTTTTCTCCCCTGCCTTTTCCCACCCCTCCTCCCTCTTTTCCCGCATTTGCCAGTGTTCCTTGGTGTGACTGGCAAAGTGCTTTCCCCCCTGTCTATATTTGCGGCCTGGTGGTGAACTTGGCCTAGCTTTCCAGTGAATCCGCCCCTCCAAACACCTCCTTCCCTTTCCGCCAGCAATTAGCTTTGGCCAGTTTAGATGTGGGTCTTTTGGTGGCCTTCTCCCCTTCTTCTTAATCCATAAAAGAGAATACATTTACACACACTAAAGGTTTCCTCAGGCTTTAGTCTGGAAGCAGCCTAGGACAGAGTGAATCTGGTGAAGATTTGCTGCTCTGCTCCTGAAAATATCAAGCCCATCTCACTCAGCCTTCCAACGAGACTGCACTAACTGAAGATACAGGAACACATGCTACCCTAAACAATGAAGTTTAGCTGATACATTTACTGCCAGAATAATAAAAACAAAATTTGACCACCCACATTCTAAAAGCTCCCCCAAATAAATAAACAATTAAAATATACAAACAAAAAAACTTGGCTCATCATAGAATTGTGTGCTTTGTGACTGAGGCCAGAACTAGCATGTCAGAAGATATACTGTGGCAACCCAAAACTGTAGCCCCATGTTTCCTGATATAAAATCTACTCCTACAAAACTTGACTGTGTTTTAGATTTCTCCACACATGTTCCGTTCCACTAGCTAAGGCTTGTGGGGAGGGGGGGGGGGTGACCGGCAGCACACTGACATTGTGTCTTATGTTTAGTACTACTGTAACTAGATGAAAGCTTCACTACTTAAAAGTGTTCACACAATACAACTCATTGGATATGAGAAACTTCTTTTCAGCATCTGATTTTTCCTCCTCCAGCATCAGGCTCTACTTGAGGCCTGCACAACTCATGACTCATAAAACTAACCTCAGGTTATAACATAATTATAATTTTAGTTATATGTCCCGTCCTTCCTGATCCAGCTCAGGGCAGATAATATCAAGGTTAAAACAATCCACTCAAATTATATATACAGTATAAAACATTAACCAGTTATAAATTTAAATTAAGTTTTAAAATTGTTTTAAATCCATTTCCTCTTTCCAATTTAGATATTACTGATGGTGGGTTAGTCCATACTGAATTTCATTGGGCAGATGGGTTCTCAAGCTGGGAGGCCAGCATCTACTTGATGTTATTTCTTGGCCTCAACCAGTTACCAGTCACAAAGTTTAACCAAACAATGTAAAAATGGGATGTAGGGAAATTCTGCCAGGCATCCATATGTGGCTTGAACTCTCTGTGTCTTCATCCTCTCCAGTTATTAAAGCTTAAATAAAACTTAAATGAGCAAATGACAGAAATGAGGTTGACAGACGCTATTAGTGAAATAAGAAAACAATGCTTCGCGTCCCAACCCCAAAAAGGAGCAAAACCTATTTTATTTTATATACACAGAAATACAAAGACAGAAAAGTTTCAGATAATCTATTTTAAACCCTCACCTCTGTGTCTCTGAACCTGTCTTCATAATCTATTTGGTCCTTCTCCACAGAAGTCAGCTTGAGCTTTAAATTAGATAGCTCTGTCATGAGGTCCAGCTTTTGCGTTTCAAGGGACGTTCTGCTTAAAAGCTCCTATAGAAAAGTAGCAGGTAATGGTTTGTTTAAAAAGGAAATTCCTTTTAAAATCACAAGAAACATTTTTATATAGTATATTTTTATCCTGCCCTTGCTCCAAGCAGCTCACAGGAGCAGATATCATTCCTCCTTTTTATTCTTGCAACAACCACCCAGTAAAGTAAGATAAGGCTGACTGTGTGAGTGGCCCAAGGTTACTGACAGCCCTTCCACAGAAAATGGAGGTTCAAACCTGAGTCTCCCAGACCCATGTGATACTCTAACCACCATGCCACAGTGACTCTATTGAAGGCCTATATATGTCATCTAGAATACTGTCAGTGGTGGGCCAGCCACTAGAGGATGATGCAGACACAGCCGGGAACAATAAGAACACTTCAAAGTAAAATGAACAGATGCATGTTCCTGTCCTTGCTGGAACCTAAGGGTGAAATCCTTCAAAGTTCTATGTCTTAAAAATCCATACCTTCTTTACAGCTACCCAAGAAGGACCCCAAGATGAAGACTGACTTAGCAAATAACACCCAAGTGAGTGAGATCAGAAGAACTTTAGCTTATGTGCAGGATAACCAGTACAAAGTAAGCCAAGATCAAAATGTCCTTGATTATGGTGTTGGAATAGAACTCCAACAGATACAACTTTTATATCAAGCTATTAGTGTTCAGGGTATTGCCCACTTGTACATAGGTTACCTTATCTTAAAGGGCAGGGTTAGCAACAGGGAATTATAGCTCAATCAATATCCAGGACATTACTATGACAAACATTTTCAATGGTTTTTAACACACAACTAAATGAACTAAAACTTCATTTTAGATGTATGTAAGAGTTGAAAATAAGTAAGGTAAAAGGTAAAGCTATCCCCTGTGCAAGCACCGGGTCATGTCTGACCCTTGGGGTGACGCCCTCTAGCGTTTTTATGGCAGACTCAATACGGGGTGGTTTGCCAGTGCCTTCCCCAGTCATTACCGTTTACCCCCCAGCAAGCTGGGTACTCATTTTACCAACCTCGGAAGGATGGAAGGCTGAGTCAGCCTTGAGCCGGCTACTGGGATTGAACTCCCAGCCTCATGGGCAAATCTTTCAGACTTCTGCCTTACCACTCTGCGCCACAAGAGACTCTTAAATAAGTAGGTAATGAAAATAAGTAATTATTAAATCATATCTCACAAGGACGTTGGATGGAACTTCTGTTGTAATACCTGTTGTAGCATTTCTTCTGTGGCATTCAGTTTTTCCCTGTGCTCTTCTAGGCAGAACTCTAAATCTCTGATCTTTTCTCCTTGGGCCTCCACCTGGTCAGTAAGAACACTCACCTGTGCAATAATAAGAGATTCTTAATCAAAGGATATATTGAAACACTTCACATCTACCTAACACATTTTATCAGAAAGTCCCGTGTTATAAAAGTAAGGCACTTTAGGTTTCAGATTAATTACCAGTACCTGCAAAACATTAGACATACAACAAACAGTGATAAGGAGCATCCACTGCAAAGTTCCCTTTGTCAATTTTCATGATTTACCAAATTCCCTTTATATTCCAGAGTTTTTCTCCAGACTTTTATTGTTATCAGAAATCCCACAACCATAAAAAGTGATTGCGGCAACTTTCACAGCAGACCAGTGATGCACACATCTGGGCCCTGACAGAGCTGTCCAAAGTTCTGCAGGGTCTGCAAAATGGCACTCTTCCACCACTATGTTATTGTTCATTTTCTTAATGAAACTGAATTTATTGTATGTTTAATGGTTATGAACCACCCCGAACCAACATGGAGAGAGGTGGTATAGAAATTAAATAGTGGTGGTGGTGGTCAAGAATCCCCCCCTTCCTTGGGCCACTATCAGTGGCAACACCCAGCCCAGGCACAACTGCCCCACCACTACCCCATCTGCTGGGACAAGTCTGCTGTCATCTAAAGATATGAGCTCCCTCCTCTTCATTGCCTCCTTAGCAAGTGCTGGGACCAGGGACCCCATGATGCCAAGTGACTGCAGGACCATGGAGACTGCCATGGTTGTGTGCCTCTTCAGTCTCAAGGTATATAACTGGTCCATAACATCACCAGCAAACATCAGGGAGCAGGGAGAAAACACAGCAGTCAGTCCACAGGAGCTCCTAGGTAGGTGCCAAGACCTTGCACTCCACTCCTACCACCCCGTCCCCAGAGGTGCCTCACATCCCTCTGTCCCTGGCCTGGGAGCTCAGCCACCTTGGTCCTTCTCCCCTTCACTCAGCTCCATCTCCTTCACACTAGACATATGGGGGCAGCGTCCTTAACGAGAGATCCTGGAGCCATTGTGGAAATATCCTAGCCGTAGAGATGGAGCCATGATGATGGCAGAACTACACTCCATCAAGGTGGCAAGGGTCAGTATCTGACTGCTCCAGCTACTACTCCATCCTTGGCCTCCCTCACTGACCTCAGAGGAAAGGCCCACAGCAGCATCCCACCCTCCATGTTGCTTGCAGGGTGGAGGGACATCATCATACAAGACAATGAGAGACAAGTGGAGGCAGCAAGTTGACAGGACCTGGCTCCCACAGGTGAGGCCAAGTGGTAGTGGTAACCAAGACACTCACCACACAGGCCCTCAATGTCACGGCTACTCAGCTCTGTAAGGGGTATCACTGCCCACATAAATGTCTTAATATGACATTATTATTATTATTATTATTATTATTTGTTTTAATATATTATGTTATCTGCCCTAAATACAATTTGATGATCATGATGGCCTCTGCTCCCAGCAGACTCTTCTCCACCACCTGCTTGCATGAGGCCTGCTTGCACCACCTGCTTGCATCTTTGGCCATGAGGCCTCAAAAATACTTTTGAGCTATGAGAACCATTGTTCTAGCACTTCAGAGTGGAAACCACAGTCCAGATGGCGTGTCCCTGTGCAGACACACATTCCACAGCCATGTGCCCAAAGGTACAACTATGGGAGATGGTGCAGCTGCTCCTGGGGTGGCATGTTTGACACTTGCATGTTCCACCACCTATACAGCAGTGCCTTCTTAGCCTTCATCCAGTTCGGTTGGCAGTGGCCATCCCAACCACCAGAAATGTGGTAGGAGGATAAGAAATTTGCTGTCAAATAAAATCATAACACTCCAGAGCAACATTTAAAGCTTTATGATTCCTGAAGTAAACAATGAACTAGGGGGGAAATACTTACTTGCAGAACAAGAGATTCCTTGTCATTTTCCAAACGTGCAAGTCGCTCCTGATACACATCTCCATTAGTAGATATATGCCCATTGGTCTGGAAAACAAAACAGAGGAAACACTGACCTGCTGCGACACCTTCCCACAAATACAGAACAAAGCAAAATAAAGCTCCAAGCAATAGGAGAGAATTCAGGATATACAAGGCTACAAAAGATACACATTTTCTCATGATCAATATATAATAGAAAACTCACGGGGTATGACGCCATATTTCTTTGTTTGTTTATTGGATTTCTATACCGCCCTACCATCAGGCTCAGGTACATCAAGGATGTACCTCATAATCATAATAATAATAACAATAATAACAATATTAACACTGGGTTCCAAAACTGAACAAGGTACTATAACAGATCACATTATAACAACAGCTTCCAACATGAACCTCTCCAAATTCTGAAAAACCCCCAAAGGGAGACAATAAATAAGAGATGATTATTGTTTTACTGCTTTATTATGATGATGATGTCTGGTTTTAAAATGTTGTCAATTGTCCCAAGCTAACAGGGATGTGACAATATACAAATAAAATATTTGTTTGTTTATTATTTACTATGAGAGCCAGCTTGCTTTAGTTATTAGGAGTGCCGGGTTTGATTCCCCGCTCTCCACATGCAGCCAGCTGAGTGACCTTGGGCTCACTACAGCACTAATAAAGCTGTTCTGAGCGAACAGTAATATCAGGGCTCTCTCAGCCTCACCTACCTCACAGGGCATCTGTCATGGGGAGACGAAAGGTAAGGCGACTGTGAGCCACTTTGAGACTCCTCCGAGTAGAGAAAAGTGACATATAAGAACCAACTCTTCTTCTTCATGAAAAAGCAATCTCACCATAAATTGCTAAAGCCATGCAATTAGCAAGACTGTTAGGTACCTATGACCAGTTCTTGAGATTAGGATCAGATGCACTACTCTAACCAACATCATGACAAAAAGACAAAACCAGGTCAAAGACAAAAACAAAAACAGATCAAAGAAAGAATGCCAGCCTCTCCAACCATGTAATACTGTGATGGGAGGCAGACAGAAGACACACACACATCGGTATTCTCGTCAACAGGAAAAACTTTAAATTGGCTACAACCTAAATTAAATCTATATAACCTAGGACCTAGCTTTTACTGAGGTGGCAGATCTTTCTCTGGGCTGCACTAATAGACTTCAGATGAGTTCTCACATGATCAAAAAAAATTTTTTGTCACACAGAAAAGCAGAGCTAAGTCCAAGGACATTTACTACATATGTAAAATGAAGAATCTATATCAAAATAAGAATGGAATTCCTTGAGGGCTTCAGGTTGGGGAAAGTGAAGAACATTCCTAGGAAACTTTGCACATGCTCGAGCCAGGGTCTTTTTTAAATTATGTTGCAACTCATGTAAAGCAGGTGAATTTGCATGCCAGATACTATGCTACCATACAAATTCACCATGCATAGTTGAGTTGCAGGATAGCAATGTTATTTAAACAAGAACCCGTGCCCATGCAAAGCCTTGGTGTCCTTGCCAGTCTCACATTTAAATCAGATTCAAGACTCAATCAAGCTCATGTTTGGGTCTTTGAGTGTTTGAAAATTGAAACTTTGCTAAAATAGCATGCAAATAGAAACTGTTCCACTAGATGGCACCTTAACTCAAGTAAAAAAAACCCCAAAATTGCTGTTGTTTACAAAGTCAAAATTTGCAAGGCTACCCTGTCCTATTTTCCCCATCTTGCTCCATTTCAAAGTACTTGATCACAGATACAATCAATACAACTTGTTTGGTGGGCAAACATACTATGATTTGAACAGTTACAAGGAATAGGAGATTTAAGGCTATGCTTGAAAAATGTACAGGTTAAGAGTGGTTTTTTTCATTTGTCTGTTTCAAATTACAGCATGAAACTTAAATGCTTTCATATTTTAATACAATAGCAAATTTTAACACAGCCTGGCATAATGGTGCCTTGTAGATGATCCAATGCTACTGAGGACCAATTCCTATAAACCTTTTATTTCTTTATTTCATTTTCAAACCCTTCAACCATAGGTTTCCAGTTTCCAGACTGCCCACATCATTTGAAAAACAAGTTTGTACTTACCTGTAACTGTTGTTCATTGACGTCTTCTCTGCAGACACACATGGGGACTATGCTTGCACAAGTCGGCCAAAGACAATTTATCCTCTACCTCAAAATTCCATAAATATGGTGTCCCACTCAAGTCGGAGTGTGCATGCACAGGGTTTCCTGCATCATGTGCTCCAAGAGCAAGACACCTCTTCCCTCAGTTCCTACAAAGCCACCGCAAATGCTCACAATATAGTACTGAAGCAATACCCTGAATATAACCAGGGAACCATATTCTTGGATCCTGAGAGTCCATCATCTGTATAGAATAAGCTTCAAGTACTATCTTGCTCTCTTGCTTTTAGCAAGGAGGGAATGTGTGACTGCACAGAAGAGACTGATGAACAACAGTTACGGGTAAGTACATCTGTATTTTTCTCTTCCATTCTATGCAGCCCCACATTGGGACACTAGCAAGCTGTTCACTTTAAGAGGTGGATTGAGCCTCTCACGGGAGCAACTCCTGCAGCATTGGCCTCCAAAAATCAGCATTCTTTATTGTTTGAAGATTCAGAGCATAATGTTTCATGAATGTCTCCTCTGTAGACCAGGTTGCTACCCTGTAGATCTCCAAAAGCGAGACCCATTGGTGAAACGCCACTGAAGACCCCTAAGCAGGTGTTGAATGAGCCCTTACCTTAGCAAGTCTGAATGGCAGGCACTACCCATCTTGCTACAGACTGCAAGGACACTGCCATAACTTTCCTAGGGCCCCAATAATCAACAATGCTTTGGTCTTGTGGGGAAGAAAACTGGCAAAACCATATTTTAGGCCACATGAAATCTGGATACTACTTTGGGGAGGAAATCCAAACTGTGGTGAACGCCCAGTCATTCACTGAAAATCTTGAGAAATTGTGAGTCCATTTTGAGAGCTGCCAACTATCCCACCTTTTTTTAGCTAACTGGAGTGCTACTTTCATTTAAATCAGTTCCAAAGGACGGGTGACCAAAGGCTCAAAGGGAGATTTCCTGACGGTGGCTAACATAATGGATAGAAACCACTGTGGAACAATTGATGGGGTTGGGGAGAATGCACTAAGTAACCCCTTCAAGAACTGCTGCTTCAGTTTGCATGAGAAAACAGTGGTTCCCTTGACTTCTTTATGAAAGGCTACCATGGCTGCTATATGTGTCCTAACTGAAGAAGTGGCCAGGCCAGACTGGGTCAAATATAAAAGTAAATTGGCATGTCCCTTTATGAGAAGCTAATGACTGAAACTGGCTCCACGTCAAGCCTCCTCAAAGCAGGATAGCCTACCCTTAAAATTAAGTGAAGAATCATTTAATAGTTAAAATTTTTGAGGCTCCCTCTGAGCACTATGCTGAGAGGACCTTGGTCTTGGGGTTACCTTTCCCTGAGAAAACAGGTAAGGAGCACTGCAGATCGGAAGGAGCACTGCAGATACAAAAAGGACTGCTGGCTCATTTGCCTCTGCTCCCTATAAAAAACGGTAGCAAGTCCATGTTGCCTATGGATAAAATGCTGCCTCTGAGCTGGAGGAAAAGTATGCATGGACCTCACCATTTGACTGTTCTTTTTCATAAACAATAAAATTTCATCTTTCAAGTGTGCAAATAAAGTAGACTTTTCAAAGGGGAGGTCCCCCACCATAGCTCTGGTTTCCACCAGCAAGGCCATATCACAGAGCCAAGAACTCCTCCTCAGAAAAATCACAGAGGCCATAGATCTAGCAGAGAAATCAGCTAACTGCTTCCTGGCATTGATCTACTGTTTATTTGATGGCTTCTGCCTGAATCACTCTTGCCAATATCATTGACTATTCATGGAGTTGGTATAAATACTTGGGAGAGGCTCTCCCATAAGAACAGCTGATACCTTCCCATTATAGTCTGATACTTTGCTATTTGGAAGTTCAAGGCCAAAAAGGAGTAAAACTTTCTACATGAGGTGTTGAGCCTTCAACTTTCCCTGTCAGTCGGGGAGGTATGCTGGCCTGGATGATGCCAAGTTTGCATATCCTTGATAATTATGGACAGTTATGGGCCATGGAAAAATAGAATGCTGGTTCCTTGGGTGGAGATATAAGTAAAGTTAGCCATTTGATCAGATAGCATTAGTTCCTGGTTGCCATTTGAAAATGTCCAAGTTAAATTTTGATGTTAAGTTTAGCAGATAGGTGCCTGCAACATTGAAGCCCATATCTAAAGATATTCTACTGTTACCCAGTTTCAAGAAGGCCAGGCCCTCTCCAAACCTAGATTTTAGAAAATCCATATTGATAGGACCGAATCTTGCATTCAAATCACCCATGAGAATAATTTGTGTTGCTGGGTTTCTGATAACCCAGTTTTCAACGTATTTATCAAAAGCTAACCATTTTTTTCAATAAAACCTAAATCTCTTAAGCAAAGAATGCTCTTTGCTTTTAATTATAAAAAAGTTTCACTATATATCTTAACCGAGAGTTATTGCACTATCAAAAAAAATCTATCTTAACACAGCCTGCAGTGCCGCGGACTAAATAAAGCTGTAAGGGCTTAGTGGGAGGAGTTAGGGCGGGCTCTGTCCGGGATGAGGAAGGGTGCCGATTGGCCCCTTCCTCCGGACAGACCATTGGCCCGGCCGATTTCCGCCATGCCGACAAGGAAGCAACTGCGAGCCGGTGGCCTGACACGTCGGGAGGCTCAATGCATCAATGCACGTCGGGAGGCTCAAAGCGCCTCCGATGCATCAGGCCGCAGGCCAAGAGAGCCCCCGGCAGTCGCGTGGAGCGCGGCTGCCGGGGGCTCCCTGCAGGGAAAGGCTAGCGCCCATTGTATTTTGACATACAATGGGCTTTGCCTCTAGTTTGAAGTATACTTACATTTAAAACCTTTCTCACCCTTTGGGTATCCTCTATTAGTCATGCTGCGATTGGCTTGTAGATTAAAAGCTTCAGTCTTTTGGCCCAAGTCTCTGGTAAACAAATAATGTGGAAATCCTTCAACATATCTATTCCTCGCAACTCCCTTGTTTACTATGCCAGCTGTGAATATTCCATGACAGTAATTGAATCATATTGTTCCATACGAGTATGTGTTAATGTTTGCAAGTAATCTTATTTGCATCTGGATCGATAATGGCAACACTGGATCCATGAACAGCAAGCTCAGGCAAGGTAATATCCCCTTCCAAAGATAAGTGGGAAGCAACTGTTGATACCTTTTTCTCACTTAGACTGTTTCTGCACTGGGAACTTTTCTGCCCCAGCTCCCATGCGGGAGCACAAATTTGGGTGGATAAGATGCACCAGGCCAATTGCTCCCCCATGGGGGAGCAGGAAGAGGTAAGTCAACCTGCCCTGTCTCAAACTCCAGCCTGCAGCCCAGTGCGAAGCCTATAGTATGGAAATGGTCTTAATGGCTTATGAATTATTAGGATAGATCCCTTTGTGATTATGATTAGTTACAGCCCAGTTGCTACAGGAACAAGTAGCTTGTTACTTTCCTCTGGCAGAATCACTGTGATCTCTAAGATCAATGAGGTCCACAATCTCAACCACCTCTTGTGATTCTGAGTTCAGAACAACTGTGTTATGCTCCACAGATGTAATAAGGTAATGTTCACTAGTTAAAATGCAAATTTTCAAATTTCTTTCTGTTCAGCTCCAAGAAGTCTAAAAAATTCACAAAACATTTATTGGTCTGCATCTTCTTGAATGGCTTGTAAATTAAAAGCTTCAAATCCATCTAGTTTAATTGTTTTAGTCCAAGTCTCTTGAAAACAAATGATATGGAAATATTTCCATATTTCTATCACCTCTCAATCCATGTTTACTGGGCCAACCATGAATAATCCATGACAGTAATTTAATTTTTTCATCTTCATCTTCCTGAGGGATCTCCTTAGAACCAACAAGTAGATCATTAGAGATCTATCTTGGGCTCAAGGCCTTCCTGCACAAAAACATCTGCTGACCTTGCTTCCTTCATCCTTCTTTTTTTTCTAGAGATTAGGGGATTGACATTTTGAATCCTCAGAATTCCAGCAGGGTAAATACCAAAGTCAGACAATATTGGAACCTTATGTATTAAAAGATTCAGAATAACTAAAATTCTAAATTTAAGCATAATACTTCCAAGTTCTAAAAGTTTCCCTCAAAACTATGTGATCCATCAGACTAATTCTGTACATAGGTAATTGTAGTAACTTGACCAGATGAGACTTAATCTGGTACCTAGATCCCTGGACTGTTTTCAAAATGGCGACCTGAGGAGATGCCTGATGTTAAGCTCCTCTTGTCTTGATTTCAATGTTACCTTTTTCCCAGGACATCAGGCCACTTCTTACTACCTCGATGGTGGGATATTGTCCGTATGGGAATGAGGGGGGAGGGTTTTTAGACACCGGGTACTGCTGGAGTTTTTAGGGTTATTTTATGGGGGGGTTTATGGGAGATCTTTGTTACCTGACACAAGCTGCTTGCAGGAGTGGCAGGCTAATAAGTAAATAAATAAATGCAAATAACTGTTCAAGTCCAGCTTTCAAACAGATTCAGACTGCTTCTTCGGCTACAAGAAGTGTTTGAGTGAATTATTGCCTCTTCTGTTTATAATTGCTTTGAACTCTGGAATTTGCCAGGAGCAGCAAACTGGAGTTTTCTTTTAAATCAAGGCAAATTAGGAGTAATAACAGCTACACACCTTAACTGTGATAAATCACCTTTGAGATTAAAGAGTGAAAGAGGAATGAAACAACCACTAAAGAACTCCAGGTATGATGTAAACTCTGAACCTCTTCACACCTTTGAATGAAAACCACTGAAACCAACTGCGTCTCTGTAGAACAAGGGATGGTGCCTTCAAAGAAGAGATTAAGGAATACTCTATCTTCCCCTCACCTGGATAGTTCCTTCTCAATAGTTAATCCTCCATTGCAGGACATTCCTCTTATGAACAGATATGAGATTTCGAGACCTCTTTTCAAGAGGACCAACATCTGCATAATCAGAGTGGAAATTTCTACTACACAAGAGACTCTGCTAAGTGTAGATTCTGTGAGCAGGATTTATTTAAAATTGTAGGAGATTTTGGAAGAAATTCAAAGTAGTCATTCAGAGCAGGAATGTAAAAGTCATGAGGTGGGAACAAGTATACAATGGAGAGCAGCTGGAAACACAATGGGGTACCCAAGAATGAGTCTTTCCTCCCCAGGCTTAGAATCAAAACTGATATTTCATTCCATCAAGGACTGTAAATATTAATTCCAGCTTTGCCAACATTTGGTCAACATACTAATGACTCCTTATTGAGGTATGCATTCTATAAAGAAGCAATTGCAGTCTACACATTACAGAGCAATACAATGTTCCCCTGCCTTTTGCCAGCATTTGCAACCCCACAACTTTCAAGCTGTCAGAAAGGGACACAGCACTACTATGTCAACCACTGCTACCCTTGGTTGACACGGACATAGACAGAAAACAGAGTAGACATTTTCAAAATAATAGAAACAAGCAAGTCAAAACCAGAGTCAACTGGCTGAAGAATTTATGAATACTTCACATCTCTGAAGCGGAATGCAGCCAAAATGCAAAGCGCAATTTCCCCCCAAAACAAGGTATTACACCTACTTTCCAGACAAATCAATACAACAGGAATTGTAATTTCAAATTAACTCAAAAGAATTTTTGGCTAAAAATCTGGAAGACGTTCCTGGCAGTTACAGCAGTTCCTCAGTGGAACAGGCTTCCCTGGGAAGTTGTGGGTTCTCCTTCTTTGGAAGTTTTTAAGCAGAGGCTAGATAGACACCTGACAGAAATGCTGCTTCTGTGAACTTAGACAAACTGTAAGTGGGTAGGCAGAAGGGGTTGTGTTGGTGCTTGGCCCTTGTGGCCCTTTCTTGCATGCCAATCACCACTTTGGCATCAGGAGGCAAATTTCCTCTAAGCCAGACTGGCCAGGGATTCTGGGGGGGGGGGGTTTGGAGGGAGGGGGCATCATCTGGGCATGGAACTGGGGTAACTGTGGGTGGGCAGGTAGTTGTGAGTTCTTGCATTCTACAGGGGGTTGGACTAGATGAGGTTCCTTCCAACTCTAGGATTCTATGATTCTACTGTAGGTTCCTACTAATAATTTTGGCCAGTCAGATAGAGCAACTGTCCACCCAAAGTAATCCCTTGTACTGTCTTACCATTTGACTCTGTAGCCATTCAATCAATATCTCTGCTGTCGAATCTGGGACTTGACACCGCAATCCTTCTTTCTCATCCACCTCCATCATTTCCAATAAACCACGCAAATCCTCCACCAGATGTAGGGCTCGCAGGCTCCCCATGAACGGAGAAGTTGGGGATTGGCAATCAAATATGCCATTGGAATATTCCAATGCCTTGGAGCCTAGAGAAACACAACAGTCAAATACAGTATTAGCTGTCTTTTTTTAACAGCATATATAGAATTTTGATTGTACTGTTATACAGTTTGTTGATCTTAATTTCAGGCTTCAGAGAGGTATAGTATCTTTTCTTAGTTTCTAAGTTATCTTTACACTGAGAGGTTTTTATGTCTGTGTTTAACAAAACACTATACATGCATACACGTCTGTGGGGAGAATAGTGTTTTAACTGTGAAGAATTGATACAAACGTGAAGATTCCTTTAAAAACGTGCCTTGACTTTTGAAAATCCAAGCTTTTTGAGCTGGTAAGCATTTGGCTTTATAGCCTACTTTCCCCTTATTTGCTTAGCACTTAAAGCAGCATATACAGACAACTACTGTATTTTATCTTCCCATCAAGACAGTAAATAGGGCTTGGCTGTTAGCTATGAGAGAATGTTCTTTGTCCAGGAGCGCCCAGCCAGCAGAACTCTGAACCCCATTCTCCCAGACCAAGTTCTACACTTGATCTTCTACTGTATACTAACTCTACAGCCTGGTATTTATTGCTGTTTTACACAACTTTGCTTCTTCAAAACTTTGTAAATTAAAACAGATAAGCCAAATGACATGTGTGACATATTTAGAAACATGCATGCATTAAGGTACATTTAATACATGAATGTATTAAAACTGCTCCACCAGAATTCAAAGGCTTCCTGAGAATTCCTTTTAAACAATATGCAAACTGCTGCTTCTGCTAAGTATATTAATTAGAAACAGGCCTCTGGTTAGATTTGCAAGGTATTCTTTGCAACATGATTTAAGTAATTAAGGCTGCAATGCATGGCATTCATTTTGTGCCACCTACTATTCAGGTACTGAAGACATACTACCCTGATTCTGACCTTTAACAACACAAAACACCAGCTTGTATTTGTGGCATAAGAGTACCTGATGTGAATAAAAAGAAACTTTGGATATTCATGCCGGTGAGAGTACAGCAAAGGGAAAGAGGCCCAGAAATCTAAAACTGTTGCTTTGGCAGTGATGCAACAGCAGGGAGATAAAGTTAAACTTCTGTGTTTTGCTTGGAGAGCTCAATACCCAGGGAAGTGGAAGGAGAAAGAGAAAGGTTGCAGGACCATTTATAAATTTAGATGTAGTTTCTTGACTATATACCAGGAATCAAGCAAGCCTCAGTTTGTTAAAAGCACCACTATTCAGAAAGCACATTTATGATGGGCGCCCTACAACTTCCCGATACTGAGGTAAATTTTTCTCTCCAAAACTTAAAAATGTATTACCTTACTAAGCAAGCAGCCCAAGTATGTAGTTTCTTTGTTTTAAAATAATAAAGCCACCCTGTCAACTGTGAGAAGAGTTGTCTTCAACTCAACCCTGCAACTTTATGGGGAGGTATAAGCGCCCTCTTCACTAAAACATTTTCAAAATGGCGCGGAGATGATGTTAAAATGCAACAAAATGAAAAATATTATTTAACACAGAATGAGCAGGTCGAGGTTTGTTGTGAAATTCAGTTGCACAGCTTGTTGATCTTAATTTTAGGCTTTAGAAAGGTATAGTATCTTAGTTTCTGAGTTATCTTTACATTGAGGGGCTTTTATTTCTGTGTATTAAAATACACTTCTGCGTTTTCCGGTTACCTTTTAAGGCTGGTACCTTCTGCTGGTACCCCAAACCTCCTTTATTAGAAACACCAGCATCCCCCTAAACTACTGAGATATCTGTAATAAGTTTCTCTCCACACCAATCCAAGGAACTCCTCAGAACTAATTTCCCCTTTTACCTTGGCAGGGATCCTTCTCAGTGGAAACAGAGCTAAAAAATGAACTGGTTGCGACAGATCTTCTCTACTCAAACAGTGCCTACCACCCGCTATTTGGTCCTCAAACATTTTTTTGCTGTATTGTTCAGTCTGCTCAAATCCAAAAAACAGTGACCAGACAGAGGGATATGAGATTACAAGCAGGTCATTAAGACAAAAAACGTTTCGCATTATTGCCTCCCCCAGGAGCTATGTAGTACCCGAGAAGTATATTATCTGTAAACATGGAGGATCCATGTAATCATCATGGCTGAGTTTTACTTGTCTATTCCATTTTTTAATATTGATGCTGAGCTTTTTACTGACACATCAAGACACAGTCTTGATGCTGAGCTTTTTACTGATAAGTACTTGACTGCTCTACACGGAACTTGATAAAACAAACGCTCTGTATGGAAGCAGAGATGCATGGGTGGAAAGATGCTGCATTCCACATCGGCTATACACGTGCAAACCGCATTTATATTGCAGATCTTTAGCAAGATGGAACAGTGGAATGGCAGGATACTTCTTCTTATGAAGGTAACCTACAAAGGGAATTAAAATAACTGATGCAGGAGACTTGACATCTTCATCCTTCCAGCTCCCACACAAAACAATTTTCTAGCTTGGACAGATGTTTGGAATGGAACCAAACCAAAATGCTAATGTGTAAAGTTGGAGCTCCCTTCCTGTGGCTGTTCCCTCTCTGAACCGAATAACAAAACACAATCAAGGACTAGTTTTCATGGTCAGTAAAAGAGAATGCCAAACTGCTCTTAGACGGCATTACTTTCAACTGGGGGAAGGGTGCAGGAGGAGGGAAATCATTTGCATTGCCAAAAAAACTCCACACACACAGAAAGCTAGCTCATCAAGGGAAAGCACTGTATCCTATTTCAACCTTTGTCATAATATGCCAGTCTTCTATAAGCAGCAGTCTACTTTCCCACCTGGGAGCTGACAATAAAGCAGATCCTTCATCTGCCATTCGCAGTATAGTTTAAAAATGGCTTCACCAGCTCCCTGTCCCTGCGCTTGAGCTGGGTCTTCACCATTCCCCTGTTAGTAATCCAATATCAACCCACAGTTTGATCTGGATTTGGAAAAATAAACAACTTGTGCCTACCACATTTAGATTACAACAGCAGAGCCAAATTACTCAACAGCATTGAAAAACAGATGGGGAGGTCTAAGAAGAGAGCTGCCAGCAGGCTGATGGAGATGTTTGCATGAATCAGTCCAGAGATGTCTTTCAACTGGATTCCCACAATCCCCAAAACAGTTTCACAATGCCTTCCCAAGGCCAGAACCCAATCCCACCAAGAACGACAACAAAACAAGTTCTACCTGCAATGATGCCGTCCATCTGCTCCAGAGCTGCAGCCAGCATCTCACTTGCATCGCTCATCATTGTCTTGTTTCTGCAGGGTGGCCACTGTGAACACCTAAAGCAATGGAGTGACATTGTTACACGTTTGGTAACATCGCAGAAGTCACAAGGGGGAGTGGAAACCTATAAAATTGGCATTTCATTTAATTTTTTGAACAGCAGACGTTACCTGCACCACCGTCAAGGCAATGCACAACGCCCAGGCCCGGCCTCACCTGAGTTGCTTGGGAAGCTGGCATTGGGGTGTGAGCGTGTGATGCATTCCTGCAGGCCTATTTACAGCAATGTGTTACAGCAGTTAAAGAATGTCTATCCTGCTCCCTTCTAAGGCAGACAGATGTAAACTGTAACCCAAAAGAGCATTAAGACCTTACAGCACCCTCAAGTAACCTACTCTAGAGCTGTCCTCTTATTGCCAGTAGAACTACTGTGAAGGATAACAGGGAGTTTAGGCTTAGAGGGTGAAAAGTTCCAGAAAGTGTTAGAAATGACGACCAAATTCCAGTCATGGATTACTCTGAAGTACAAATTCTATGAAGTGTAAAAAACAACTTCTGTATTGTAAAAAATGGTGTGTTTTTTGTTTGCATCTTAGTTACCAAGGGACTGGCTCCCTGCTTGGCTCTTGTGGCCCTTTCTTGCATGTCTGGGGAAATGCCAATCACCACTTTGGGGCTGAGGGTCGAATTCCCTCCAGGCCAGACTAGCCTGCTAAAAATGGTTACTTCAAACCATGATTTGTGCTGTGATCGAATGTGGGGCCTGAATGGAAAAGGATAATTTCAGCCATCACTCTTCCTCTGCAGGCATCACAGACACGCCAGCTGGTTTAACAATCACAAATGCTGAGAGGACGGAAAACTAAAATGGAGATAAGCAACTCCAATCATTTGGAAGCTCAAATCATGGTTTGGATATTGAGCTGGAGGTCAGAACAAACGGTAGTAAACTGTGATATCTGAACACCCATGAAACAACCTTCTGTAGAAATCAACCTTCAGTCCATTAAGGTCAGTCATATCTATTCCCGCTGGCAGCAGCTCCAGGGCCTCAGGCAAAGGTCCTTCACATCACCTACTACTGGATAACTTTCAACTGGCGATGCCAGGGATTAAACCTGGGACCTTATATATCCAAAGGTACTCTACAACTGAGCCAGGGCTCCTCTGCCTCTATCCTGGCTTCCACCCTTCTCTGTCAGGCCCCATTATCACATTCTAGCTTCTTCCCAGAAGAGAACATATAAAAGCTAGCCTAGGAAGGGAAGGTGCAAAGCAACCACAAAATGTCCCCCAAAGCAGTAGCAAACTCCTCTTGCAGCATTGTCACATCACAGGGCTATAGCCCAGTCCAAGCAGAGCAAGAAATGTTCACTATCAGGAGCCTCTTTCTCTCTTTCTCACACTATCAGGAGCCTCTGCACTAAATAAATCATATTTACAGTGTCCTTGATTGAAACCCTCTTACCAATTGGCTGACTTCTAAAATACCAAGATGGAGAATATTCTAGTTTTCATAGACTCATTGAAGCCAAATTGATTCAACAGAGACCACAAGCAAGAAACAACCCTTTCCAGTTTTCATTTAGACACCATACTGCTTTGAAATGCTTTTACACAGCTATTGCTATTAGGGCCAACAAAGTTCAATTCTGGGTATAAGCAAGAACTGAGAAACTTAGCATGTTATATGCAAACTCCTTCAGATACACTGAAACAGATTTCCTCAAATGGGGGGGGATGACTAATTGTCAGGATGTACTAAGTAGAGTCAAGATGCAGAAGTACCTGCACAATAAATACAGCTAAGATTGAAAAAATCATACAACATGAAGCTGTAGAGCTACCACTACCAATTACAAAATGCCCAATTCTGCTCCTGATTTGGCACAGTACTTGGTGACCTTAAGAGGATCACAGCTGTATTCACAGTATTCTGGATCACAGCTGTAATAGGGTTCCCAGGTCCTTCATAGTTGCCAGGGGAGAATGGGAAGGTGGCAATACATCACAAATTAACACAAGGTGTTGGTCACCCAGAAGTGGCATAAGCACATCAGTGACATCAGGGAGCAACACTCTGGCTTTTGGGCAAAAACTCTATGGTAGAATTATCTTCTAACCACAGACTTTTGCCCAAAAAACAAGAGCATCACCCCCCCCACACACACACACACACAGTCAACATAACTTCAAGGTGACATCAGTATGTCATGTTAATTTGCAGTGTTCCTCCGGTTTGGAAAGGGTTTTATTCTGACAACCACCCCTCAATGGAAAATTAACTTGACTTTGGTTTGATGAGGTCCGCTTATCCTCAGAGTGGTGCTGCTTGCATCTTCCCTACAGCATCTCTTCCCCCATTGTAAAGTGTCTACCATGCCTTTCCTCCACTGCCCTGGAATAGTCCGTCAGCCAGTCAGATCTTTATTATGGTCAGAGACCAGCATAAGGAAATTTAACAAACAACAATTTTACAACAATTAGGGATCAGTGCTTTTTCTCCACTACCCTGGAATAGAAGGTGCTTTAGAAAATCTCAGGTCGTATTGTCCTTGCATGTGCAGGGAGCACCCATTCAGGAACTTGTTTCTTCATAATTGGAAGAAATTTGGCATGGAACCCCTCAAAGTTTTCTTGATTCGTCAAACATTTTGCTGAGGCATGCAGTTCTATGCTGTGCTGAACCTTTCCAAATGAGATGCCACTCATTTTCTGGCATGAGGAACATAATATAAGCAACATTCGAATACAAGAAGAACCATGCAGGATCGGACCAAAACCCCCATCTAGTTAAGCATTCTTAACTGAGACCTGAGATTCTGTTCATACAGTGGCCAAACATTAACCTGCCTTTAACAGTCCAGACACACAGAGAAAGAAAAAATTCTGAAGAGATTTTTCTTTAACTAGTCAAAATGGTGACAATGAGCAGGAACTGGACAGGTATGGAGTGCTGACATAACAATGTCCCGTTCCATGTGCTACTTCAGACTAACACAGCTACTCACTTGAACCTTTCCATGCAAGTCGCTGCTTCAACTTCATACTATGATAACAGAAAACAGCCTGACACGATGAAGCACTGGTGGAGGCCACAGTTCACACGCCACCCAAATTTAATCCATTATGCAAGGCAACTTCATGCAACAATAACAGAGAAAGATGATAATGAGGTAGTAAAAAAACACCAGCCTTTAAAATCAGCAAATACCACCCGGAAGGAACATTTGCTAAAACCCAGAGCAGATGCTTTCTGACAAATGGAAACCTGTTTTTATTTTTCTATTTTTTAAAAAAGATGCAATAATAGCATCTCTCAAATCCAGCAGGAATCCACAAATGAAACCGGATATTGTCTTTTACCGATGCATGATAAGGGAAGGGGAAAAGACATAAATGTTCTGCAGGCTTATGATAGTCACACAACCTAGGGCTGTCAGTCTCCAAGTGGGGCCCCAGAGATCTCCTCAAGATACAATTAATTTCCAGATGACAGAGATCAGTTTCCCTGAAGAAAATGGCTGCTTCAAAGGGTGGCTTCTATGGAATCATACCTCACTGAGCTCCCTCCCCAAACCCTTCCCTCCACCCCAAATCTCCAGGAATTCCCCAACCTGGAATTTCCAACCCTAACAACAAAAGAGAGGGTTAATAGCAGGAAAAGAAAAACATACAGAACCACACAGACAACAAATCCTTCTCCATGATCATCATACCAATATGAGAGAAAGGAATTAGCCATGGTGCAAATGCATCCCTCTCCCTAATCGCTTCAAGGACAATGTCAGGCAACCATTTATCCACATTTGTTAAAACGATCAATGAGAATTCCTGCACTCATCGATTAAACAATTCATTCAGGTTAACCGTTCGTCAAGGCTAAAAAGCAAAAGGCAATTCCAAGCCAAAATAAATTTTGGTTATCAATGGAGAATAGCCTTATCTGCTGACATTCCAGCTGAGTGTCTTGCCATTACAGCTGAAGGATTATTATGTCTGAATGAAAAAGAAAAACCTTTCTGCTCAGTTTCCTCCCCATCCTGGCTGCTAAGGTTATGTGCTGCTTCCAAGAGAGAAGCGTCAGTTTTAAATAACAATCAAAGTCCTTCTGGCTAGATGAGCTCCACAGATGGATTCTAAAATAAACATACAGGGAAAAGAAAACACAAATAAACCTAAACACATTGCTTGAAAAGAAAAGGACAAGTGCAAGATGCTGGAATGCCAAACATTTACATGCACAAAGATCACAACAGTTCGCTGCCTAAAAGAATAGCTAAGAGCTTAAAAAAAACACACCAAAATAATAAAAGTGGCCTGCTGTGCACAGATCTTGTATATAGGGGGAAATTTGGGGGAGCATTCTAGATTGCTACAGCAACACAAAATGCTGCTTGAAAGTCGAGCACACAGGGGAGAGGGGGGGGCTGTTAGGCAAAAAAATAGGTAGGGAAGAAATTGGGGGGATACAATGAGCAAGCAAGCAGGCAATACTCCCCCCCCCACACACTACACACACACAGAACACCTGGTTGCCTTTTTTAAAATTGCCCTGCTGTGCTAAGCAGCTTCTGTGTTCTGGCTAAGGCTAGCTGGGTGGGGGAGTGGGATAGGGCCAGGAGGAGATCCCATATCTTACTCTGAGAGATCCCACAGACCACTAGGAATCTTTTAAGCATGCTGCTGATAGCCAGCATTATGCCTGTGCTAGAAAGACTGGGGAGGGGGTGCTAATGGAAATTTCCAGGCATACCTTTTGGCTAAACAGAGCAGAGGGTTTTTTAAATATGTGCAGTACAAAACACACACAAAAATGGTTGGACTGCTTCTTAATACTTCATAATAACCAGAAACGTGAATGCGCCCAAGGAATAGTCATGTAAGGGCAGAAACATAAGTGGGAGGCTTGTTCCCTCCCTAAACAGCACTCCTGTTCTGTACAGCCCAGAAGATTTATATGACGTCCCTTTTCCCTCACACAGAGTGCCTACCACCCTCTTAAACCTGTCTCTCAGATTATGGGTTATACATCGGTCAGGTTGTCAAAAGCTACGCTTCTTGTCTCTTTGAAAATAAACACAGAGCCTCGACTTCTTGTCTTCCAGATGCAAGGGTCTTTGAGACTATAGAGAAGCAAAAATCACATAAGCCCATTCCTACATTTTGAGTTTGCATAACAGAAATGCATCCACCTGTTGGGCAAGAGAAAGGGCCATGAGACTGGGGGGGCAGGGTTATGCTCATCAGAATGTCACTCAAGCTTACAAACAGGCAGAAAAAAGAAAAATCGATGTGGTTTATGCTCTCCCCCCCCCCCAGTCTTGCTGCAAATTAAATTCTGAAGACACCTTAAGAATAAGCATCACCCTCATCTTGTTGGGATTTAGTTGTAGCTTGCTCCATTTTAGCCACCGGACCACAGCCTTGACCAGTGTGGATTTGATTTAAATCACTAGTCAGTAAGACAGTATTTTACAAATGGTTTTCTACATAAGGGATCTTTCTTGCTGGCTGTTATAACCTTGATATTCACATCCCAGATGACGCTTTATTTTTAAATAATCACTTTCAAATTAGTTTTACATTTATACAAGAAAATTGATGCTTGTTTGGTTATTTACTATTTGAAACAGATAATTATGAAAACATTGCAACTTGAACTCTCTAGTTTGATAGGTTAATCATTCATAGGTTTGGACATTTGGACAACTTTTCTGCTATACTTTATTAGTAGAGGAAAAATATTCATTAAAATAATGATCACTTAATATGCCATACATTATCTGGCATATATATTTTTGTACTTGCTTAAACAGCCACATTTATTAACTAACGTGGTTAAACAAAACATATTTTTAAATAATCAGACTGACTACATCAGCTCTCTCATCTTCCATTTTCTTGCTTGTTCATAATCTGGAAAAGAAAAATAAGCTTTCTTGCTTTATCAAGTTGCAAACAATTTCTCTATTTAGAATGAATGAGTCCAAAGGAAGGGAATATTCTTTCTATACCAGCAGAAGCAGCTACTGATGTTCAAAGTTAAATTATCACTTTAACAGTCTAAGACAGCCTTTCTCAACCTTTTTACCATTGAGAAACCCCTGAACATTCTTCAGCCTTCAAGAAACCCCAGAAGAGGTGGGACTGTGCAGAATATGGTTGGGAAGCATAGCTGTGTACTTGCCCACCTGGGGCCCCTTCCCCTTCCCACTCCCTTCAGGCCCATTATTGGCCATTTTGGAAGGATGAGTGGGTTATAGCCATATAGGGGGGTCGTCCTATACACCGGGTGCACTTCAGTTGGGATAGACATAGCTTCCCATAGTTGCCTCCCGATGCCCGCCCACCTCATTCTACATTCCATCCAGTATCGCGCAGTATCCAGCACAGCCGCGGTGGGTAATCAGCGTGGCTGCGGCGGGCATCAGCAGCAAGACAGGGGTGCCAGCCTTTTTAGCGTGACCGGCCCATTCTGCTTGGCGGGAAGCAGCGGCGCTCCGGCCCACCCCTTGTCTACGCAGAGCTCACACATGCGCACTTGCACACTAGTGCCAGTGTCAGTCACAGGGAGATGCAGGGGCGGGCCGGAGGCACTGAGGTCATGCTGCAGCCATACAATGGTGACAAACTCTATATTTTGAGTGGAAATGTTGGGGGGTCGTCTTATACGCTGGCAAATACGGTAAATGTTTCTCTTAAACTCAATACTGAAGGTTTTGGCCATGAGAGTTTTGTTCACAAACTGTCATCAGAATAGACCAGTTCTTGATATACTGCTCAAAACAGTCCACTGCAGAGTTCCACTTAACATCTTGTGGGAAAGTTCTACTCATACTTTGCGAGCAGCTGCAGCAAACTGTTACACAAGTATGTAGTAATTTCTGGAACACTGAAATCTTTGGCTAGCAGATCATCAAAATCATATCTGTACCATTTGACTGAAGCCAAATTGAAATCAGTCAAGGGGAGGTGTATAATCCAGGGCTTTCTGGAGTTACTCTGCCATACCTGCTATATTACCTTCCTTAGAAAAGGTAAATTTGAAATTGTTTACTTGTAGGACAAAGCTTCCCTATCTACAGATATTTTTTCACCAGCACCCCAGCACTCACTTCCTCATGTGACTTTAGGAAAAATTCCTCAGTCAAGTGCACATGTATTCAAAACATGAATCAGAATTCAGTTGAGCACTTGACTAATAAATGATACAAAGTGCTTAGAAATATGTGTAGAATTGGTTGATTGCAGCATCTGCTCATGCAGTGAGGTAAATCTAACCACACACCCACATAAACCCAGAAATTAGGGAAAAGAAAAACAGTAGTTAGATTTTCCTTCATAGATTGCCATATGCATTCATGACATACTTATAGTCGCTTCTTAATTAGATGTTAATTTACTTATGCATATTAACACTTACTCATATATTCTCATGTAGAAATTCTTTTCCCACAGCTTTCAGAAGCTGCAGGTAGAGTCAACTTCTTGAGGGAGCCAAATATGTGTACATCATAGAATTATAAACCACTTCTGCACATGGAGCAAAATCGTGTCATGTCTCCTACCTGCAAATGCATGATAATAAGCCATTTCTTTCCTTCACACTCTGCCGCACCATCTCACATTTCCCCCTTCTCACTGGTGGTGAAAAGGGCACTAGGGAGAGTAACGTGCTCTTTTAGTCACTGCTCCTCAGCCTGTCAATCAATGGAGGCAACCAATCAGAGGTTTGGGTGCCTCCAAACCTATGAGTGGCAACGAATATGCATTGCCATGCAAGATAAAGTACACATAAAAATACAGCAGGGCAAGAGAGGCAGATTCCCACCCCTGCAGTAATTCAACCACCATCTTTTATCTAAGTAGATACCGCCGTGGCCATCTCACCACCCATGCAGTCAAACCCCGTCCCTTCCATTCCTCTCCTCATCTGCACCCCGCTGGTCCATGTCCCTACCACTTGCCTTGGCCTCTACCTCCATGAACACTTCTGAAGCAGTGGTGACATCTTACAGGGAAGCATGTGTGCATGCGTGTGCAGGGGGGGAGGCGGCGGCAGCAGTGCCATCATTAGTTGGCCATCACTATGTGTCAAATGCTAGAAAGGACGCAAACATGTCCATGTATTTTGCCAGTGACAGCCCCACCTTTCTTGACAAGCACTTAGCACTGCTACAGACTGACTGAATATCCCCATATTACAGATCAGAACAGCAGTGGCACAGAAAGACTGAGACTTGGCCCCTATATCTTCCCTTGAGTCAGAAGAGTATTAACTATGGTCATAGCAAATGGATCCTATGTCTCCACTCCTGGTTCTCTTCTTCTTGAGGAAAAACATACAACAGAAGATGGGCAGAAAGGTATACAGGTCCAAAACATACTTAAGATACTTGATTGGCAGTACAGTCCTATGCAGAGTTATTCTAGTCTGCCCTGAAAGAAGAAGAGGAAGAGTGCTTGCACACCTTGAATAAATCTTTGTTGGTCTTAAAGGTGCTACTGGACTCTGATTTTACTGAAATAAATCAGTTCTTCCTGTGAAAGCAAGAACTCACAATGATGTTATCAGCACCCTTGAATACCAAAGCCATGCTATTGCTCAGTGTTCACAGCAATGAAATGCATTATAAACTCTGTCTGAACTCCTATTACCATTCTTGCCAGAATTCTTAGCTCAGCGGAACACCTTCTGGTATCAGAGACATCTTGAAGGCAAGTCCCTCCTGCTTCCTTTTTCTGAACTCCTCTATCACATTCAATGTCTAACTCTCAAAAACTAACAAACGTGACTTTGTGAACTTCCTACAGTGAACCTGACAAAGGGCCAAGCCTGTAAGTCTTGGTGTGGAAATCATTTGAACATCTGACTAGTGGCAGAGATACATAACCTTTGTAGTTTTGAAAGAGAAAAACCTCCCTTACCTCCAAAGCTGCTATCAGTAACCAATGTGAATAAAATATTTGGTGGGAATTGCATAACATTATTTTAGGACTCCAGACCAGTCTACTTCTGTCATTGGATATACAGCCTATTGCCTGCTCTGCCAAACAAGGCGTGAGCTGGCCCTTGGCCCAATCAATGGGAATGGCCCAACTCACAGTCCCTTAGCAACAGCAGGATTTGACAGCTATGGCTCTGAACAAGCACATAGTTTCAGCAGGCCTGATCAAACAGTGCATTAGGAGGGCAGATATAGAGAGCAGTGTGTGTGGTGGGGGGTGAAATTTGAGAATTATTACTGAAAGGCATATTTTTCTATTAATCATTTTTTAAGAAATCATTCTGCAGACAGAAGCCATTTTTTAACATGGCATTTAAACCAAGTTTTGAGATTAGTGCTGTTAAAAACAAACCTCAGACTAGAATTATGAAGAGCTCTCTTCATAAGCCATCATTCAATCAAAGCCTGGAAAAGAATTTCACTTCTGAAGCATTCCTGACTCTCCTATCAATCTTTCTACTAAATTCCTCTACTCAAGTCCAAACATTCACATTCTTGCCTGAGGTCTGAAAAGGGCGACTACCTCTCTTCAGCAGCCCAAGTGCTTTCATTCTTCATTCATTTTTCTAGACTCCTTTCACATTCCGAACATAAATATGCCTGCTCTTTTCTGCTAATCACCATTGGTGCTTACAGGTATAGTGCTTTACAGCTATTTAGAGCTCACAGAAGCGATCTCTACACAAAACAGGTCATCACCAGCAAATTTTCTGATTCTATATATGAATCATGTCTATGAGCAGTACATAAAAGCAATAACAACAACAACCACAACAACATTTTTCCATGGAACATTTTCTGCCTCGTTTATCTACAGTAGTCAGGGCTGTTGTGCTGCAAATCAATCCTATTAGATGGGCTAAATATGGGATAAGAGACCACTTTTTCGGGGGTAGGCTACCTATTTGCATATCACCATTAGCTATTTGTGGTATGAAACGGGGGCAGAGGGAACCCTCCCTTTTAGCAAGCTTCTCCTCCTGGTGGCAATGTTTAGTTGCCATGGGGAACTAGGCTAGTGGCTATTCAACAGCCCACTTGAATGCATCCACAAAGCTGGAGCTCAACTTTTTGCTGTTGACTTGTAACCTGAACCCACATAATGTGGAACAGAGAGCCATACTCTAAGAAGCCAAGAGGAGATTCAGTCTTGTTAATTATATTGTCTGTTTTTGCCCCATCCCCATAAACTGTATTGTACTTAGGTGCTTTTACAAGATCTATGCCCAATGGAGATAAACATACTCCTGGAAGAAATACAGCCAACAAATTGTACATCTCCCGTAATGTCACCAAAATTCCAAGTCGTCATCATCATCACAGATAGACCCATTAGAAACAGCTCTTTATTGTTCACATTTCTATTCCACCCCTTCTCCAAGGAGTTGCAGGGGTTACATAACTGGGGTTAGCATACTATATCCTCAAAGACATCCCATGAGGAAAAATATTATTTATTTTGATTTGTTTCCCGCCACTATCGGGGAACTGTCTCATGGAGGGTTACAATCATAGAGCATAAAACCCACAATCATAAAAATTTAAGCCCCCCACGTGAAAAACCCACAATTGCTAAGAACCAGGCAGCAGCATAAAAATGTTCCTCCTCTTCCCCATCAACCCTCCCACACCCGGTGCCTTCAAGGGTAATCTCGGGTGCCTGTCCCAGATGAACTTACACATATAAATACATATATAAATATGTGGATATATTTATTATTATTTTTCATAGCCAGGAGATCCTGAGATTGTCTGGTTGCCAGGCAGGGGATGTTTGGAGGCAGTTTACCATTGCCTGGGCCACATCATGACCTTGGCATAAATCCCCAAATGAAATATCATGTAGGACCCATTACACCTACTTGAAGGACTACGGCCAGGAGAGAAAGAACCTATTTAATCTGAAAATCAATTTATGTTCTGGAAGTAAGATGTGGACCTCTTCTTGTGTATTAAGAGCTATTTCAGAAATCTCTATGAAATCTCATCTGGTGATCTAAGGCTAGATTCATTGCTCAGTTTAGATACCTTAATCTTCAGGAACTAAGTGCCTGCTTTTTTCACTACACTGGGGGTTATACAATTAATATATATATATATATATATATATATATATATATATATATATATATATATATATATATATATATATATATATATATATATATATATATATATATATATATATATATATATATATATATATATATATATATATATATATATATATATATATATATATATATTGGTGCAAACAATTGTCTTACCTATATTACCTTAAAACAAACAGCTATATAACTGAAAAGTTGTCAAAAGTAATGGGTATAGTTCTGTTGTATGAAGAATGATTATGCCATAAGCACATAAAGAATTATACAAGTTAGCACTTTGTCAAACAGCCTATGGCAGGTGTTAAGGAATTATCTGACTAAGTAAAAGAATGTGACTCCTTGTTAAGTATCAAGAGCTACAGGATCAGCTCAAGCCAGGTTTCCTATCTTTCCAAAACTAACATAAAAAAAGAAACAGAACTTCAATAAAGACAGCATAGAAGCAAAAAATAAAAAAATTAAAATGACCATTCCCATCTGGAGTCTCATTATGGCTTAATGTTTTTGTTTTTTTTACAAAAGATAAACATCAAACAGATTTTGTGCCTATTATTCACATGCCATGTTTGATGTTTACTTTTTGCAAAATAAGGCATTAAACCATAATGAGTCTCTAGATTATGAACTGAACTACCTTCATCTCTATACATAAAATCTGATTCATACTGCCGACAATGTGCTGAACGTTCAAAATTCTCCAGAGCAAGCCCCGCCCACCAAGAGCCACCCATTACCTCTATTAGCATTTGTGTGATAGTGGACTGAGGTATGTCTGGAAAGCAAGTGAGCTGACCCCCCCCCCCACCTGTTCTCTGCTCAGAGGGGGGAAATTGTCAAACCTCAGTGAAGGTTTTTTGTTTAACCCTCCACAGAAAAAAAAAAGGATTTTCTTTATAGTCTGAATAGGCAGTTCCAGACAACAGCACTTTATTACAGGCTTTTTAAAATGCAGCAGGCAACATGAAAGGCCTCAAGCTCCTCTGCAAGATGCTCCAGTAGTAGTCTTACATCCAGGAGGAGTTTTGTCTAGTTGGGCGTAAAATCAGTTATGGAGCTGGGCTATATTAAGACTGGAGGGTCAGCCTTGCCCTGAGCCAATACAGTCTACCCAAATTTGCACAGCCCTGCCTGTAGCAACAGGAGGTGTGACATAATTTGGATGATTCTGCTGCACTGAAGAGAAGAGACCTTCAGGCAAGCTTCAATGTTTAATTCTTTAATTTTCTGTCTTTTGTTATTTGCACACTTAGGTAGCCTGGGTACAATCTGAATTTTTTGCTTTAAATGTAAAGGTATCCCTTGTACAAGCACCGGGTCATGTCTGACACTTGGGATGATGCCTTCTAGCGTTTCCATGGCAGACTCAATTACAGGGTCTTTTGCCTTTGCCTTCCCCAAGTCAATTTGGGCCCATAAGCCTACCCTTGGGGAATGATCATAAAAACTGTAAACTGGAAGAACCCATTACAGACAGGAGGAATTCAAGATTCTGAAGTGTAAGAAAAAGTAAGAGCATAGATAGCACCCCCAGGAATATTTGAACAAGCACTGCTTAATAATAACATCAACCTGTGAACCACTTGTTGGCAATGCCTCCGCATATCACCCATTCTTCCTACTAGATACAGAACAATTTTCTCCCAGACATGTTCTTCCGCTGCATTGACAGCATGTTCAAAATCAGAAAGTTAATGCAATCCCATCAGAATATTTATTACATGAGCCAGCTTGGGAAAGACATAATAAAAAACGGGAAACATTCCAAAGAATCCTAAAAAGATCAAGAGATGCTTGAAATGATTTCCATTCCTTCTACCTCTAGCCTGTTTCTGCTACACAACTATAAAATATCCTTTTCAGAAAAAGGAGATTCAGAACCCCAAAGGGTTCTCAAATACTTGGTAATTTTGAGCATGGCCATTATGGTAATTTTGAACATGGAAATTTCTGGCCATTTTTCTTAAATATAGCTATCAACAGTCATGGTTTCTGCACAAAGACTTTCTAAAAGAGCCATTGTTGCAATTTGCAGTATGTATACTCAATTGTAATAAGTTTTTAATCGTAGTGTCTAATATTTATTCTGGTGTCATTTGCTAAAGCAAAGCTCTGGTTATCATTAACCTTAACAACTGAAACTGCTTTCATCAAGTAACAAAGAGTTATCCCACTTTATCAAAGGCATGTATTTGCAGTGAAGAACAGAACCAAATGACCAATCCATTATTGACATCATTTAAATGACAGCCATTAATGTACAATGCAGAGATAGAGATAACAGTGAAGCAGGGCTCTGGAAACTATGATCTTTTCTTTACAGGAAAGAGAGCTCTTTTTAAATACACATTGCAAACTTTACAGAAAGAGTCCAATGACAAACTATGTTTAACATGATTTGAGGATGTTACTACCATAAAGACAACATTTTTTTTAAGCCTAAGTACTACCTTAGAATGAAGAGCCTCTTGTGGCGCAGAGTGGTAAGGCAGCAGAAATGCAGTCTGAAACTCTGCCCATGAGGCTGGGAGTTCAATCCCAGCAGCCGGCTCAAGGTTGACTCATCCTTCCATCCTTCCGAGATCGGTAAAATGAGTACCCAGCTTGCTGGGGGGTAAACAGTAATGATTGGGGAAGGCACTGGCAAACCACCCGGTATTGAGTCTGCCATGAAAACGCTAGAGGGCGTCACCCCAAGGGTCAGACATGACCCGGTGCTCGCACAGGGGTATATATATAAAAGGTAAAGGTAATATTATTTCAGGGGTTCCTCCACAGTCAAAAGATTGAAAAAGGCTGGATTACATAGTTGCAGCTGACCACAGAAATGTAATCACTTTCAATGCAACACTATCTCAAATTTTGTGTCTTATGGTGCAATTCTAAATAGTTATACCCTTATTTTATACTGGATGGAACATGCTGTGACAAAAGCTGAGGTATTTAATCCTGGAACCTTGTTGCATATTAATACAGAAAAATATATGCAACTTGAAATTAAAACAATAAACTTTCACATGAATTTTTAACATTTTTGATTGTTATATGGTTGTGTTTGCCAGCTATACCACGGTGTTTTCTCTTATATTGACATTATTACCAAAACATTCAGCAGTACCATTCTTTCACATTCCAAGAACAAGAGACATTACAATGCAGATGACACTACACACAGCAAGCATTGATAACTCTCCCCCCCATCTTACAAAAAAAGAAAGAACAACTCCTTTACCCTCCTTTTGTTTATCATTTAGTAAAACATTTATACCCTTACTTTCCTCATGGTTCAAGGCAGAAGATAATGATTTTGGAAGGAAGTTAATAGGAAGGAAAAAGCATTATCTTCACACCCTCCATATGGCCAGAGTTTAAATAAAGTCTTAAATTAGCAGATGGAAAGTAAACCAGGTTTGAAATTGTCTGCAGCTGACCCAATTTGTCATACAGTCTTCACATATGCTCACAAGCAGTTAACCTTCAAATCAAATCAAAGTATTGCAGCCAACACCAGAACATCTCATAATAGTAATATTCATTTTCCTTGAAAGTTATTTTGCAAACCATCAGCCTTTAACTTGGAAGTTCGCACACTTCAAGGTTTTTAACTTCGCCAAGCCTCAAGGCCAGGCCCTGCCTACCCGCTGAGGCAGCCACTCCTGCGCTGCCCCGCCTTGCCCACCCAACAACACGGCAGCCACGCCACCTGGACCAGCTGCACACCTGTCATGCTGGCCGACAACAGGCCCTCCAGCTCAACTGCCGCCCGCCCTCTCATCACCGAGAACCCATACCAATGCACCTTAAACTGCTATGCTATCTAAGCAAATAATCCAAAATAATCTTGCTAGAGGCCATGCTGTTCACCTCTTTTTACTATTATTGTCACATTACCCTGGCTTTTTACTGCTTGCAGTGCAAGTTTATTTAGCAGAGAAAGTCTACCGATGAGAAAAAATATTCACATAAGGAGCTGGTCATTTTCTAATGACCCTTTGAGCATGACTCCTTCCCATGCCTCAGACAAGCCAGTTAATGCTGCAGCTCCGTCAGGGACCTTATGAAATACAATGTCACTGAGTTGTTATGAATAATTACTTAATGATAGCTGAGCTTTTTCTAGACCCCAAGCAAACAATTAAGTAGTATGAGTGATAGAAGATATCTCAAGTCTGAGGGGGGGAGAGGGAGTGATCATAAACAAAGAGCCATTTTTCTCTATGGAACTAATGGCGACATTTAATGACAATAATTTTCTGGTTCAGGAAGAGAGTGCTATTCATAAACATTTTATGGAATTATGCATTGAGTGTGCATATGGAAACCTAGCATTCAAATCTTCCTTTCTGCTGCTAGAATAATCCTTTATAAACACATAAAAATTTATTTGGCTCTACATTAGCACATGAACATACAAACACAATTTATGAAGCCACTGATAAAAACTACATAAAACATAACATGCATTCTCTTTAAAAGATTAGAGAAATGTATGCAGTTCAGATCTATCAGCAGCCTTTATGAGAATGGAAACCCTGTGTCCTGAAGCAGAAAAACTCTGAATACGTTCCCGGCTGGCTCATGAGCCCCTGTCCGAGATGCACCCAGTGGCCACTATGAGAAACCAACAGGTTATCAAAAGAAGCCTCTGAGTTTACTTTCTCTGGGGGTTCGTGACTGGACACAAAATTGCGAGCAGCTACCAGCAGTCAGTGTACTATCTTTCGAGGCACGGTCATGCTCCCTTTTACAACAAAGCTCTGTAATCCCAGTTATCCAAAAGAGGCGAGCAAGGTCACAGAGCATACAGTCAACCCAGCTGATCAAGGGGTCACTGAGCATTTAAAGTTGACTTATACTAAGTTGGATAATTGATCCGTCTTCTTGTCTTGGTAGGGAGAACATATCCCATTCCTCTGCTTTTACTTTCTCTTCTTCCCCAGACCCTCTTTCTTCATTCCTTGAGGGGACTCACCTCTAGAAACACCTGGTGGATAGACACAATTCTGAGAAGTGTGATGAGCAGCAATAGGTTTTCCCTAGAGGATAAGGATGTGAGAGGAAAGGCAGAAGAGAACAGAAGCCCCTCCATGTCCCCCTTGCAATGCTTAGAGCCCCACAGAGTGACTGAGGAATTATTAAGCTGAGTCTCCCACCCGCAAAGAAACCCTCCACGCACACACACACACGCAGGGCCAACACATATACACCTCTGTGTTGGCAAGTCTTAACACCCTTCTGCCCTGGTTAGGATTTTTTGTGCAAACCTGGGGAGTCCTCCAAATTCGGAAAAATTCTCTCAATGTGGCCTTCATCCATAGATGTAAACATACACCAACAGGGCCATGTTTACTATTAGATCCATTGGCATGCATAACAAACTATCTAAAACAAACTATCTAAAAATACAGAGAATGCATTACTAAGTAAGCAAGGTGCTCCCTACAATAATTACTGCATAAACATTAACCTTTTTCCATTATAAAAGTTGAATGGGCTGCTCCCTTCAATGATAGTTCTTTACAGACTGTTCTATTCACTTTAATGTAAACAGAGTTCCCAGTGAGTCAATAGACCAAATTACTCTTGTGTCTTGATCTTTTCTAAAGCCTCCTACCCTGTAAGTGAAACCCTACAAGCACAAATACTTTGGTGTGTTCTCCACAGAGCGGATAAGGGCCACCATGTTGAAGAGCTGACTCGCTATGTTGTACGTGCAAGTGGATCAGAGTCAAAAACAGAGGACTTTGCTGAGAGCACTGCCCCTCCACCAACACACAGCATAAAGAGTGTGCCGTTTCAGCAATGTCTTAGGGACCTGTACATACTGAACTCTATGTTGGGACAAAAGCAGTTCTCCATTGGGTGGGTGCATCTTGGGAACTAGGGAAGGTAATGATAACATGTCCCTGTGTTGCTGAGACATCTGAGTTCATATTCGTTCTTGCATACAGATATAAAGAAAACTGAACTATTGAGAGGGTGGTATTTAGAAACTACTTCAGCACCCTCAAAAGCACACTTTTTGTCAATGAAAATGTTGGAGGAAAAAAAAAGGAGGATTCAGAACTATTCACAGCCATTTACTAAAAGGATCGTTTGTATCTTCTTGCCAAGTGAGAGGGAATTTTTCATGTATCTGTATCTGGTGTTTGCTAGAAAGGCTGCTTACATCCACCCACACATTGCAGAATATTTATATTTTGTAAGGATGCCAAATGCCTGAAATCAGGCTTTTAGAGGCTATGTGTGTGGGGGGAGGAGAGGAATATGCATATATATATATGTAATTCTGAATTAATCATCTGTACTAGCCAACCCTACTATTCAGTTTAGAAAGAGACAAGTATGACCAAAAGGCAAAAATTAAATCCTCCCACCACCAACTCCTTTTTCATACCATCTCCCATGTTCTTTAGCTTTGCTTGTTTTATATCATCAGAATACATAAAACTATATGAATAGCCCATGGTTAACCACTACTAGGCTTTAATTGCTAGCCTATGCAACACATTTTAACGCCCTGTCATTAAAATTAACAAATGCACTGCCTCAATCCACGGCAAGATAATTTGTCTATGTAATAAATGCACTCCTTCTATATTTTATTTTGCTTTAATAATGCAACCACTATTATCATGGCTTTCACCAGTTTTGTATTCAATCTACGGTACGGTTTTGAAAATCAAGACTGCTTAAAAATCAAATTTGGCTTCACATGGCCTTCACCAAAATACCGCTTTATAAACACAAGAAATGTTTCCCACTGAAGTCAATAGTATTTAAACCATGTTACATAACTATTGCACAGGTATCAATTCACACTTAAAGTGCTTCAGTTTGAGAGCATGGAATATTTTTAGTACATCCCTTTGGATGCAGAGCTCATTCTCAAGGGTTGCCTTTTGGTGTTGTGAAGGAGTTCATGAAAAAGCAGTATACTATTACTCCACTGCCAATCCCACCATATTAAACTGGTAAGGACCTGGCAGAGAACTGATTAATGTTGCTGTTGTTACAGCTCTTTATCTGCTTAGAGAAGTAACCTGCTGCTTTTAAACTAGGAGTATGCATTCGGATCAACCCAGGCTGAAAATTTACCCCAAAAATATGTTAACAATATTTTTTGGACATATTTCAGCTCACCATATGTAAACCAAAAAGAAAATCCCGGATATACTTGGGAATTACCAGTAGATTCAGAAGCAGCTGTTTGTCTGGGATCTACTGCAGTCCCTTAACTTTAAAGGGGCTATAGAAGACAGCCTGAGGATCAGCTGTGCTGGAGTGGGGAGCAGACTGTTCCCACCGTTTGACTTGGGTTTGACTTCTTGAGCAGTAGAAGCCAGAAGTAGAAACTGCTGTGCCGCATGGAACAATCTACTAGCCGCAGCAAAGCAGATCCTGTAACCAGCTTCTTCTGCACCACCGTTTATACTGGACTGCAGGAGACCCAGCCGGGTCTGCATATGGCAGGGACAGGCCACTCTGTGACCTGCAGATCCTGGATTCAACCTCTTTTAACAGTGTCATTTAAATCGCACTGCAGGAAAAGGCAAGGCAGACCAAAAAATACTGATTTTTGAAAAAATGCACACACCCCAATTCTAAGCCCCTTCTTTTCTTTTATCTTACTACGAAGCAAAAGATGTATTGTTTTCTGGTAAAGGTTGGACAGGGTTGGTTGGGCAAGAGAACAGCTCTGTTCCTAGTTATTTAAGCTATAATGTTATAAATAGGAGAGCTGAGCAAGCCATTTATTTATATATTGGTTACTGGGTGGCACGGTGCTTTAGCAGGATGTTACAGTGAAATGAAGTTTAAGTCTGGTGGCACCTTAAAGACCAACCAAGTTCTATCCAAGGTATAAGTTTTTGTGTGCACACATGCATTATCAGATACAATGAAATGGAAATTATTCAGGCCGTACATATAGGTAGAGAGAGAGTGAGCAAAAAATCAGCAGACTGCATAATGAAGCCTGTTATTCCTGTTTTGCCCTTGAATCTGTTAAACGTCTTCATTCCCTGTCTCCCTTGCTTAATGATAAGGACTCTAAGATCACGCTGGCAATAGCAAAATTTGTTTCAGTCCTTTTAGCCCTTGTGTGTCTATTAAATGAGGAATGAGAATCTTCTGCTACTCAAGATTTGTTTATCAATGGGCTTTCTAAGGGAATAAAAAAGGAAAGGAAGGAAGGGACCTGACTAGTTTGAACATCTAATGGCAGAAAACAACTTGAGGCATCATAGGAAAAGAGCCAGAAATGCCATCTTATCTACTTGCATGGTAGTTGCAGCATTTAATTTTCATGTCTGATTGAGGAGTAGCGGCACAGCCTATAATTAGGTCCCAAAGAACAAGAACGCTTCCAGGACAAGGCTTTTAAACAGACCGAGTTTAAAACTGAAGAAGGTGCAGGAAGTTTTTCTTTTAGAACAAATGCAGGTATTTCTCAACAAAGGCGTTGCCTCCAAACCATGCTGCTAGCCTGCAAGAGTGCTTCCTATCCCCAGTGGATGCTGCTTGCATTTATGATGAAATGCACCAGGCCATGTACCCCCTTCTCTTTAAGAGGCACTCACACATAAGCAGTCGGACCGTGTGTAAAGTCAAAACGCAGTTCCATCTCTAGTTCCCATCAGCTCAAAAAGACACCGTGTCAAGGCAGCCTTTTGCTTTGGCTCCAGAATTATGCTTGTTTTAGCCCAGGGGTAGTCAAACTGCGGCCCTCCAGATGTCCATGGACTACAATTTCCAGGAGCCCCCTGCCAGCGAACGCTGGCAGGGGGCTCCTGGGAATTGTAGTCCATGGACATCTGGAGGGCCGCAGTTTGACTACCCCTGTTTTAGCCTGATAGTCATCAGAGCACAGCAGACCAGCAGTGATCCACTCTCGCATAACATTTACTGAAATATTAGGAAAGAAAAGAGGTGTCTTTTATACCCTGCTTTTCACTACCGAAAGGAATCTCAAAGCAGCTTACAATAGCTTTTCCTTCCTCTCCAGACACACTGCAAGGGAGAGCTTTGATATTACAGCTGTGTGGGAACAGCACTATCAGAACTGTGACTAGTCCAAAGTCACTCAGCTGGCTGCATGTGAAGGAGTGGGGAATCACACCTGGTTGTCCAGATTAGAGGCTGCTGCTCTTAACCATTACTCCACATTAACCATTACTCTTAGCCATTCCTCCACATTGGGACATACCGAGTAGCCACAACTGTCCCTCTTATTTTTTCAGCAGGTGAGGACTCTGAGGTATGGGCAACTCTAACCCTGAACTACCACTGCTCTTTATTCCCGCTCATACAAGCACCTAAAACTAAACCATCAACTGGTCTAGCCAGTGAGATCTGGTGCATAATTACAGTATCATTAGTAATGTTTGGTTGATTTTCACTGTTTAATTGACTTATTGTATTTACAAACTGCAATGAGACAACAGGTTCAATAGAAGCAGTTTATAAAGGTAATAAATAAATAAACTGATCTCCATAATACAGAGAGATGGCTGCTTTGGAGGATGCATGCACTGGCATTATATCCTGCTGAAGTCTCTCCCTTCCCCCAAACCCGACCTTCCACCACCAAACCTCAACAAGTTCTCCAACTCAGAGTTGGCAACCCTACCTTTAGAAGAAAGAAAAACCCTTGCATTTCACCAGATCTTCCTTAATTTCTGTAAGGCTAGGAATGTAGCCAGTTCTGTCATTTTGCAGTTTTTCGAGGCAAGCTTTTAAAATGTAATGTTTCTAAGCTGCCTCTGGGATCCAAACTGGGTCTGCAATTCCAAAGAAAGATGGAAAGCCAACTCACATCCTTCAGAATCTTCTTCTTGATCAGAAAAGATCGCCTGGGACAGAATGGGAATGCTATCCCTTTAGTTCATGAAGGCAAGGGCAAGCAACCCTAGACTTGTGTGCTGAACCAGCTAGCCTGTTCTGTTCAGCACGCAAAGCTGGTTCTCCACCCAAGCAATGAAGGTGAGCCCTAAGGGCACAGGCAGTCCTGCTGAAGCGCAACTCACTCATAGTGTGCCTGCCCAAGTACAACCCTCGATCTCTCCCCCATCCCTTGGGTTTGCCATCACATAATTGTAGGGCCATCTTCTCTTCCTTTAGGCTTGTTATGTGTGTACATGCCTTTTCTCACGGAAAGAAATGATTGAGATTGAATATCCCCGCCACCGGCTGTTTGTATTTCCAAATTAGATTTAATAGTTTATAACGTTAGACAAAGTTAATGCTTTAGAAGTTAGACAAAGTAAAATGATTTAACCAACAGCAAGATACTAACCTGTATTATAAATAAAAGCAAGAGTTCTTTAGGTGTAGCTGCAGATCGTAAGAAAAAACTGGGTCGCCATGCAAAACTGAGAAGACATATGGGCAGGAAGTGTTGGAGACAAGGTGCCAATTGACATTTCCTACATAAAGCCTGTCCTACAACTCAAATGGTTTGCAAGGACATTCTAAAGAGCTAGGAACACTGTCTTATTTTAGACCTGACAGTAGTTTGTATAAGACTCCTTCACTGGATGCTAAACAAATCTCAGGAAGAGGTTACGTTTTGCTATCAGCCACTAAAATCTTGATAGCATGACAATGGCTTCAGAAGGAACCAGTCCCTTCAAATCATGTATGGCTCCCAAGACCTGAGAGACAGGTTCAAAGACAAACCTGTTATATTTACTATATGCATAAACAATGTATGAATTTAGGATTCAGCAACAATATGGTCGCACTCTATTCAATGAAATAGAGTTTGGAGGGCACATAGATCCACCATTGCTGTGTGTATGTGTGTATTCTATCTTCTTCATCTGGCTTTCCAACTCTCCTCCTCCTTCTTGCCCCTCAGCTGATCCATTCTTTTGTAACTTTGCAGTCGGACTACTATAATGTGCACTATAGCAGGCTGCCCTTGAATACAAGCCAGAAACTTCAGTTGGTTCAGCACACAGCAGCTGAGGAGAACATACCTCATTTATCTTAAAATAACTACACTGGTTGCCAGTTTCCAAGTCCAACACCAGGTGCTTGCTATGACCTTTAAAACACTTACCAACCTGCGGCCCATGTACCTGAAGGACCTTTTCTTCCTGTATGTCCCCATGTGCCAACCACGGTCCTCGGGCTGCCACCTACTGTCAGTTCCCCCACTAAAGGTGGCCTTGTCTGACATCAAGCAAAGGCCATTCCTTCTCCGCTATTATGCCCACTCTGAGGGGAATCGCCATCACCAGAAATCTTCAGGCAGTACCGCAGGCTCTATTATTTACCAGGGGTTTTAATGGAATATAAACTTAAAATACCTCTGGGAAGAAAGAATTATTTGGAGGTTTATAGACTGTTACTTTTAATTAAGATTTGTAAGTCACCTTGATCCATGAAGCGAGGTGAGATGCAAATATTGGAACAAATTAAAAAAAAATAGAGGTGTGACAAAACCTGCTAAATTAGAAATCTATATTGAGACTAAAAGGTTGGGGAGAATGGCGGTCTCTCTCTCTCTCTTCTCCATTTGTTCAGTTTCTACATGATAGCTGTGTTTCTTTCATGCCCTCTGAAAAACTACATTTAAAAAATGTAAAACAACATAAGGCACAACATCCAACTAGCTGCATATCAGCCTGACCAAAAATTGTAGGCAGAAGCACTGCGTTCTAAAGTAGAACTTGCTGGAATAGGCAAACTGCTCTCAAGTGGCTTGTTCTGATATTCTGAACTGAATTGATGGTGCATTAGGGTGACCTGTGCCACCACTGCACTAAGAGTGCTTTTTGCCAAAACAGCTAACTTTATACAGTGCATTACAGCTAACGTTATACAGTACATTAACAATGGCTGGATCATTCATTGCCCCGAGATCTTACAGGTGATCGACATCTTTTACTATTGGGTAGGCAGGCAAAAATGTTTTGACACTCCTTCTAAAGAAAGCCAGTGCCTGCTGTTCCAAGATGTCCACCACTTAGGCTGATTCGACATCAAGCTAAATGAAGTATTCCATGAAATGAAGGAACTACCTTGCTTTATTATTCCAATGGCTACAGGAAACTTGCACACAGAAGTCTTCCAGACATGGTTTCAGGGCATGAATATGAGGCAAATAATGACTCAGAGTATAAGTGAGAGTAGACAATACAGGGCACAGTGAGTTGCACCTGCAGATATTACCAAGGGTAAAAAGAATAGAAATCAGGAACTCAAGAGGATAAACAGAAATAACACAAATCATACCCATGCCCCGTTAAGTAAACAGGACCTACAGAGTTCTGTGACGATTACAGCTTTATTTCTGCTAAGCAGAAAACATAGCCTGTGAGATCCATAACCCTGCACAAAGGCATTCAATATACTTAAGCAGTACTGAATTGCTTAAGCGCTTTCAAATGTGCACGGGAAGGAGGCCATCTACACTATCATAAGCTCTATAACAGGGTTTCTCAACCACAGTACCAAGGAACCATACGGTACCACAAAGGCCCCTCAATGGCACTGTGACATGGGGGGTTCAAAATGGTGGCTGGGGAGAGACCTCCCATCCTATGAAAGAAAAAGAATGATGGGCCTAATGAGGGTGGGACAGGGAGGACACCTGGCCGTTTAAGCTTTTGCTGCTTGAGGCTCCTCTCACTTCCAGGGGATGTGACAGAGAGGTGTGGCCAGCTGACATAACCTCCTGGTATCTCAAAACCTGAAAAACATTTCAGTGGTACTATCATAGTCAAAAGGTTGAAAAAGGCTGCTGCATATGGCTACAACTTTGACGAAGGACACTTTTTTAAGTCCACCCCTCCCCCCTTACACAAAATTATATTTAAATCTGGAGCATAATTATCATGCATTTTCTTCTTCAGATTAAATTAAAATGAAGGAAGACATCTTTACTAGTGAGACAGATCTTCAAGATTCAACACTCACACATGCTGTGCAAGATGGATCCTGATCCCAAAAAACCATTCCCACACATTTTAGAACAATCCTTCAAGATATCAGTGGCTGACCATAGAAGGTCAGTTGGAACCAAGTTGACTCATATTATCATTGTACATGGAAGCATTACAAGTACACAAAGTAAAGCAGAACTAAGACAGGCCAAACAACAAACTATAAATATATTGAGCAGACATGAACAACAGGAGTGGCACACCCCATGTTTTTTTTTTAATGCCAAAAGGTCAGGAAAGAAACCTACTAGATAAAAGGCCTCAAATTAGCTCAGAGTGTTTCCTTACAGATCAGGAATAGCCATCAGATCACATGAATTTATGTTCTAGTCTAGTTAAAGTCAAACTGCATTTGTTTTGCTTCATTAATTTTGTGAGGTGGGGTTGCAAAGGTTCCTCAAATGGAAAGCATTCCTTACACCAGTCCAAACAGGGTGTGCTTATTTGATTGAATACCACGACAAGCTCTCAAGGGGGAAATAAAATTATTTCCTTGGTCTGCTGTCTCAGAAAATAAAGAAAATGAAAAGAATGAATTTCTGCCACAAACAGGAAACCCAGAAGTAGCTACTCCTATGTCACCCTTCCAAGTCATATAAGACAAATCAAGCTCTTGGTTTTTATTTCCTGTGACCCATAATGGGTATCAAGGCAATGTCACATGACAGCCCATTATGAGTAGTTCATTAAAATAAATGGTAAAAGCAAACCACTTGTTTAGACAGTAGTAATCAATATAATCTGATTAAACAAGCGGCTAAAGAGAACTTCAGAGTTGTTCAAAACAGTTCACAAGATCAATAAAAGCAGAGAAGCTTCTCTGGAAGAGCTACTCACTGCTATCGATTTCCCCTTGCAATGTGGAGGTCATGTGGAAGCATTTGGTACATGCTAGGACATTTTATTTATTTATTTTTTATTTAAGATTTTTATTTTTGTTTCCAAGATTAAGGATAATAGAATATTAGGACATGCTAGGACATTTTAGACTAAACAATGAAGAAGCCCAAGAATCTCATACCCAAGAATCCTCCACAATACAACACCTGGCTTCTACTGCAAATATAACTGTGGGGAAAGTTCCCCTGAAGACAGGGATTTTGAAAGCTTCTGAAACACACAGAACCACTTGACGGTTTTGAAAATTATCTCAAAACAATAGGGTCAAGAATTCAAGTATTCTACATGAACATTACCTTCAGATTTCATTTTAGACAGGACGATTTTTTAAGTTACAGCTGAATGTGATTAAATTTAAAAACAAAATATTTTTCTTTCAAAAAGTCTCTGGTTTTTACCCCTCTGTGAAGAAGAAAATAATGGGCAGGGTTTGTGAAATCCATGGCCAAGTCTTTATTATGTACATATGCCTTCCTGCAGTTTGATGGACTTGGTAAGATTAAGCTATGAACATTTTAGTATTTAATACTTTATATTTCAAGATGATGGTATAGTTCCTTGTTTATATTTCCTTTATCTTATAGATTAAAAATTTTAGTTCTCCAGACGGATTTCGCCAAGAACAATATTTACTAGCAACTGTTTGAGAACTAAGACTTAAGCAGGATTCACTCCCTAGATGACAACATGTGTTGTTTGCATTGAAGCAGAAGCTATTCGATTACTCTCATAACATTTCTTATATTACTTGCTGTGCACAGGCTCATCTTCTTTCTTACTGTGTGGCCACATTTTGGTTACCAACTAGAGATTGGTAACCCTACTCAGGAAAGTACATATTGCAATAAATGTTGTTAGTTTTTAAGATGTCACTAGAGCTGAGTGTCAGGCAAGCCCTGGGAATAAATTCCTGGAAAGGCATTTTGGCCACTTCACTAGCAATCACTAAAGTTGAAGATGCACCTTTGGAAGTTGCTCATGACTGTCCACACTTGTTCTGCTTAGAGAGCCAGCATGGTGCCGTGGTTAAGAGTGGCAGACTGTAATCTGGGGAGCAGGCTTGAATCTCCACTTCTGCACATGAAGCCAACTGGGTAACCTTGGACCGGTCAGAGTTCTCTTGGGAATGTTCCTGCAGAGCAGTTCTGTTAGAGCTTTCTCAGTCTCACCTACCTCACAGGGTGCCAGTTGTGGGGATCGGAAGGGAAAGGTGTTTGTAAACCACTTTGGGACTCTGCATAGTGAAAAGTGGGATACAAAAAAAAACAGCTCTTCTTCACTCTCTTCTTACTTTGTGGCTGAAAACTACTACTGTAGAGACAGATGCTGCTAACCCTAAAAGTGCTTGCAGTACTTGCCTCTAATCTTTACTTGCACAGGTATGCTATTAATTTGAATAACACACTATTCACATTTACAATTCAGTATTTTATAGAATACTGGGAATAGGGACAAAGCCCGTTGCATTCAGGAATACAATAGGCACTAGATTGGGGGGGGGGGGGGGGAGAACTCTGCAGATGGCCTCTCCCTCTCCCCAGGACCTAGAAAGGCTGCAGGCTGGAGGTCCCCAGGCAGGGAACTCACTGGCAGGGGCAGCTCTCATGCAGCAGGAATCTGTAGCCTCTGAGCCGCAGAGGGAGGTGTTAGGAGGAGCGGGTGGTCAGGGGTGGGACAGCCATCTTAACTGGATGTTAAGCGCTGAGTGGCACTTAAGCCATGAGACCAGCTCCTCCTTCAACCCCTTACCCAGAAATAAGGACAGACAGGCAAGCCAGTTGGATGAGGAGGCACTCTGGGGCGGGACTGCCAACCTGAGTGGGTGTTAAGCGCTGAGTGGCACTTAAGCCATGAGACCAGCTCCTCCTCCAACCCCTTACCCAGAAATAAGGACAGACAGGCAAGCCAGTTGGATGAGGAGGCACTCAGGGGCGGGACTGCCAACCTGAGTGGGTGTTAAGCGCTGAGTGGCACTTTAGCCATGAGACCAGCTCCTCCTCCAATCCCTTACCAGAAATATATAGTGGAACAGATGATTATATTGATGACAGGAATGCCTGGTGTGAGGAAAGAGGAGGAAGAAAAAGAATCTTGGATGATACTGCATTTTCCCATCTAGTTGAATCTGTCTGGCACTTTCAAGTAGCAACGGACACTGGCTGCTGTTTCACCACAACACACAAAGAAAGCCTGAAAAATGCAAACCCGTACACACTCCACCATGCAAGCGGCCCATGCAATTACGGAGCAAAACCATGATGAACACACACAGGTGAGTGCTTGCTCTTCTTTTCTTGCAAACCAAACGATTTCCCAATCTCAAAAACAGCCTCTGTCCTAAACACAACTAAATTGCTACCAAGGCAAATTGCTCAAAAGTGCATCTTGACCAATGGAATTCCCTGTGTCAGAACTGGCAACATGCTTATTTTGCCTGCCCTGGCTATAGACATATTACTGTTTGATTACTTCAGAAAGTCCCCCTATTCCTTCAGGGTTCACACTTTACACACAATTACTGGTTAAGATGCTAGTGGGGAAAAACACAAAGCCCATTCACTCAGAAAACATTCAAAGACCTTCTCTGCTGTAGGATTCCAGTTTGCCTAACAGGAAATATGCTTGGCACATCACTGTTTTCCTTTCAGTACCATTGGGGGGGGGGGGGAGTTTTATTCTCTTGTGCCTTCCCTGAATTGCTTATGTGGTTTCCTGCTCTATTTCCTATAATAATTCACTATATTTTCTGACAGCTCCTATATTTTAGACATCTTAAATTGCCAAAAGTTGACTTATTGTGAGATACCATGTACAATTTACTTGGAAAGTTGCAATATTATAATACAAAATAAAATAAAATGCTTTCATCAATTCAATTTCTGTTTAATACTGTTAACGTGGCAGGAGTTGGATAAATTACATTATGCATTTTGGTTTTTATGTTGACTTATTGCCAGGCATTTTTGCACAGCACTGTGAACTTCCCACACACACACGTGAGCGAGAAGAATACTTCTGAGGTCCCAAATCTATCCATCCAGTAGCAACAACCTTTCCCCCTACCCTTCCCTTCTCATTTTCCCTTGCTTAGCATATTATCACAGAGAATGAGCATAGCAGAATGCAGAGATAGCAATTTTTTCCACATGCAAGACATAACGTTTTGCGTTTGGGTATTAATTGTTCATCGTATATACCTATTTCTCCCTTTCTTTCTTCAGGATGACTGTATAAATAAACAAAGGAGGGCAGGGCTCCAGTATTTTTCATAATTATATAGAAGTAGTAATTCTGGTAGGAGCAGTTTGTCAGGTAGGGATGAAAATACCACACCCAAAAATATCTTCAGCAACTCAGATATCAAGCTTAAAAGACCTCTGACCTTCATTCTGGTCACCTCTCTCTGCCTCTTCTAATTTTCTTTAAAGGGGCACCCAAAAACAACCCAAAAGAAACCAGCAATAGTTCCACTGGTACAACCCACATTAAGGTCCAGACCAGACTAGGTGCAACAGCATGATAGCCATGAGGACAGCACCAATATTTTAAAGTCATTTTAAAATACCACGATGCCTCGCAGGAGCACAGTGGGCTGAAGCTTGGGTTGCCAGCTCTGGATTGAGAAATTCCTGGTGATTTGAGATGGGTGGAGCCTGGGGAAGGTAAGAACTTCACTAGGGTATAATGCTTCTAAAGCAGCCATTTTCTCCAGGCAAACAGATCCTTGTAACCAGCCTTAGATCTCCAGACACTGCTTGGGGACTGGCAACCCTAATTGAAGTGCTCTTGTTGTCATCATCCCAATCCCTGAGGGACTGTCTCTCTGCCTACAACCCCCAAAGAGCCCTACACTCTGCCACCGCCAACTGGCTGGTGATCCCTGGCCCCAAAGAAGCATGCCAGACCTCAACCAGGGCCAAAGCCTTCCTGATCCTGGCCCCCACCTGGTGGATATGAGCTCTCTGAAGAGATCAGCGCCCTTCTTGAACTGCCACAATTCCAAAGGGCATGTAAAACGGAGCTCCTCCACCAGGCATTTGGTTGAGGCCAGCCAACTCATCAACATCTGTTGGTCCCTCAAATATCCCCCTGCATCCCCCTGAGCCATGCTGACCTCCTACGGGTTCATGTTAAAAGTTGAGAGTTGTTGTCACACTGTGAATCTGTTGCAGTATTTTGTTATAACCTGTTATAATTAATTTTGGAACCACTGTTATGTTGTCGTCACTAGATTTTTATGCATATTCATGACATTTTATGTAAACTGCCCTGAGCATTATGGGAGTGCGGTATAGAAAGTCAAGAAAATGAAATAAAAATAAATGCCTTATAAAATGCAAAAACACGGCTGTTTCAGCATCTGAAACTGAGTGGGGGGAGAGCACCACACTAGAAATCTGGTCAGGACCAGGACTTCCTAGTCATTATGAGAACATCATCACATCCAGTTTTGTCCTGCATCCATTCAAAACCTTCTGTGGATCCAAGCCCAGCTGAAGACCAGCAGATCAATGGACTGAGCATTGGATTTCTACCATATATAGGCAACTTTACGTTCCTAATGGTCCAAGACTACTACTAAGCAAAGTCCAGCCAGTTATCACTTCTCAGTCTAGAAACTCCTTCTTGGAGTAAAAAAGATGCAAATCTAATCTGTTAACATATACTAGTGTGTCATTCAAATACAAAATATCCTACAAACCAAAAAGAAAAGGGACCTGTTCCATTATGTGAGAAATGTGCTTGTTGTTTCCAGATGCATATTTAATTAGGTCCTCTCTAAATACATTCACTTGAATAAAAATATTTAGTGTAAACATCTATGCTAAGCAAATTGTCATTAATAAAATATTTTATTAATATTTATTTGTTTTAAGAAATATTGTCTACTTCCCTTTGAACAGAACACAGATGTTTTTACCAAAGCACTACAGACACATTCAGTAGTCAGGCAATGAACAGTTCCTAATTTGTGGGTCAAAATACAAACTCAATTCATACTAACAGGAATTAAACAGGTGCAGCCATAACAAGATGTGCAAAAACTACCAGGCTGTGCAAGTAAAACTTTACATGAGAATCAATCCCTCAGGGTCTAGTAAAACAACATGATTTTAAGGGGTACACTGTCGAATTTTCAAATTCCACTCAAGTGTCAGTTTTAAAAGCTTACTTAGTTGCAAACTTGGGTTTTGAGCCTTGAAAGGGACCTGAGGTGGCAATTTAAATAGCAGAAAGATGACTGCAGACCCACAACAATGACCCGGTTGAAACCAGAGCTAAAGAAACTAAGCAAATTTAACTCCAAAACAAATCCCCGCACTATTCCCAAGGGTGGTTACTCTCTTTAAAAACATTTTAAAAGTCAATTTCATTTTGACTGCTATCCACAAGCTATTTCACTCTAGAAGAGTCTTGCAATAATTGCATAGACTTCAAACAAACAGCCTAATTTGGTGTAAGCCTTGGTGGAGGGCAGCCAGAAAGCTTCTATTGATGTAGTTATTTTGGGATATTTACCCAATGCTCTGAGGTGACCCATGTGGGTTAAGTCAATTTTATTTATCCTAAAAGATAAACACTAGCTCCAAATAAGCATCTCTAACAAGAGAACAAAACTACTCAAAAACAGTATCGCGGGGACACACAGCCTCTGCTCCACTAACAAAAGGATGTGCTAATTCTCTATGGTGCTACAAAAACAAGCAAACCCCTCTTTCTACATTCAACAGGTAAAATGAATGATTGTGTGTACATATTCCCTGACAGATAACATCTGTGTTAGCCACCAGCCACTGAATTTGTAAAAGCAATCTTATATTTTAAAATCTTATTGAGACTGTTACGTTTAAATTTGGTCGGATGATTTCATAGTTCTACCTACCACAAAGTTTATGCACATAAAGTCAAGCACCATCTGTGCATACAACAAAATCAAAGAGAATTGTCTCTTCCTTTCAGCTGGTGGACATTATATTCAAGATTTCTGTTCCTTGGCTCTACCATCAACCAAAGGGAAACCTTGAATAATTTCAATTTTTACCACTGTCAGCTTGGAAGCTGCACCTCATGCTTCTCTAACACACGCACAGCACTTCCATCGCTATGGGAGTAGATGGTGCCATACATTTGTCTGTTACTACATAGTCTTCCCTGTTTTCTGCCAGTAATGTGGTGCCATTTGACTATCTCAGATTGTTCATGTTTCTTCCACCAATTTTCACTCCACCTTCATGTAAACCTTATTCACTTTTCCTTAGGATATGTTCTGCATATAGATTGAACAGACAGGGAGATACTACATCCTTGCCTGACACTTTTGCAACTGAAAAATATTGCTTCTCTATGTTCTGTACTGTTCTAACACTACCCTCTTCTCTGTTCTAACACTACCCTCTTTAAAAGGTTGGTTATTGGCTTTTAATCAGTGGAGGAACTTCATTAAAAGTCAGATACCTACTTTATCTACTCTGATGATTTAGTGAAGCAAATCTGGCTAGCAATTCTGTGTTACTCATCAAACATTCTATCAAAGCTCTATTTTATTTAAATAAATACCTAACATCATTTTTATACAGGTTTTACTGTATATATTTCAGCCCTGCTTCAAATCTCGGAGCAGACTTTCCCATAAGGCCAGGCACTAATCCTTCTTTCAATAGCCTCTTAGAAACAGAATCATTCTTACCACTTTCCACACACTTGATCTTAGCCAAAAGGCTAAGGAGCAGAATGACACTATACAAAGGGCTGTGAAGATAAACAGTGACCCACAAAACCTCCAATCCTGGAATTGTCGTCGTCCCCCCCCCCCGCCGTTGCCTTGAAGCAATTATTAATGTTCACCATTTCAGATAATTTACCACAACTTTTCCAACTCAATGTCATCTCCCTATGAATTCCTTTCAAGAATGCCACCAATTTCTTTTTTGAAATAAACTAATGTTGGGATACAGTCATGCAGGTTAGCCCCAGGGAAACTTCATGACCCAATCAGCAGATAAATAGAACTGTGTCGTACAGAATGAAAAACAGGTCTTCAAGGAGAAAGAACGCCTGTGTGAAAATGGTCTTGTGCCAGGGCATGATGGTTATGAAGCTTCACCCAGACTAGGAGGAAGGTTCCAGTTCTACACCTGTTCCTGAAGACCCTGCTTCATAGGCCGTGTTCCCAACTGGATCCTCTCAAGCCACAGTTCTTTACAGCTGAAGTAAGGTACTTTTCTGCCAACACAGCAAGTAAGGTTTGTGGGGCGGAAGCAAACTGTTCTGCTTTACTGCATCCACACCTGCCCAAACTCAAGAATGGTTTCAGATGACAGAAGCACATGGCTACCAGAAAGGGGTTGAATGTAAGCAAGGAGATTTCCAGGCCAAACATCACGAATCTAAGGGAAAGATTTAGAAACTCTCTCACATGCACAACCTAGATAGATTTGAGTGCAGATAAATGAAAAGCCATCTGGTTCCCAGAGCTTTAAAGTTCTGTATTTGCATGTCTGTGTAAGACTTGAAACTCAGATCAAGGAGGTTCTTTTCCTAAACAGTGTTGGAATGGAAGGAGGAAACTTAAAACTAGTCAACAACAAAAACTGCTTTAGTCAGATCTTCATGTATTTAAAGCTTGCAGCGTTTCTGGGAGCACTGAAAAGCTACTAGATTTCCCACAGAGATCACACAGTGGGCAAGCCCTGGGTGCACCAAACATGCTGTTCTATAGATGGCTGGTTTGGGCAGATCACTGTGTCTCACCTTAGCTGAAGAGTCAGCCCTGTTGACAGGCAAACACACTGGAAAGCCAGTTTGGTGTAGTGGTTAGGAGTGTGGACTTCTAATCTGGCATGCCAGGTTCGATTCTGCACTCTCCCACATGCAGCCAGCTGGGTGACCTTGGGCTAGCCACGGCACTGATAAAACTGTTCTGACCAAGCAGTGATGTCAGGGCTCTCTCAGCCTCACCTACCTCACAGGGTGTCTGTTATGGTGAGAGGAAAGGGAAGGCAACTGTAAGCTGCTTTGAGCCTCCTTTGGGTAGAGAGAAGCAACATATAAGAACCAACTTCTCCTTCTCCTCCTCCTGGTGCAAAATCATCCAAAAGACTCCCAAAGTTACGATTTACCATCTGTTGCATTTCCGTTTGCATGAGCAGCCCCATATATACCTAACAACTACACTGGAAAACCTGTGGCTTAACAAGAAAGAAAAAAGAATTTGTTGCCCAGGAGCAAAGACTCACACCTTCCAGTTCACGTGGAAAGCATATTTAGAAAGTGCAACAATACAATCAACTCCTGTGAAAACAAGAGCTATATTTATGGAACTATTTGTTTAAAAGCCACTGTGGATCTCTGGAAAGAAAGAAAAAACAGGAATAAACTTGCTTTGCTTTTAAAATACTAGTAAATAGTTTGCCATTAAGACTGGTTTAGTAGTAAAGATAATTTTACTAAAAACTAACTTTTATGGTGGCTTGTATATTGAACCACCATCACCACTATCCTTGCCTTTGAGTACACAAGTGGCAGTGGGAAGGAACATGCGAAAGGGCTGGAAGCCACAGAAAAATGTATCAGAACAACAGCACAAGTCACATGAACATATGATCCCAGATACATCACAATCAAAGCAGTGGCCCCACATGCTCCTCTGTACATGCACACAGGACACCAGGCCCAAGTATACAAACCAACTAGACTGAATTGTACCTATTCCTAATGTTGACAGTTCATAGGACTAGCTGTTCCTTTACTCAGCACACATCTACTGATTGCCCTTTCTGAAGGCTCAGTGGTTCGAAAGTATGCAGACGCATCGCGAATTCACACACTGACCCATTATAACATCATCTGGGTGCAATTCTGGTAGCCTAGTTAGTTTTCATGGTCATGATTCACATATTGTGGAGTATACAAGCTGAGTTTGAGATCCCTACAGCACATATAAAGAATGGGCTTCAACCTTCTTGCCCTGTGCCATTTTAAGGATCATATGCAACCCAAGGGTGGTTTTTGGCCCACAGCTTGGTAGGCTGCTGGAGGGAAAAAATAAAGCACAAATCATCATGTTGATAGTGCAGCATCATTTCCAATTGAGAAGTGACATCACAACATTCTAGGAACCAGAAGAATCTCTATGGTAAAATGGAATTTCAACTGAATTCAAAAACGATGTGAGGTCATTTCTGGGTTCACCATGGAAATGACACCTCATCAACATGCTCTCCAGTCTCCGACCACCTGTGAGCCAACAGCTGGCAAACCTAGGTGAAAATCTTGTCCATTTCAAGCCAAATCTCCTTCCAGATTCTGGATGCGGAGATGGAATAGGAGACTAAATACCTTTCACCACACATGCTAAGGTTCCAGACCAAAAAACGCAGCACACACAAGGGCATTCACAAAAACCTGCAACTGACATTCTATTGTTATACACAGCGGGGCCTCCAAACACCTGCATACGTGCACATCATACCTCAAATAAATACTTATAACCATTATCTATATGATTTGCATTTTCAACAGTACGTCAGACCAAAATGCTATAATGCAATTAAGGGACAGCTAAACCTGCCAGGCACCGCACACACATTATCAGGGCAGGAAGCATGTTTCACACCAACTCTAACAATGTCCCCAAGCACACCCTTTCACTTATTCATTCCTGCCACTCAAAGTGGAGTCCTGTTCTGGGGGGCAACCTGTCACTTTCCCCAACAAGACTCCTCCAAGACCTGGCGAGCTAACTCCCCACCCAGGGTCCTGGTGAGATATAAAGGCTGTCAAGTCCACATCTATTGGCTACCACCATTGTGGCAGGAAATAATATCACTCTCCACTATTCCTTTTTGCAGATAACTAATCAAGGCACAGATCTGCAGCTAATTAAACAAGAAGGCATTTATTATTTCTTTATTCATAATAAAAAGATGGGCTCAAAATGCCAGCCGTTTGACACCTTGAAAGTGATTCTTGCTTTCCCACCAAGAAATAATCACACTCCCATTTCATAAAACTGTAGGACAGAACTAGGTCACATAGTATTTGTGTAGCCTTAAAGGAGTTGCAGAGTTGGAATTTCACTTTGAAGTCAGAAAATGAGGTCAGCCACACAGGAGGAGGAAATCAAAAGCCATCTTAAGGGTATTTCTCTTCTTCTGACACACACATCACCCCTTATGAGAACTGCATGCTGTGGCACCCACTCTTGAAGAGTTCACCAATGGGGCTTCAGTGATCATGCCTGAAGAGCATGTGAATTTCATGCCACTCACACTTTAATTATTCCAAGGTACTGCCCCAACATGCACAAGGCTATTTTCATTAGTCTTTCTGTGCTCAGGCACTTTCTGTAAAAACTCAGGGGGGAGGGGAGTGTCTTAGAATGAACACAATGCATTTGAAGACTCAGTGCTGGCCAGAAATACACAGGCACAAACATGGTTAACACCGTGGGGGGGAAAGGTATTTAAACTGTGTTCTGGGAAACCCAGGGGTTCAATTAAAGCTCTGTAGTACAAGAATCATAGTCCCCTGTGGGCACTAGGTGTGTGCCAACAGTACAGTAAGTCTAAGAACAGTATTCAGCATGACATAACTGCATGCCCTACAGCAAGCATGCCCCAGAATCTTTTGCAAGAATGGGCGACTGGAACGCCTTAAGCTAAAGGTAGCTGCTTACAGAATTTGTTATAATAGTCTTTTGTCTGCTGCATGTTATTCAGGTTAGAAACCATATATACCAGATTCTCTGTTAAGAGATTGTTCTTCTAAATTGAAGTTGCCAATTGAAAACAATTTGAAACTGACGTCCCTTGATAAAGCTATGCAGCAAAACGCATTGAGATTTATTAAGAATTCTGAATATTAACAAATCAACTGAAGCTTGAAGGCTCTCTGGAAGTCTGTTTATTATACTGAAATATTTGATGTACCATATTGGAATCCCAATGCCCTACTGCTTGCCCAGAATCTTCTGCAACAATCAGAAGTTCCCTTGGTAGGTGAGTCAAGCTGGAAAGGGTTCTTTGAAAGAGAAGAGTCAGAACAACAGCTCGGAAAGAATAACGTGAAACCTGTAAGCACTCTCTCTCAAAGTCTGACTTAGGAATGTAGAAAGAACACTGTAAGCAGATATTGAGATAAAGCTGCCTCCAGTTTTGTCGAAAATGTATTTCTAGGTACGTTTAGAGGGTTCCTGCTCAGGCAAAACATACCTGCTCAGGTGAAATGGTTGTGGGCAGAGGGAGAGGCACACATCTCCGAACACTTGCTTAATCAAATACATGAGTTTTGCTCTGTTTAATACAGCAATGAATCCCAAGCCATTTCGGGTCTTCACAGGGAGATCTCTCTAGACACAGGGAAGTTCCCAAGTCTTGTGAATGTGATTCGTGAATGTGTCACCAGCAGATGCTAAGAACAATATACGGAATGTTTATGGAGCCCCAAGGGCTGTACACTCTCAGACAGTAAGCAGTTAAGCAATGAAGCCCCAATTCTGCCAACAGAACAGTGTCAACTATTATGTTTACTCTGATCCAGTAGACGGATGCCCAGTCTTTGCACCCAAGGCTATAGAAAACCTCCTAAAGTCCTTGCTTCACACCAAGCTCTGAAATAGAAATCTACGGAACTACAGAGTGACATCTCAGTTTTAGTGTGTCATTAATAACTGCAGACAGACCATCAGAAAGGAGATATAGTTATTTACTATCCCCAGCACATAAAGGTCCATCACTTCAGCAAACCCTAAAAGTTAAAAAAAAAAGAATTCCAAGGAAAAGTAATCAAACTAAACTGTGGGTAGCTAGCTCAGCTGTTGTGTTTGATCTGCAGAGAAATGCCACAGCCCACCCACCTGGATTCGGCACTGATAAGCATTAAATACAAAACAGGGTATGTTATCAGATGAACTCCTGAAAACAGACAGCAGCTCTCAGGAAGATCAAATTAAAATCTCTCTCCACTGCAGTCTTCATAAGAGAACAACTTTAAAAGGACATGGAGCTTTCACCAGCCTGAAGGGAAAAGTGAAGGAGGCTGGGAGAAGCCATGGGAATAACAGTTGCCATTCTTTGGGTGGGGGCTGAAGATTACCTGGAATTACAACTGATCTTCAAAGGCAGAGAGCAGTTCCCCTGGAGAAAACTGCTGCTCTGGAGGGAGGATTCTATGCTCCCCAACCTGTCACCCATGAGAGCCACAGTTAAGTGGTATCTGCCTGGAAGGGACCAATCAGTAGGGAGAGGAAGGAACCACAGCAGTGGGTGCATCTATCAGCTGTGCAGCAGGGGCACTGCTTTAAATCTTGCTCAACATCCCCCCCCCAAGCAGAAGTCAAGTATTTCTCTTCAAAACAAAGAATAAGGCAAAGAAGTAAACTTTCTTGTGCTTCACCCAATTGGATGCTGGAAATAGACAAAGGAGGGGAGAGATACTGGAGCAGGAAATAAAACACTGCACTTCCTGTTCAACTATCTCTTCTACTCTCCAGCAACCAACTTTAGTGCAGCACAAACATTTTGAATTCCTGCCAGTCAGTATTCTCACTTTGCCTCAGCTCAGACTGCCCCAAGAGCTCTCCTTGAGAAGAAAAAACACTGAGAGGCCCGGTCAGTGGATTGTTGTGGGCCTCATGTGCCTCCATGACCAATCTACTCACGCTCTAGTGCGAATTAGCCTGGTTGGGAGTAAGGAACCCCTCTGCCTTTACCAAGAGGGTCTTATTTGCTTGCAGTGATGAGTGAAACGAATCCAAGGCAGAGACCAGCTCAAGACTGAAATCTGGACATTTGCACTCGATATGAGCAATGCCAAAAACACAGTTCTGAGAAACTCCATGATTGCCACAATCTCTCCTGAGTGCATATTCCTAAACTCAAGGGATGCTTTGATATTAGAGGAAAGACTGACACAGGAAAGAATTAAGTCAAAAATATCTCAGCTTGTTAAACTAAATGTTGGTTCTTCCAAAAATATTTCTTTATTTAGAATGTTTATATACCCACCTTTCCCCAAAGCATCTTAGGACTCTAAGTGGCTAACAACAATATAAAACAATATGATAAAACAATAAACAATACAACAAAAGAGATAAATCATTTGAAACCAATCTAAAAACTCTTTATGCTTCTACTAGGTGTGCCTTCCCTCTTTGCCCATGGTCAGGCTGCCCCAAAAGTTGCTCAGTATAGCCCAGTTTTGCAGCCTCATTGGAAAGCCAAGAGGGTAAGAGCCCCCCTGAGTTCTTCCTGGAGTTTGTTCCAATGGCCTGGGGGAGCCACTATAAAGGCTCAAGTCCAGACTTTTGTTTAACACTCCTCAGGCAAGGGGGATTTAGTAGACCTTGCTGGGAGAAAAAACCGGGGAGCAGAGGTGAATCTTCACATATCCAGGCCTCAGATCATAAAGGGTTAAGCCAACATATTGACCTAGAGTCAGAAACTAATTAGCAGCCAGTGAAGGGACCTCAGAACAGGAGTAACTCAATCCCACCAGCTAGCATCCAACAACAAATGGGTTGCTGCATTTTGCACCAGCTGCACTTCCCAGACTTCAAGAGAAAAACCATGTAGAGCATGTTACAGTAATCTAGTCTTGAAATTACCAAAGCGTGGATCAGCATGGCTAGATCTAGTATCCATAAACAGAGAGCAAGTTTCCTAATTGGACATAACTGCAAAAAATAAAAAGTCTTGCTGTCATGGACGCCTGCCTCTCTAACATACAACCAGGATCCAAGAAGATTCCCCAAGCTCCTAACACAGTCTTTCAGATAATGTGTCACACCACTGGAAGAAAAATTCCATTTAAAGCAATGGCCAGGATCTTATTGGGATCCAACTTCAATTTGCTCTCCCTCAGCCATTTGACCGCCACATTCATACACAGAGCCTGGAGGAAGATAAGCCCAGTTGGTGGCTATTCAGAGTAACACACAGCTGGGTGTCATCGGCGTACTGATGATAATCTACTCACTTCCAGCTGACAGACTGGCAAAGCACTTAATTCATCACTATTTTTCTTCTTAACCCTAAAAAAACCTGAAAAGAATTTCAAGAGGTTTTTTTTTTAAATGTCCAGTTGGATAGCAGTTGGGTAGAAGTCTGTTATACCAGCACAACTATTTAGGCTCAAAGGATTAATACACCACGGCAGGCAGAAAACTAGAAGTGGTACGAGGAAAAGATGATGGGGAAGTGATTTGAGCTGGGAAATTTAAATTTTGGTGGGACTGACCTCACCAGAAGGGAAGCAATTATATGTGACCTTCAACCTGCCTGTGATATCATAGGAAAAGAAGAGCTATTTTTTGTACCTCTCTTATTACTACCTAAAGTCATACAACTTAAGAACACATCCTATTGAAGTCCATTCCCTTCCCACATTCAACTCTCCTTAGCAGGAGTTGGCAGTCCTACTACACACACACCATTTCTAATTTTTGATTGGCCTGTGAGAAGTTTTAGAATTTTGAGAACAAGTAGTGGGTGCCAACACAAAATGGCTGTCATGGGGCACAGTCCCAATCACAATATGAGTGGCCTGGGTTGAATCAGCTCTTTGCTTTGGAAAACAGATGTTATTTGGTGTGAGTTTCCAAAGAATGTGAAGGATTTGCCCCCTACATGGCCAAAGAGGGAAGCGGCAACATCCATAATCATAAGGAAGTCTGTGTTTATGTCCAAGAGGATGCACAGGATAAACACAGTGCTTTGACAGAAGAGTGCATCCTGATACCATCCCCCTCCTCTTCTTGCCCTACTATTTGGGTCCATTTAAATTTTATCCCAAGATCCAAAATGCAAGTAGGCACCAGGAAATACATCAGGTGACACCATGGAACTCTGGGGTATGTCTCCTGAAATAGCTGCAGTAAGCTTACAGAATTTGGGTAACTAGCTCACTTGTGGATGCAAAGGAGCTTGTCTTTAGTATTTGACTGTAGAGTATCTGCACTTTGAGCATCTTCCTTGCTGTGTTACACTTACTGAAATGCAGGCTGTGTCCCTGTGTCCTTGGTGCCACTCCCTGTTTCCATAACCAATGGTTCATAGTACATATTTGACTGTCAAAACCTTGAGCCAATATAAAACAAAAGGAACTACCAATGCTGACTGCCTCACAAGCATTTGTCCAGGGATTTTTTTAAAAGATGCAAATATGAATCCGTGCTTTAGAAATTCCTCTAGGCTATCCTTAACAATATGACAAAAATACTAAAACATATGGAGAGCATTGCAAGCTACACAGTCATGCTGTGATTTACAGTTTTGGATTTCAAGCCCAAGTAAGGTAGGTGAAAGGAAGGCTGTTATTGCATAGAGAGACCAGAAGGACAACTTTCCCATATACAGGTGTTACAGTAGACTGCAAACAAGTTCCACTGCGGAAGAGTAAACCAGAGGCCAAAGTGTGGAATGGGTTCAAGTGTGTTCATGATTGTAAAATTGTGCCATCTAATGCAACCTTTCATTGTGTTAGATAGCTAAGCTATTATTTCTTATTTGCTAAACTGCTTGCTTTCAGAGATTTAGAAGGGATATTCTAAAACTTGCTCTAATAAACTTTACATATATTTGTATGAAGTCTATTTCTTGCACACACTAGCCCTGGGGGCCCAGAGGGATCATCCTCATCATCCTTTAATAAAATTGTATGCTCTGTCAGCAAAAGCCTGAAGTGAGTCTTCTTTCTCAAATAAATCTAAAAGTAGGGAACCAGTGCTGGATTTTAGCAAACTCCTCTGTAAAGATCGAGATTATTTTGGCAGCAGACAAATGTGGGATCTAAGCAGTGAGAGGTGACAGAGTCCTCCTTCTCCCTGTTCTCTCCCGCTTCAGACTCAGGGAAGTTTTCTCAGCCTCCTAAATTTAGTGGCACATTTTTGCAACATTAATGGGGCAGGCAATTTATGGGACAGTCTCTGTAGACTTTGTCTTGCAGTCTGTGATTGTATGTTTGTTTTGTTGTCATCACTGAGTATAAGGTAGATCAAGCAGCAAACTCCACAGGGGCATCCGTCAGTGGCCGGGGGAACAGCTGCCCACTTTGGAGGGGAGATTTTTCTCCCCAAAGGTAAAAGATTTGGGTGGAAGGCACAAAATGGCAGTTTGATGAATAAATCCATCCAGAAACCATGCAATGTAAACTGGGGTACTCGTCAGACCAAAGCAAACTGCCCACCTCAAAAGGGGATCCTTCCCCAGATGTTAAAGACTCAGAGGAGGGTGTCTGAAACTATATTTGTACCGAGAAAGTCTTGAGAGAGACTGCATGGGTGCATTTATATGGAGAAGTACCATTTGCTTGCTTGTTTGTTTTTTAAGTTGGCTTTTGGGGGGATACTGAATGCTGGCAAAGGTGGAAATATGGAGGGATTCTGGTTTTGAAAGAAGGCACTATAAGCGACTGGTGGGATACTGTGTGTTTAGAAGGCAAGTGAAAGGATTTTGCTGTGATGTTGTGATTTGTATAGCAGTATCATGGAAGGACCTCCTCCAAGGAGTAAGTGAATAATGAGAGTCCCCTGGGATTAAACAGAGGTCTGTTTACCTCTGTCAGGTCATTGGCCCCAATATGTGTATTGGCTAGATTCAGAGAAGGGGTGGCCAGCTGAGAGCCGCTTTGACATGATGCATCTGTTACCACTAAGAGGCCTCATATCTCCCATATCTCTACAGGCAAATCTCCCTTTCTCTGTGGATGGGTGGCAAGCGCCAGACTCTTCCTTCAATGCACAGGAAAGAAGAGAAAAAAATAGCAAAAAAAACAGCATGTCTCCCTTCCTTTTCCAATGCTAGATTATACCCCAGCCTCACTAGTTTTCCTCGTTTTATCCTGACGCTGAGCTGGAAGAGTTATTTTTTCTTGCTGGATGCAGGACACCTCCCTCTACCCCCACAGCAGACAATGAAAGGCAAGCCAGAGATGCTAGACCCCCCCCCCCAGAGAAGCAGCAGGAAGAAGGGGAATAAAGAGGAAGCAGAGGAGAATGAAAGACAGGACAATATTATTAAGACTCTGCAAGGAGCCGTTCTTCCACTTCTAAAGCATTTTTGAAGTGTTAGAATACGACTCTGAACATAATAAAGTAATACTTAAAGGACCACATGATCCACCCAAAACATATGTTGTCAATAAAACATATTTTGACAAGTCCTAAGGTTTTGGATACAGGGCTATTTCCTGTTGCAGACCCCAATGGAAATCCTATATATGTAAATTCCCTGGTTTCATTCAGATTTACATATCATACAAGAGTATAAGGACAGTCTAATAATTAAACCAAATAGAGAGAAACAGACCTATCCACTGGCAATACAATAAATATATTCATAAAAGAAAAGTGTCATTTTTGTAGTTTTCCTTATTTCTTTATTCTGTAGGACTTCTGTCAAAACGGAATCGAGGTAATATCCATTTTCAGTGAGTTTCTTTCATCAGTGACCAGTCCTCTGAGTCTTCAGTATATTTATCAATAAGTATTGAGAATTTAAACCTTATATATAATAATAGTATAATAGTGGCTACAGGTTCACATAGGTATGGGGATACCGGTCTGTATTGACACGATGTTTCAGGGGCTTCTCAATGGAAAAAAAATGAGAAAGGCTGCTATAAAAGAAGAACTTGTTCAGTAAGTCACTTTGGTCAAGAGACTGGTGTCTCTCAAGTTCTCATCAAGAAATTTAATTCTTAAGAATTAAGAATTGGTGTTTTATTGTGTGGGGAATTGTATGATATATTTTTATGTTTTATTGTATGGTTTTAGTGGGGGGGGGGGTTATATGTTGTAACTCGCCTTCGGCCTCCGAGGAGGCGAGGAATAAATCTAAGAAATAAATAAGAAAATCATATGCTCTTGTCAGCAAAAGCCTTGAGTGAGTCCTCTCTCTCCCAAATTGATCTTGAAGAAGGGGAGGGGGGATCATGCTGTGTTTTAGTAAAATCCCCTAAAAGGTATCTCGGGATAAAGTGGGCCAACAAAAATGTGTTGGTTTTAAGTCTTCATGGACTTATTTGTAAGGGTTGCTTGAATGGCGGGAGAGAGGCTACCTTAAACCTTGAAAATGATCAGAATTAAACTTAGTAGGGAAGTGTTTTTCTGCTTTTTTCTCCAAGCACAAGTTCCCAGAGATCCTGGCACTGACTGTAAATGGACTCCAACAAATGATGATGGACATAACATGAGTAATCATTTTCCACCACTGCTGTTGGGGTCAGAGACAACAAACTGAACTGACCCGCCAGGCAACATGAGCTCCAAAGAGCCCCTTCAGACGCTCTTTCATTTATTCCAAGGACTCTTCTCCACCAGTCAAAAGGTGGGCTTGTTTTGTCCCCCTGAATAAACAACTCCCAGGTGTCTCCTGGAAATTCCAGTTTTAGGGAAAGAAAGAGAGAGCTCTGTGTTCCTAAGAACCCTTCCACATGCAGCGAGCAGAGGCAGCCACGACTTGGCAGGCACAGCAAGCAGCACCAAATCTTACACTGTGAAAAAGGAGACAGCCAAGGATAGCCAGAGATGAGAAACCCTGATGTGAAACCTCGGCCCCTAGGTGCCATTGGTGATTTCTCAGAAGTCAGCCCCGCCGTGCATAAAGCCACCTCCCCCTTGATCCAACAAAGGCAGCTTCAGAGCCACTTCACCACAACTATGCTGCCAGCGCAAGATGTATTACTGTTGTTGTATTTTGTTGTGTTGTGGAGCCAGTAGTGCGCATTCCGGAACTTTCCCCCCATCCATCGATTGGCAGTGCCATAAATTGGGAAGCATCAAAAACTTGCAGCCCAAAGTCGCATGGCCAGATTTTCGCCAGCCGCGCTTCAGCTACGAAATATGTGTTGTCGTTTAGTGAGGAAGCCTCGCTGAAGCATGCACACACCTGGCCCTTCTGTGAGAGAGACCTCCACGCACCCCCGGCCACCGCTTGCCTGCCTCGTCCTGCCCGGTGCATTAAAAAAGCCCTCCTCTTTCCAAAGGAAGGCGCGGGGCACAGGGAGAAATGTTCCCCATTCGCCTTCAACTCCGCGCCCACCGCGGCGGACCGCCAGCACCACCCGAGCTTTTCTGCTGCCAGCCCGCCCGCCCGGCCCGCCTCCCTTCCCCAGAGCAGCCAGCAGGGACCGCAGGAAGCGGGCAGCTGCCTGGGAACTTCCCGGGGGCCCGTCTGGGAAGCCGCGACGAGACGCCACCGCGTGGCAAAGTGTCTCGCCGGAGTCTGCCCCCAGCCGCCCGGGGCGAGCCGAGCCACTTACCCAAGCCCCGCGCAGCCCCGGCTCCGGCCCGCCTTGCCTTTCCCTTCCCTTCCCGCAGTCGCAGGCTCGCTCCCGCTCCGGTCTCCGACGCCAGCCTCGCCCTTCCCTTCCTTCCCTTCTCTCCCCCCCCCCCCCGACAGCAGGGAGCAGCCCTGACGTCACGCCCGAGTTCCTCCCACTCCGGAGACTGGAGGACAGCGAGGACCGCCCGGCCGCCGCCTGCCTGCGATTGGCGCTACGGACAGTCGCTCCGCGCCTGCCTGGAGTTTGGGTTGTTTGGGTGGATTTGGGGGGGGGGGGGGCGAGGCGGGGAAGCGGGGCTTCACCTACAGCTGGGCGGGGAGACCGCCGCGAACTCGCCCCGCGGCCCCAGCCGCCCAAGCGGGGCTGCGGCCGTGCCCGGACAAGCGTTCCTTTCCTTTCCTTTCGGCCGCTCGCAAAAACTCAGCCGCGCCGCGGGGAAGTCGCGTCTCCCAGCCCTTGGCCAGCCCTGAGGGAATGGCTCGCCGGCCAGACACGTGTGTGACGCTGCCTAGCCCAGAGCCCGACTCTGCAGCCGGCTTTCCAAGGGCTTCCTTCTGGGCAGCAGCCCGCGCCGGAAAGGATCCAAGAGAGACGCTGCGCGAAGGGACGAGTAAAGCCCCAGACTGATGCCGCCGGGTGGAGTTCCTTTCTCCCGTTTGGCCTGCCAGAGTGGCGCCTAGGGGAAACCATCGCACTCCCGTCAAGATAGAAGAAAGAGGAAAATCTTGCAGGGATGAGAATCAGTTAACCCCTGGAGTGAAAAGTCGGAGCTAGATAACTTTAAAAGGATTCTCATCAATTCATATGATTTTTTTTTACAGTGAAATGGAACAAAACCATCATTGTACTGTAGACCATATCCTCATCTGCTGGCAGCACCACAAAAACCTCCTCAGGTGGAAGAAAAAAAATACAATTGCTGCAATAATCAATATTCCTAGATCAACTGGGGGTGACGACGGCCTAAAAAGGACCCAAAGTTGAACAAATGTCACAAAAAAATCAAAAGTGATTAGAGTACAGGCAACTTCATAAGGCTCAGTTATACACTGCTTGAGCCTTCTGGTGAAATAACGTGACACGCATTGGAGATGAGGAGAAACTACAGCCGCTTCCTTGTAACAACTCCATAACTGACTCAGCTCACATACCTGTAGCTCAGCCATGAAACCTGAAACAGATAAAAAGCAAACTTGAAAGACAATGTGCATGAATAAGCCATGATGTGCTGGAATTTACAGAATGTAAGACTCCATCCATGATTAGTCATTGTATCCTACAGTGATTGTTGTTATGAGCCTACGGGATATTTCATCTGAAATTGGGAAAGTAATATTACTGAAGACTAATTTCCCTATGCTTTTTTCATGTGACATAACTTTTCAACTTGGAGACTTCTACCAAGCTGATTTATTGATTCCCCATCTGCTTTTCATTGAATTACCAATGATTCCTGTCATGTTCATGATTCATGAGAGCAGGCAAGAAGATGATCCGAGGAGATTTTTGATAAACCTTTCGAAGCAGCAGCCTTTGCTCAATTCAGAGCAAGCAGTTATAGTGTCTGACAGAAAAAAAGGGAGCTAAAAAGGCTTTGGATCGAGTTTTGCTCAAGACCCACAGAATGGTACGCTGGACTCACATCCGTAGATATATCATGTTATGGCTGAAAAAGCATAATGCCAGTTCAGATGATAACAGCATGTACCTTGCAGACTTTTTTGACCACCTGATGTCAAATTCTGAGGAAGACCACACATACAAATTAAAGAAGCTGAGTAAAAAGCGAAGTAAAGCATACTTGGACTACTTGAATGAAGAACTGCACCAAGCAATAATCACACATACTGGTGCCTGGATTCTCAAGCGAGTGAGCATATATGATGGAAAAAAGAGGATCGTCACAAATGTCTCTTGAGAGTTTTCATGCCTTTTCCCCAAAGAGAGCTGCTCTTGCTCAACATCCAGGACTTGTTACCATATTATACCTGCCAAAAAAATGTACAGCACGCCACCAATTCCTGGGAAGCCTCAATGGCTGTAACTTGCTCAGTTGAAGCAAAATAAAAGGTGGAATACTAAACTGGGAAGACAGTTCCTCAGACTGCAGGACAAGGTGACCGTAGGTCTAGCATCTGATTCAATGCACACTGCTGAGGAGTTAGAAACAGATCAGCTACTCACTATGACAAAACTGGAAATCACTCAATCTCAGATGACCTTGACTCCAAAAGTTGGGGAGGAGGAAATCACAGTGGTTATTATTGATTCTTTTGATGGCAGCCCCATATTCTCCATACAAACCGAGAAGTATTTGGACAAATCACAGGTTTGCATGAGTGTACCTCCACCACCCTCAGTCTACAAAATATGGGGCCTATAAATTCAGTTGGCAACATTTGTAGGTACAATTATGATACAGATACACTGAGGGGATGGAATTGGATAAAGGACTACATAATAGATGCATTTCTTACGTCCAGGGTGATCATGGCCAAGGAGCTATGTCATGATGGAACAATTTCCCCACTTTGTTGCCACTTCATACAGACCTTAATGTGTCAAAGATTGACGTTTCGAACCTTGAAGTACTGTTTAAAATATGGAGTGCTACAGAAAGATGTTTTGATTATTCTAGTAAATAAACAGGGAAGTCCACTGGATACTGATAGTTCTCATTTTTAAAAGGAAGACTATGCTCTAGATTCCATACATGGATTGAACCACCCTGTGAGTGATGCCATAACATCCTTCTTGGATGACATATGAGATGGATTCAAATTGTCCCTATAATTTTGCAAACTGGTCATTTTTTTCATCAACTGATAAACCCAGGCAAGATAATTCCAATGACTGTGGTCCTTTCATGTGTAGCATTGCACATCTGCTTGCTTCTGCTGCCCAGTTACAGATCACACAAAGGGATATGGCTGCAATTTGACCCTGAATTGCAAAAGAAGTAATACAGAACAGTTGGAAAACCTGTCTCAAAGGACAAGACAAATATATTCCACTGGAAATTGCTGATGTCCCTCCCAAGGAGATAGAAAAGTTAAGAGTAACATTGCTGTCTTTAGATCATGTCCAGAGGGATGGAAGGACACGCTAATCTATTGCTCAGATATTTTACTTTCCGTGTTTGAAGGCCACTGATCACAATGTGTTTGAAAGAGTAATGATTTAGCGTGAAAGAAACTGCAAGAACTGGCACCACTGCTGCTGCATAGGCATTGATTCCAGAGATCTACTGCAGGTTTTCATGTGCCCAGATTGTCAATCCACTGTGGTCAAATAGACTTTGAAATAGTAAGCGATCATATTACAGAGGTTGGTAAAATACAGCACATAAAGTACAAGAACAGGAAAATCCAAACACATAATCTTTAGCATCATGGCAAAATACAAACAAAAGATGAAAAAATATAAGATAAAATAGAGTTTAAGAAAACCAAGATGCCCCAAGGATGGAGCACTACCTCGCAGTATCCTATTGCATGAGAACCGAACACTGGAAGTCAAAGGAACACTTTTTAATAATCTTACCCATTTGTGCTATATTTTCTATTACAATTAAGTCCACAATTCTTGTCTGCATCACCTTAAGAAAGTGAAAATGACGAGGCTTTTCTATGATATCTGCTGAAATCTTGAAGCTTTTAACACTACAATGTGAGAACTATCACTGTGTTCCTAACAGTGCTAATACTTTCACTGTGATATTTTATGTTATTTTGGGTATACTTTTAACGGGTGCAAAACACATTAATAGGAATAGCCATTTCAAAGATGAACAAATGAGATTAAATACTAAACCTTCAGTCCTCTGTGATGAAGGAAAATTGGTATGGTTGGTGGGCTAAGTGTTAGAATTAGGGAACCTGCAAATGGGAATCCTCTCCTCATTTTTATCCTTTATTTTCTCATAACGATCCCATAAAGTAGATTAGGCCAAAAGTATTTAACTGACTCCCAAACACACAGCAAGGTGGAGTTCAACCTGGGTCCCCCATACCATACTCGGAAGCTGTACCACAGTGGCTTTCATAAGATGGCTATTCTTGAACAGTAGCAAGCAGCCAGACCTGGGTGTGTCCCAACAAATCCACTCTTAAAGACCAAAACAGGCCTGGAAACGACCCTTTCATCTTCCCCTGCCTTTTAGTCAGAAAAACCAAGCTTACAATTCTGTGGTTGCCCAGCAACAGCCACTAAGAGCATCTGCTTAAAGCACTCCATATTATTATTTGGGGTACTTTATTCAGGTTTGTAGAAAGAGATACCTTGCCAGTAACTGGATTTAAATATCCTCAGATATGGCTGACTTTCCTATTAGAATATACAACTGGGAATGTACAAGAACTTGGAGGAGGCATCTCAGTTCTTCCTTCCCCACTATAACTTTTCCCCCTGAAAGCCCACATAACCTCTCCCATTTTGCAGCTTTTGTATCTCCTCCTAGAGTTACCAACCCCCTTAGGGTTGCCAGAATTCCTAGAAATTTTAGGGTGGAATCTTGGGAGTGCAAGGATTGGGAAGGAAGTGACCTCAGCAGGGTATAATACCATAGAGTCCACCGTCCAAAGCAGCCCTTCTCTCCTGGGGAACTGATTTCAACTGGAGTGCAGTTGAATAACCAGGCAACCTACAGCCCCCATCTTGGACGTTGTCAATCCTAGTCCAATTGGAAGAAATGGCTGCTTTGGAGGGTGGAATCTATGGCTTTATACCAGGGGTAGTCAAACTGCGGCCCTCCAGATGTCCATGGACTACAATTCCCAGGAGCCCTACAATCCCCAGGCTCCTAGGAATTGTAGTCCATGGACATCTGGAGGGCCGCAGTTTGACTACCCCTGCTTTATACCATCCTGAGGTCTCTCCCCTCCTGACCCCCTCTTAAGACTCCACCACCCCAAAAAAAATATCTAGGAATTTCCTAATCTGAATTTGGAAACTTATCTCCTTCCCATCCAACAGCCAATCTACCTTTTTCGGCCCTTCTGTTTTAAACTTTCATCTCACCATCACCCATGGCAGCCTCTGAGAAGACAATGGCCCTGTTGTATGGTTCCAGCCACTGAGCAAGGCCCTCTTGCATGCATGGTATGGAATCTTCAAGGATTTCCCTTTTGCAAAATCAGGCTTCAGGAGCTCAGGTTTGACTAAATGCAGCGTTATTTTAAGCAAGACCCCGTGCAATGTTCAGTTATGCTTATTTTTAGCATAAAATAATAGAAATGCAACTGCAGTCATGCTTTAGTTAAGTGAATGGGAAGGAGGAAGATATGAACCTCAGAGGCTAAAATGTTGTTTGATATACTCTCTCTACTCTGTACAGTCTCTTTAGAATGGCATCTCATCCAAGAAAGGCAGAGAGGAGAGGAAAGGTTGAAACATGCCCTGAAACCATTCCCATAAAGAAGTCAGATAAATTAATAATTTAGCATGGCATCACCAACAACAAATGTGATCAGCATCCTTCACTGGTTTGCCTCCAGCCATCCTTCCCACTTCTTTGGCTGCATAGCGAGTGATGCATCAATGACCATAAAGACAGAATCTAAAGACTTGGCTTCACTCAAAATATCTCAAGATCAGTTTTAAAAATAGCTTTGCAATACTTTACTCTTAATGCACTTCTTGATGCACTTACAGAGTCTGGCAAACAAGAAACCTGACAGATCTTGGCAAATCTATTAATTATTTGGCGGTATCAGAATATTTCTGTTAAGCACATTGGGTCATTGTCTGGGCTATTTCATTTGCTTGGTGTGAGGCCTGGTGAGTGCCCCTTGTGGGTCAGGGCATTCAGCCATATTGGAAGAAAGGAGAAACTGGCCCAAGACAACATCCTAGCACCTGCTTGGGGCCACCCAGCTTTATTCAGACTCTTTGCACAAGAGGAGAGTGTGGTCAGCACGGTCTCCCAGTTCAGTAGCAATCAGGCCCTGCCCCTTTCCTGGCCCCAGGCACCTTGTCTGCTGCCCAATCCCCTCTGGAGCCAACCACTTCTGCTTCTGGTTGCCTGCTTCTGAGTCTTCCTAGAGATTACCTGGTTGCCATGATCTCTCCTTCTTCCTTGCTTCACCTTTGAAGAATCTCTCTCCTTTTCTGGTTTTCCTCTGTCTTCTTCCACTCACCATCTCTCTCTCTCCGTCTCTGTCTCTGTCTCTCTCCCCTACTTTCACCAATCCCTGGTGGGCATTTCCTCTCCCCTTTTATCCCTCCTCCCTAATCTAACTCTGACTCCCCCTCCCTTCAAGGTTACTTCAATCCCACCCTCCTGTGCGGCATCCCTGCAAGCCAACTATGACCTGATTCCTAGCCAGGCTACCAGCCATGGCTCGCGTGACACGACTAGGGTCATTTTTCTGGGCCCCTATCACCCCAGGAAAACTGGAGCCTGGCTCCATATTATATACGGGTGAAGATAATCCAAAAGCATAGATTCTCCCCTACCCTTTTTTGCCCATTAGAGGCCACTCCATTCCCCACATTAAGGTAGTTCTTGGACCCCTTGGTCCAATCTTCTTGAAACTTGCAGGGGAGTCAGGGAAGACCCTCCCTGAGCTCCCCAAGAAGTTTGAGTGGTGCAACTTACACCCCCTCCCCCCCAGCCCCCGGGAAAGGCGGAGGAAGGATTTCCAATGCAAGACAATGGTGCCATCTATTCGGCCAAACCTGAATTGGTCCGAATCGGGTTAATCTGAACCCAAATCGAACCAAATCGGGCCCCCCTTGCACAACCCTACTTCCCACTGCACTTTCTGCCATTCTTCTCCCTTCCATTGATGTACAACCTCTACTATTCCGTACTTTTCCCATTTTGGGGGGGGGGGGGTGTTTACAAGTGGAATAAGTATAACGATATGAGTTTATTAGTAAACATAGACTGCTAAGGGGAAATTATTGATGGGCAAAGGCTGAGATACAGATGCAAATGTTTTCAAAATTAAGGAGAACTTAGTTCACAAGTGGTGGTTTGTGTGTGTATTTTGTGCCTACATGCAAAAGGGGCTAACAAGCACTTTCCCACAAAAATATGATATTATTCCCCACTCCCATCTCAGGGACCCCACAGTTCCACCATTCTTTCCACTGACCCATCTGTCTCTGCTTTGTGCAGCTCTCTTGGGATTCAGTTTGACTAGCAGCAAGCACAGTGGCCACCAATCTTCATCTGGTTCTGTGTGAGGTTAAACTGTTAAAAGATGCATTTAACACAACCCTTATCCATGGTGGTGGCTCAGCACAGCACAAGTACAAGAAGGTGGTACGAGTATGGCAATGAAGGGGGTTGGTGGTGGAGAATAATAGGCTGTACAATAGTAGATATCCTCCCTCTCTTCCATTGATTTATCTTAAATACAACCATATAAAAATGACCAGGCTGGACTTGTTCAGGATTTCTATATAAGCACAACTTTAGTAGCACAGGATAAACTAAGGCCTACAAATTTGAACTTGTAGACAATTCTGAGACGAAAGAAATTAAGCACACTAGAAACAGTGCAAACATCTGGGTTGGTTTGCCTATTATCTTGCTGCAAGTAGGTTCCTGTTATGTAATTTTTGCTTTTGATTAACAAGTCATATTAGTTGTGTTTCACCTCTGGTTGGTTTCCAGATTGCTTCAAGTAAAATTCTATGGGACTGTCGGCTATCCCATGCTGTTAAATGCATTAACCTATTTTGTGTAATCTGCCTTCAATCCCTGAGAGAAAGGCAAACTACAAATAACACAAAGTAAATAAAGTACTAATAACTGATGAGAGACCTGTATAGAAAGTGTGTGTCCTCCCTCCCTAAAATGTATATGAGGATGCCGCTGTTTACAGAACCACAGGGCATTTATTCAGTGCCAAGGAAGGCCAGCTGCATTCAAAGATGTCAAGAGACACTAAGTGAACAGAATTTTGTTAATACTGGGCACCCTGCTTCTTCCAAAATACAAACAAATGCAAGCGCTAGAAGAACAATAGTGAACCTATAGAGACAAAATGAGTGTAGAGCAGGAAAGAAAAGCAGTCACTGTTTTTTTGTAAAGATCTTTACAAAAGAAATTACAAAAGATGTAATTTCTACCAAAGATTACTTAGTTTGAAGAATAAGCTTACTTGTGTCTTTTGCAGGAATGTTTCATAGCTCTCAGATGAGAAAAGTGGCCAAAAATATTGATGGAAGTGCTGTGTTTACCCCCTGAAGTTTGAGAAAGAATTGGGTGCAAGGAACAGAATGAATGACAGTCTTGCCCGTCTGATCTCAGAAGTGGACTAGGTGGCCATTAAGGGGAGCCTTACTGATTTTGCGCATCTGCAAAAGTCTGGGCTCAGATTAGTGAAGCTATTGTGGCAAACAGAGGAGTAGCAGTCTTGCAGATATGAAGGCTCAAGGATATGAAGGATATGTATGTGATAGACAATACCTTGAACTGAGCCCAGTAACTGGGAAACCAATGGACTGCAGGATGACAGCAGTATATATGCTCCATCAGGCCCCCTCAAAACAAGAGAGTTGTGGCATTTTGTACCAACTGGTGTCTCTGGATTGGATTTGAGTGGGAACTGATGTAGGTCACATTACAGTAGCCTAGTCTCAATGGTACCATTGTGTGGATCCAAAGGGAGAGGTCATCTATATTAAGGCCATCTTCAGGGCTAAGCTGAGTTGGAAAAGTGAAAGAAGGCAGCTTTTGTAATTACTTTAGTTTCTCCAGTAGTAATGGTGGCTCCAGTATAAGTCTTTCAAGTGAGTCAGCAAGGGTCAGATGAGCCCCACCAACAGTGGGGAGCATAATGTCCTTCGAAAACTCTGCTTTCCCAGCCAACATTACCTCTGCTTGTCTTGGGTTTAGTTTCAATTTATTCACAGCCATTTACTCACAGTAGCTAAGTAGCAACTCAGGATCTCTACTACATCTCCAGATGATTTGGCAAAAGCTACATACAGCTGAGTATCGTCTGCATATTGATGATGGGCAGCCCCAGAACTATGAATGATTTGGCCTATGGGCTTTACATACAAGCCAAAGAGCGTTGGGGATATGCTTGTGCCCCTGTGGAACACCACAAATTAGGTCCCAAACTGATAAGTGGTCTGCAATGGAAATTCTTTGTGTTCAGTTAGTGAGAAACCATTTAAACAAGTCCAGTGCATGACCCCTGAAGTCTACTTGCATCTCCAAGTGCCTCAACAAGATGGCATGGTCCACTGTGTTAAAGATGGCAGATAAATCCAGTGAGAGCAACAGAGATCCATGGCCTTTGCCTATATTCAGACAGAAGTCATCAACTAAAGCCAGTACGGCCATTCCCATCCCATAGGCTGGTCTGAAACAAGACTGAAAAGGAGACCAGCTTAGGATGGTGTACAACATTATATACAACAGTAAAAGTTAGAAAACAATCAATTAAATTAAAATGAATTGGAAGTTAAAGCTAGCAATATCATGCAGCAACAAACAGCGTCAGCGCCTACAGTAGATAGTGTACAACACTCAAATAACCCACAGCTAGACTCCAGTGGGATGGATTTGATGGTGAGGTAGCAGTAGATGTTATTTGGAAATTCACCGGTCCTAACTAAAAATCTGACAGAAGAGCTCCATCTTGTAGGCCCTTGAATTATTCCCCAATTATTTTCAAACACGATGCTACCTCCTACTGCCATTGGTCCATTTGGTTCCACATTGCCTTGTTCTGACAGCTGTTCTCCAGGGTCCCGAACAGAAAAATCTCTTTCCTGCTACTTGAGATCTACTTGAATAGATGTGTGTAGGATAGAACTTGGGATCTTCTGCAGGCAACTTTAACGGAATGTTTGATAGAGGGCCACATTTTAAAAGACTGTGTGGACTTCCTCCTTCCCATGACATAGTCCACATTTCTATAGCTTGTAACATCAAGTCTTTATTAGTACACTCATTGAAAAGAAAGTTGTATATAAGGCAACTAAAAAGATCCTACCAACAATGTTGATTCGTTTGAATCTAACATCACGATTTGAGGTTAAACTGGTCCTTCATCCTACATTTATCGGAATTATGTACCCCCCCCCCAAAAAATAAAAAGTCTATGCATGGATTTCAGGTCATCCTTATCAACCTACCTGTACCCTTGGTATCCTTTGTCCTTTCTTGTTTTCCCTTACACCTTAATATAGACAGGTAGAATGACGGGCCAAGTTTCTAATTAAATTCATTGATTTTTCTAGGCAGGAAATTAACCTGCATTTACATTATTTCACAAATGAATAAAAAAATGTTGCCCTTGTTCTGGAGCTCAAAACTATGTGTTTTATAGTCACAGGATAGCACCCTCAGATAAATACTGCCCCAGATAAATACAAATCCATACACAAACATCTGTTGCAAGACCCTATTAATTCCCAAACATGGGCTGTGACTACATATATACAAGTGAATGCAATTCTGAATGCCTAAGGACCCTGTCCAGCTCACTTTTAAGTAAAAGAAAGCCTACAGTCAGGTTATAAATTTTAAAAACACCAATCCTGATAAGTGTTTAAAATAGTTTAATAAAAAAACTTCAAACAATTGGCTAAAAAAACAGATATTATCAAAACAGGAGATAGTCCATGATTGCAGAGTTCTAAACGCTATTTCTGTTGTGGTCTACAGTGTCCTTACAGTGTCCTTATATCAATAGCTTCTTTATAAAGTCGACTTACAGATAACTTTCATTGCTTGGCCCTTAGAATTCTCCCTAAAGATGAGCAGAAGCAGCACACAGATGCCATTGTTGTAATCCAATGCTGTAAACCCAAGTCTGAACACCAAGCGGTAGACAGTAAGGTTTTATCCACCCCCTGGCTCTGCAGCTGCCTGCCCAGCTGGGCTTTGTCCCACTAGCTTCTCAGAAGCTCTCCACTCACTTGCCATCGCTTTCTGCCAGAGTTATTATGTGCTACTTCAAGATGGCCATACTGACCCCACAGCCCTTAGATTACTGTCCAAAGAAAGAGGATTGTGGAGAATTTACTCCTTGGCCTGAAAAGCCTTTGACAAGCAATTGCTATTCTTTTATACAGGAGGTGAGGTACTTTCCTGGACAAAAGGGACCATGACTTGGGGCAGACTATCATGCAAAACCTGGGCTTAATTGCTAGTTTGTGAAACTAGCACATAGGTGGTAATTTGCCTTGCTCTGCGGCCACCCCTGCTCTAGGGAGATACTAATTCAAGAGAGGCCATAAACAGTATCTTTCCAAAGGATCTCTTCCCCTTCACAAAATAAATGCTCAGGCCCAATTCAGTTCAATGCAAAGGATCTAGGTCTTTCCCCCAAGAAGTGATTCTAAGGAGGAGATTTTCCAGTTACCCCAGAACACTAACTTCAGCATTCTACTACAAAAAAGCAGGTTATTCCCCAAGCAAGCATGTCCATTACCACTGCAAATATAGCACAGAACAATTATCCTTAGTGGCTCTTCTGAGCAGTTTCCCAGTGAGACAACTACTGATGTTTAGAAAAGTAGGCAAGGTCATTGCCCAGTGGAACTTGTAGTTGGCAAAAGGTTCCCATCTTGAAACAGCCATTGTCACAGGAACAGGTTAGCTGCTGCAATACACCCTGAACTACAGGCCTCCTGCCAGGGGTAGAAATAAATGTGGCTTTTTAGGCTGATGATAATTGTGAAAAGAATTCTGCATGAGCTGTGGTCTGAGTACCATGGGCATAGAATGTGGATAACAGGCCACCACAGGCACTGATTGGCTAGTGACTGTGCCATCACTAGTGAAAAAATCTTCTCTCTTCCACTATCTTTTTGTTTGTTTGGAAAGAAATTGGATGTATAACACAAGACCTATGCATTTTTAATTCTTGCCACAGGGATTAAAACCCCTCCGATAAAAAACAGGAAGTTACCTTGCTGGTCCCTGTGACATCAACATCAAAAGGATTTAAAGCAGCATGCCAGGAAATGGAACCCCTCACCAGCTGAAGGCAATGAAGAAAATTCCTCTCTGGCAGGCAGTGCCAGTGCAGCTAGGAAGAGGAACACACCTCTTCTGTGCCTGACGTAAGGAAAGCATAGATCTTACAAATGTGAGGAAGTAAGTTGCTAGGGGGCAACTTACCAGGGCTCTTGCAATTGTCTCCAGCAATGCTTTGCCAGGTGTTTTGGAAAGCCAGGTTTCCCTGCCCGGTGCTGAAGGTCACACCTGCTCTTGATGTAACCGAAGAATGGAATCGTAAAAGCAGAAAGTTGTCCAAGGAGCACAGGGTTTGCTGTCCCATCTCAAAGGGCTTGTAATGTGCTGGAAAGCTGTTTAATACAGATAACATAGTAAGAAAATGAATAGTAATGGAAGTTTTTAAAAAATCCTTGGTAATAGGATGGCCAGCCTCCTGATGGGGCCTGGAAATCTCCCAGAATTACAAGCAATTTCCAGAGATTGGTTCCCCTGGTGCCAGCTTGGTGTAGTGGTTAGGAGTGCAACTTCTAATCTGGTGAGCTGAGTTCGATTCTGCACTCCCCCACATGCAGCCAGCTGGGTGACCTTGGGCTCGCCACAGCACTAATAAAGCTGTTCTGACCGAGCAGTGATATCAGGGCTCTCTCAGCCTCACCTACCTCACAGGGTGTCTGTTGTGGGGAGAGGAAAGGGAAGGCGAATGTAAGCTGCTTTGAGACTCCTTCGGGTAGAGAAAAGCGGCATATAAGAACCAATTCTTTTTCTTCTTCTTCTAGAAGGCAGACATCAGAGCATTATATACTGCCAAGGGTCCTCTCTACCCCAAGCTCCATTTCAAAATTTTCAGGAATGACCCAAGCTGGACCTGTTGGGCCTAGAATGTCCTGGGATGGGACAGCCTCTTCAACTAGTTTCTGGTAGACTTTTTACTGCTAGAATGGAAGAGTTGGGAAGGAGAGCTGTCATTTTGACTTGAGCTAGACTTATTAAGGATAGATGATAACTTGAGCTTGCTACTAGTCAACTACAGATGCTCATCCTGAAGTTTTGTAGCGTAAGCTGACTTCTGCAGAGCTAAACTTGCTCCTGAACAAGACCTCTGGACTTAGCAGGGAGGTGGCCGACTCTGCTTGTGGTTTCAGGCTCTGCACACTAACAGAGTGCTCACCTAAAACGAGCAACACTTTCCACATCCCTTCTCAAGGACAGAGCCCTTTTAGAATGAGCTATTTCTTCTGTTCCACATTCCTAAAATACTGGAACAGCTTCAGCACTATATTTTGCTGGGGTGGAACAGCCCCAGGCGCCGTCATACAGAATCAACAGATGCTAAGTTTAGAAAAAGGGCTTCTCTCTTGCTTTGGCTTTATGCACTGCCAACAGCAAACTGATGGCTCTGATGCTGAAGCAGGCAACAGCAAACCACTTGCCTTGAAAGCCCAACAGAGTCACCGTAAGTTGGCACTTTCCTCCCTCACCACCATAGCATCAGCAGCACATGCACAAGGCAATGCTCACTGGACGACACCCTGGCAGAAGTTTAGCCAGCTGCGTCACTGAAGCCAATTAGATTCTTAATGCATGTCACTATTTCCTTTCTTCAGAGCAGTTCATATTCCCCCAGCCCCAAAGCCAGGATAAGAAGGGTGCCAGGGCCTAGGCTGCCTGCCTAAGGCAGACGAGAGAAACTGAAGAGGGGCACCTGGACCCAGGAAGACAGAGGAAGCTCCTGGGTGAATGGGGAGGGGGGGAGGTTATTGGCTGCTCAAGGAGAGAGGAGGCAGAAGTAAGACCAGAAAGGGAAATAAAAGGCAGATGTCACAGATGGGCCAGGAAGGAAGGAAATAGCACAACACTGTAAAAGGAAGCAGCAGGAGGAAGAGGAAAGGAAGGAAGGATCTGTGATGCTCAACCAGCATGCGGCCTCTCCCAGTCCTCAGGCCTAAGCAACTCCAATGCAGAAGGCCTGACAGGTAACCTCAAGGATGGGGGTGCTCCCAACATTCGATTACATCCCATGATTTTTCTTTGAAATATTAACCTCTGATTCCCAGAATAGGCAAAATGCATTAGCCTTGGAGGAACGCGTATTCCTCATTGATGTTGAAAAGACATAATGACAAAATTAAGCAAATGTTGTATTTTCAAACAAAGCTATTTTCTAGCCCATAAAGGACTTGTGGTCTTTTCTGCTGCATATGGCATACTGTAAACAGCATATTGGATTGTGTATTGTATATAACATAGCACATTGTAAATGCGTAAGTTTTATACCTGTTCCCATCTTCTAATAATCTAATGCATTTGTTATTGAAGATCCCATTTTGTTGATTGTACGGACTTACTATGAATAATCTGCCTTGAGCCCATGTGAGAAAGGTGGATTATAAATAGCATAAATAAATTTAATGAGACTCCCATCAGCTTCACTGGGAGTTATTTACAACTCTGAAGCTGTATCTCTGCTATTTTTGTGAAACTGATGTAGTACTTTTAGCTTTGGATCATCAGCTCTGTTTTGATTTTAGTACTGACTGTTGTTTCTGATTAGACACTGGATTTTTAACTGTTCTGATTCTTTCAAGACTTGCATATTACAAGCCCCCCCCCCACCAGTACAAAGAAAAGATTTAACAAGGCATAAACTTTTGAGAATTAGAGCTTATCTCTTAAGATGCAGCTTCTCTAGAGACCTTGAATTGCTGCGCTTCAAAAATAATTTAATAGATTTGCAGCGCAATCCTAAAGGGAGGTGGTCCAAACCAGTTCTGGGAGCCAACTGACCTTTACACCAGTGTAACTCAGAATTATATTGGCCTAAGGGCCAATTATATCAACATAGTGCCACTGCTTCGCTCTGTTTTGCCAGCACATTGGGCCTCAGCTGTGGGCTGGAGCAAATCTGGCACAGCTCCCTGTACTGGTGTCCAAGTGGCTGTCCTCGGGCATACGGCTGTGGTTAGGCCACTCCCTAAGTGCTTCCAGTGTGGGAACAGCCCCCTAAACAGGTGTTAAGTTGTGCCATCTAGAATGACAACATAACCCATAGGAAGCCATGTTATTATAGTTAAAGGCTGTGGATTTTCGGTTGGGGGGGATCATTTGGACATAAAATTGGGAGTCACTGTGGGGAGGCAGGTAGTTGTGAGTTCCTGTATTGTGCAGGGCAGTGGACTAGACGACCCTGGAGGTACCTTCCAAATTTTGATTCTATGATTTCATGATGATTATTATAGTTCGATTCGTCACCACTCTCAAAATGCCAGCTCGCAGCCAGCCCGCAGCCACTCCTTGGCCACACCTAGAAGACCCCAAGTAGTTCAGGAAACCAACCAAGCACCCAATGACTCTTGCCTCCTGCATCCAATCACACCCTCCCAGCCCTGCAGGCCTTTAGAAGTCCCAGTCATGCTTCAGACCCACAACAGGGACCACAAAAGGCACCTTTGACTGTCTTCTCACAGACCATCATGCACTTACTGGGTTCCAGTTGCAGATGTTCCAGTATGTGATAATTTACTTTGCGGACTGGAACACAATGGGCCACCTCAGAAGGCAGCCTACATTAATAGTTCCAACCCTAAAGCCCACTGGTCACTCCCTATCCTGACTGCAGAAGAGGCCAGTCTTTGGAAGGCACATTGAAATTTTTCTACCAAATGACCTAAAATAATACAATGATCAATATCTGAGGCTCTGTGTCTAAAGTCTGTTTGCTCTGATTATGAATATATCCAGTCAACAAGCTTATAATATAAATTGGCAGTACTGTTTCAGAGGGAAAGGACGGGATGTTTCCATTGGTCTGGTGTTTTACCTACTGAATTAATTCTGGTGAATTAAGGTGTTAAGAAAGTGCTCCACACTGTGGATTACTCTTAAATATTTCAGCTGGTATTAGCTCCGTGTCAGAATAGACACTTCTTTAGATGACATTGGTGGCCACGCTGGTATAATAGTGTATAGCTCTGCTAAAACTGAGATATATAAATTAGCTAGCACCTGAATTGCTGTGGCTAGTTTCCATGTCAAAACTGACACAACCAGAAGAGTTTCACAGGCACTCCAGGGTGAAGCAAGGATTTTGGAATATGAACTCAAAGATTTCATGATTTTATGTTCAAGAATTAAGACAAAAGTCCTTTATGGTCTAATTTTTCCTGAGCTGGTTTATTTCAATCCACATTCTTACTTCTCAGTTTTTAATCTTTGTACCAATACTCATCCATTTTTTCTCCTTGAGGGCTCTAATGTAATCATCTGCCATTGTCCAAACAGTGCCTGATATGGACATTTACATTGGAGATATCTTTGTAGTGCCTTGTGTTCTGTCTGGCTGCAGTCAATATCAGACATAACAAGATGTATGGAGTTCAGGTTCTCTTCGCTCACACCTGCGTCTTGTGGTTTCATCTTGAGACAATGCATTTTTTTCCCACTGAGTGTTATGATTGGTCCTTTTAACAAACACTTCAAAGTCTGTTTCTTGATCCTAGGTTTGTAGCCAAAATAAAGCCTCAAACAGAATATAGCTACTAGAGGAATGGACATTTAAACAAATTTAAAGCTACTTAAGTAGAGACATTTCTGAAGCCACTCTAATAAATTAGGAACTTAAATAAGATATTGTAAAAAAATAGAACATTTCAGAACAAAAATTCCTATGCCCATTTTTACAATGTATTCTATCTAAATGTTTTAAAGTAAAAATATAACCATTTTTAAGCATTCCATTCACCATTTGCGTAGGTAACACACTGAGGTTGTGCGTAGCCTTAAAAATTATCACATCTTTTCAACATATGCAGCTAACTTGATTTCTTCATGTACAAGGCAGGTATTTAAAATATATATATTATATAAATATGAATTAAAGCCTTAAGAGGTTTCAATACAGTACTTGAGGATGTAGAATTTTTTGTGCATTAAAAGCTGTTTGCATTGATTCCCAGATGTAGAAATAGAACTAGAGAGTCCACTGTATCTCGCTTAACTCTGCTGCACCACCCAGACCCCCTTCAGCTTCCAAGTAATTCATAAGAGCAGCCATGGCAGTGTCATTTTCACACACTGTATCAAAATCCAGCTGAGCAGGGTCACCTAAAAGAAACAAGGAATGCACAACAGTTTACATTTCAATGCAGGATCTATAATTTGCCACTTATTCATAACTGTTCAGTATTCCTTTGGAGGAAAAAAAGTACTGTGACATCGTATCTTTACTTTCATGCAAGGGTTTCAAGGCAGATTAAGCATGAAAGGCTCTAATACTGGAAAAGTTTATTCAGCAAATTACAGGTGTGCACAGACAAACCAGACCAGCAATCTTTGTAGCAGTCTGAACTCTCTTCTTAGAAAGTTGGAGTAGTGCAGTAGATTCACCAGAAATAGGTGAGAGATTTTACGAAAGCCAAACTATTTAATCAAACTGATTCTTTTAAAAAACTTTAAAGGGAAAAAAGTCCACACTACACATCAGAGCAGACAGACACATTGGAACACTGTCTTTTAGTGTGAAGCCTATTCACACACATAAGAAATTGATTTATCCTTGTGTGCAAGGAATTATTGATAGGCAGCAAATTGAAATTTCTGCTGGCTGGGTCAGATCCTAACGTATCCCTATCAGTTGCAAAAGAAATTTAAAGGGCAATGACAGAAAACAATTGAGTGGTTCAATTTCAGGGAGGGGGTCATTAGGCCATTAGAGCTGTGTTATTAAAGTAAAAAAAGGACACAGTAGCAACATCTACTTACCATTTATACACACTTAAAAATTAAGCAAAATACACAGCCATTTTGCACTGAAAATGGACATTTCCCAAACCATTATCTTGTAAACAATCCTCATTAAACAGCCAGTGTTGGCAGGTTACCAAATGGCTCCAGCCAGGATACAGGATTAAAGCCTGTTTAGTTTGCAGAGAACATTTTTTCCTATGTCCTGTCGCAAACATTGTTTTTGCAAAATAGAAAGTTTGAGATGAGCCACTGTGAAAATTTCTCATCTATTTAGGCAGCCATCTATATATTTGAACACGGCAGCTGCACTCGCATGATTAAGCCATTCTGAGCTTCTTTCCAGTGGGTGTTACTGATGTGAGCTGACTGTGAGTGACATCCTCTGGTAAATGATTCAAGGTTTCTTGGCACACCATTACTGGACAAAGGCCAATACATTCAGGCATTAAATGAAACAGTAATGAACAGGGTGATTTTTGAGAATGCAAGATCTCTACTGGATCAGACCAATACACCATCTAGGCCAGCATTCAGTCTCACAAAGTGGCCAACCAGTTCCTCCAGACCACCAACAATAGGGCCTGTCCTTTCCTCTCCCCACAACAGACACCCTGTGAGGTAGGTGAGGTTGAGAGAACTTTGAGAGCCAGTTTGGTGTAGTGGTTAGGAGTGCAGACTTCTAATCTGGCATGCCGGGTTCGATTCTGCGCTCCCCCACATGCAACCAGCTGGGTGACCTTGGGCTCGCCACGGCACTGATAAAACTGTTCTGACTGAGCTGTGATATCAGGGCTCTCTCAGCCTCACCCACCCCACAGGGTGTCTGTTGTGGGGAGAGGAATGGGAAGGCGACTGTAAGCCGCTTTGAGCCTCCTTCGGGTAGAGAAAAGCGGCATATAAGAACCAACTCTTCTTCTTCTTCTTCTCTGTGAGAACAGCCTTAAAACAACTGTGACTAGCCCTGTGGGCTGTGTGTAGAGGAGTGGGGAATCAAACCCGGTTCTCCAGATTACAGGCTGCCATTCTTAACTACTACTTCACGCTGGCTCTCGTTGAACTCCATTTGCTACACTGTTGCCCACTCACATATTTTATGGAGTTCCCCTTGGAGCAACTTAGTCTTGGTTTTCACAATCCTCAATAATTTTGTCATCTGCAGGCTTGACCATTATACTACTCATTCCTAGTTCCAGATCATTTATGAATAAATTAAATAGTACCTGCCCCAATACTGACCCTTGTGTGATCCCACTACATAATTCCCCCCTTTGGCCCATTATGCACATTCGGGATGGAATGGCGGCGACTAAAATCACCGATAACGCACGGAGCCGGCTGCAACTGGCCGCAGATTCGGTGCATGCTGCCAAAAAAGCCGCATTCGCGAAACGCGGAAGAAAGCGCAGCTTCCAGGTGACCGGGGTGCAACCAGAAGCAGAGCCGGGGTCGCCGCGTGCATAATCGGTCACTCTGGGTTTTGCCGCCGTTGCGTCCCATCCCGTGCATAAGTGGTTTGCTTCGCTTCTTCCCTCTCCACGTTTTCAATGTGACCCGAAATCGCCGTTTCGGCGGCCGTGCATAATGGGCCATTGTGAGAACTGTCCATTTATTACTATTATTTGCTTTCATTTAACCAGTTTATAATCCATAAAACAACCTGTCCTCTTATCCATGACTACTCTTACTTTGGAGTCCTTGTTGAGGTACCTTGCCAAAAGACTTTTGATTTTCATCCTGGTATATAATGTCTTCCAGGTCACTATTACCTTACATGCATGTTCGCTTCCTCAAAGAGCTCTGAATGGTTGGTGAGGCAGGACGTCCTTTTGCAGAAACCATGCTGATTTTCCCTTAGCAGGCTTTGTCCCTCTATGTACCTTACAATTCTATCTTTGATTAAAGTTCCTATTGAGTTGCTTGGGACAGACATTGGGCTGACTGGTCTGTAATTTCTTGATTCTCTTCTGGATTCTTTTTTTAAAATTGTGATACATTTGCAACTCTACAGTCTGAATGTACAGATAGCTGATCTCACATCTGAGTTCCCTTAAAAATTCTTGGGTATATACCATCAGGACCTGGAGACTTATTCGTTTTTTATTTCCCCAGTAGGCTTAGAAGTTCATCTCTGATCACTTCACTTCAGTTCTTCAGACTCTTTTCCTGCAAATAGGAGCTGTGGCATGGACACACACCCACACTTTCCACACTGAACACATAAGCAACAACGTCCCTGTCTTCCTTTAGCAATCCCTTTATTCCTTTGTCATCTAAGCTAAGGCCTCACTGCTTCTCTGGCTGCTTTCCTGCTTTGGATATATTTTTTAAAATGTTTATTTTTTATTTGATGCTTTTTTTGTATCCCTAATATTTACTTACTTTTCTTTTGCCAGAACCTGTGGTCCTTCCTGTTCAATGTATTGGGGCAGATCATCCACATTAAAAAATAAGCCTCTTTACTTTTTCATAGCTTTTTTGACTTGCATTGTCAACCACAACACTCTGAAGCCCATTATATAGGGAACTCAATTAGAGCATCTTTGGATTGACAGGTGAATTCCAACTCTGTCATTCACAGGCCACACTTTCAGGGTTTCTTTCCATCTAGAGTTTTATAAGCCAGGATCCAAGCAAACTCGAAGCACTAACAATACAGTCCTATACTGCAGTGCTCCAGGATAAGCACTTTGATTTCAATGGGCTTACACCACAGTAAATCTATAGAGGATTGTACAGCAAGTTACAGAAACTACTTATATAAAAAGAAACAATAAAAATAGCTTACTGAGAAGAGGTGCATTGCTAGGGAATGAAGTAGTGCCCCGATGTTGCCCTGAAGTTTCCAGCTCTTCCATCACAGGAGGACATAACTGACCCACCTCTTTATTTGGCACCTGAGAAATCAAACAGAATAGATACCAATCAATTACATTATGGAAAACATCAGCATCAAAACTGTCACTAGAAGAACATTCATTAGCTCTTTGAGAGCTCTTTGGTTTACAAATCATGGATAAGCTGCTTCGTAATTGCCGGATATTTGCACTGCTTTCTGAAATTTTAGATGATTTATCCTATGAATGTTAGTGAACCTAAATTGAATTTGCTCAGTGTTGGATTGTGGCCTAAAGATGCTGTTTGATAAAGCTCCCAGAAGAGCTGCTCAGGTGAAGGTACCTATAACTAGTTCATAGTCATGTGAGAAAATTCAGACTGACAAGTTTAGTTGTGCAAGAAAGACAAGCCAGTAATTAGTATGGTACAAAAGAATTACTTTCATGTTTGTCAACTTGTGAAGATACATTAATACAAGCTACCAAGTTTGCAGACGTGTTGCCTTTTGCTATGGAGTACTCCAGCAGCAGCAGCAGCAGCAAGGAATTTATTTACTTATATTCCAATAATATTTATATAAAGTCCAGTTACGGGTTTCCTCAGCAGGAACACTTTTTGGAGTCTAGTGTTTTACAGATACTCACATTACTGCAGGTAACTGCTATCACTGGGGGAGAAGACTTCCTCATAAGATCCGATGGACTTAACTCACCAAGAGGTGGAGATGTATGTAATCTATATAAAAACAAAAGGCAGCACTAAATACTTATAAATCCTTCAAATATATCCAGAGCAGGAAAGCATCTGACTTCTAAAACCAAAACCAGAGCTTGAGTATTTTAAATTATTTATTGCCCTCCTTTCTCACCAAGCTCTGAGTCAGATTATAAATTTTAATATTGCAATAGAGTAAAATTGGCTCTTTAGAAGCCACACTAAAACTGAATTTATCCTTTAGAAATCCTCATTATAATACTGTCAATCCCGACACATTTGTTTGGCGAAACCACACCACACTCACTCGTTATCCTTAAGTTCAGACTGAACAATCAAACGGTTGCTTGGTTTAAGTGGAGGATACATAGCTCTGATTATCTAAGACGTAGCTAAGATTATCTAAGGCTACAATCCACTAAACTGGGGAAGGCACTGGCAAACCACCCTGTATTGAGTCTGCCATGAAAACGCTAGAGGGCGTCACCCCAAGGGTCAGACATGACTCGGTGCTTGCATAGGGGATACCTTTACCTTTACCATCCACTGCCAGTAGGGCAGTATGTTAATGATGAAGCAACAGATCTCAACTAGGCTTGTGCGATTCGGCTGCTTTGGCGGCCGTTCCCTCCGGGCGCAGCCAGCACCGCGCAGGCGCGGAATTCCGCACCTGCGTGGTTGCACCGGCTGTCATGCTGCTGCCGGCACCGCCCTCCCCCCCCCCCGCCCGCGACATGGCACTGGCTGTGCCCGGAGGGAACAGGGCCGAATCGCACAAGCCTAATCTCAACTGAATAAGGAGATCAAGCAATGCACTAGCACCTGCCCTTGATGCTGGAAATGTCCTCATGTGTGAAGGACTTTTGAAAATGAGGAAGGAGAGAGTTATCAATGTGTGGTGTAAACAGAGAAAAGCATATTGTGCAGAGAGCTTAAAAAAAAACACCGCCATACTCTTTAGTTTCTATTAGAAGCTTTATTTCAGCAACACTTAATCAATAGTTACCTTTGCAAATCTAAGACTTCATTTGCAATCTCCGTTCCTATGCTTCCAGCCCCAAGTACAGTTCCTGTAGACATCCCTGGTACACCAAGAAACGAATGCTTTGGCACATCTACATTTGGACAAAGGAAAGCTTTAGGCAGTTTCCCATAATGACAAATATGAGTCGTCTTTTCTTTGCCTAAATGACTGGGAACTGGCAGACAAAAGAAAGGCGTATTTTATTTTAAAACACTATGTTTGTTTTCAAAGTTCTGCAGGGCCTACAAAACAGTTGAGGCCAGGATGCACAGACAAACTGCATGCCTCCCACCCCCAGACACCCCATGCCACCCAGATATACTGAGACGGAGCCTTGGGATAGAGTTTTTACTATTATTATTACAGTTTTTATATTCTGATTTTCACACTGTTGAAGAAATATATGGTGTACACTGCCCCAAGCCTGGGTGCAAAGAGGGGCAATTAATAAATTTAATAACAATAATACTAACCACAACAATTTTTAAAATCCTGTTTTTAAATAGGACATTGTTCACAATGAATATATTGTTTAAAAATATTTCCGTACTTAAAGACAGGTTACCTTTAGTAACGCAGTGAAGATCTTTTAGCTAGTGACAGCTGCTGCCAAAGAACTTTTTAAAAAATCTGCCCAGCCAGTCATTAGTCCCATCAGTCAAAAGCCTCACTGTACCCCGCCCTGGTAGACATCTGGAAAGATCTCAGTGGCACCATAGTACACGTGGCACCACCACACTGGGGACCCCTTCCATTGCAAAGATATGCCTTTCTCTTTTCATCACTTCAAATTACCAGGGTAGAGGTTTACTGTTTTTTTTTTTAATGAAAGTTAAAAACTTTCAGAACCTGTTACACCTATTGTTATAATGACTTCATGTTGAATAAACCGGTGGCCATGACAGTGAAAAATCAATTTTTTTCCAACTCCTACAGGTTAAGATGCTGGCTCTATTTGCAGATGCCTGACCTAGCCATGTTGATTATATATATATATCATTGTATTTGATTGCTATTTTACGATGCTATCCACCCTGAGTCTGTTGAGAAGGGTGGGCTATAAAAATAAATTTATTTTATTTTATTAATTATTATTGTTATCATCATCATTTTATCACCCATGTTTCAATTATCTTGAGGCTAGACTGCTGTATATGCTTTACCTGAATCTGCCCTTTAAGACACTGTAGAAAATGCCTATTTATTTTGAGGCTAGCAGAAAAGACTTTATCCACCCTATTCTGAGATCTCTTCATTGCTTGCTGATAAATTTCCAGTTCAATTCAAGGTGCTGGCACTCACCTCTAAAGCCCTTCATACTTGGGGCCCACATACTGAAGGACCCCCCCCCCCCTGCTTCCATGATGTAGCTTTGTTCTTCCCAGCAAGGTGTGCTGCCATTACCATCTTTGTTCAAGGCAATGTGCTGGGCTCTAGCCCTTTTAGTGACTGAAGTCAGAGAGGTTTCTACTGTCCTTGCTTTCCTGTCAGGCTGCAAAATGGGCCTGTTCCAGAATGCTTCTGGAGCAGCCTGAGCCAAGGAAAAATATCCAGTTGATGGGAGCATGAGGAGTTTTTAGATTAGTTTTTATGCCTTGCATTATTGAATGGTTTTATATTATTTATACTTTGTTTACCAACTTTCGGTCTTGGCATCCCGTAACCCAGGAGAAAGGAAGGAAAAATAATAAAGATCTATTAATCTTCTTTGAGTATTTCAATACATGATGTTCCAGTACAAATACTTGGTAATTAACTTTGGACCCTGACCAAAGAGCTATTTAAGGTTCATGGAGGCTAATGTGTACCTAGTGGAATTATTTTCTTTTGTACAGCCAACTTCCTATGTCTATAATGCTTTAGAAAGGAATGTCGATGAGGTGGATCCAGCCATCATTCAAGTAGCCTTCCTCTATGTGGTTCTTAGAGCCTCTTGTGGCGCAGAGTGGTAAGGCAGCTGTCTGAAAGCTTTGCCCATAAGGCTGGGAGTTCAATCCCAGCAGCCGGCTCAAGGTTGACTCAGCCTTCCATCCTTCCGAGGTCGGTAAAATGAGTACCCAGCTTGCTGGGGGGTAAACGGTCATGACTGGGGAAGGCACTGGCAAACCACCCCGTATTGAGTCTGCCATGAAAACGCTAGAGGGCGTCACCCCAAGGGTCAGACATGACTCGGTGCTTGCACAGGGGATACCTTTACCTTTACCTATGTGGTTCTTCCTTCGATGAAAAAGCCACTTAAGATGAAGGAAAACTTTTGATGCTAGAGATAGGGTTCAAACTTTGCTCAGTGAAGTGGAAAGATATTGGAATGATCCACCCCAGTACATAACGGAGCCTATTATTCCAGAAAAACTAATCTAGCATCCCCTTCAGCTCATCCATGGTCCTTAAGCCATTGATATATTTAAATACTTATCAATCCATACACTTAGATTTTTTTAAAGATAGTGTGTCAAAGTTTTATCTTCATACAGCAGACCACCGTCTGAATGATATTCAATAATATATCTGGGAAGCACATGCCTACTACCCTCAGAATAAGAAACTGCACTTGCCTTCTGAAGACAGGGAACTGCAGGGTAGCAGTGCTTCTTCACCCAGCTCATTGTGGCCTCTAAAAAAAAAAAGGATAATTAAGTGAAAGAGACCCACACTCCAGTTCTCTACAGTTTACGAAACAAGTTGAAGTTTTAAGGATGGAAGATTACTGTCATTTTGTCAATCAATAAAATAAAATAATTTATTATTAAATTTTAATATTCAGAGAACATCTTGTGAAAAATCAACATACCACATAACAACTGCATGGCCTTCCAATGACATATCACTCTGATTGGCCGTCACTAGAGGACATTCTCCCAATAGGGTGACAGAAGACCCTGAGTGGGGCCAATCAGAGGCTCTTCCTCGCTACCCTGCTCCTCCTCCTCCTCAGTGCCACTTATTATATTTTATTACTAGTATATATAATGTATAATATAATATTCTCTGAATGTGTGTTCTGAATATCTGTTCCTCATAATATATTTCTGGTAAGGCCTTGAAGGAGGAGCGTGTCTCATGGCTTAAGTGCCACTCAGCGCTTAACACCCACTCAGGGCAGCTGTCCTGCCCCTGAGTGCCTCCTCCTCCAACCGTCTTACCCATCAGTCCAGCAGCCAGCCAATCGCCTTCCATCCCCCACCCCGACCACCCCCCTCCTAGGCTCAGAGGCTGTAGATCCCTGCTGCGTGAGAGCTCCCCCTGCCAGTGAGTTCCCTAACAGTTGCCTGCTGCCTTTTCAGGTCTTGGGGGGAGGGAGAGGCCATCCACTGAGTTCTTCCACCCCCACCACCCCAGTCTAGTGCCCACCGTATTCCTGAATGCAATGGGCCTGGCCCCTAGTTTAATATATTTTTGACTGTTGAGGAAGGCTGTGGTGGCCAAAACACATCTGGTTTCATGTGGTTCATAAGACATACTCATCCACTAGGATATTCAGACACCTAATGTTTTAAATGTTTCATATGTGCATACTATACAATAAATATTTTATTTGGCATTTTATTTTATCGGTTGTAGGTTGACCTTCTTGACAGAACTGGAGTATTTTGGATTGAGTTTGTTTCCCTACTTTGTTGTTTGTTGAAGATTAGTGTAAACTACAGGCTTTTCCTTATGTAAAATGAAATTGACTATTTCTGAAAGCCAACTGGACACTGGAATGACAGGATTATAAAGGGCCAGGTCGTATTCAAAACCTTTAATCCCTACCCATCACATGCTGATTGGGACAGGGGATCCTCATCATGGATGCTATGACACCACCTATGGCTGGAATTCAAAGACCGTTGGGAGCAGACAGTGCCAACCAGTAACAAAGTATGCTGAGTATCCTAGTGCAAGGAAACACAGCTCCCATTGCATGTGTTTTTACATGAAGAATATTCACAATGGATAGTAGAAGCACATCCAACTTTGCAGTTTTCACATCTGGACTTAAAAGAAATAGACATTTGGGGCAATCAGAAACTTACAGAACAACTGTATTGGTTGACACAATGTATTCCAGTTCTTTGGTCCATGGATTTACGAAACTGAACCACTGACTTTTTAGTGTGACAAAAGAACCATCTTTTGCTTTGAATTTGTAGGAATTTGTAGATATTTTTTCTTTACTCTGCAGCACTACAGAAAGAAACACAAGCATTTGATCACAACAGACTGTAAACAAAATCAATATTAAGATCTGTTGTAGCTACTGTTATCCTCACTTGTGGAGCGGGGCAGTATAACAACCTAATATACCAGCCTACACGAAGTATGCCTGGCCTAAACCAGGCCCAGGGCCTTTGTGGTCCTAGCCCCAACCTGGTGGAATGAACTCCCAGAAAAACTAAGGGCCCTGACGGAGTTTGTGCAATTCCGCACAGTCTGCAAGACAGAGCTCTTCCACCAGGCATTTGGTTGAGGCTCTCCTCCTATTACATCCTTTTTCCTGAGGCATTGGAGGGGGCGTTGTCAAACAGAGGGATGGGGGCAGAGTTAGTCATTAGACTTAGAATGTTTTTAGTTGGGGATGGTTATATTTTATTGTGGGGTTTTTAATGTCGTAACCTGCCATGAGCCAGCTTGCTGGGAGTGGCGGGTAAAATAATAATAATAACAATAGCAACAATAATCCCTTAATGGTAATATGCTATATTGTACCACCTAAGTGTTTTTTATTCATACCAATGCTCACACCTTAGTATTTAATAGTTTGTGTTAGTGATGTTGAAGTGTTTTTTTTCCTCCATGACTTTTGGCATACTAGCACATATATTTCTAAACTGTGCCATAGATAATATGATTGATAGAGCAGCAAGATGAACCTAGGGTCAGCAGAGTGGAGGGGGGCACGATTTCTTTACAAACCTGATAGAAATAAGGGAACTGCAGAAAAATCTGAACTCTTATCCCCCCCCCCCTCAAAAAAAAATCTTCAGAATCCAGCCTGGTCTGGAGGAAATTCACCTACCATTCCACAGTGGTGATTAGCAATTCCCTGGGTATGCAAGGAAGGGCCACAAGAGACAAACACTGGCACATCCCTTCCCACCCACCCACTCACAATCTGCCCAAGTTAATAAAATCAGCATTTATGTCAGATGTCTATCTAGCCTCTGCTTAAAAACTTCCAAAGAAGGATAACTCACCACCTTCCAAGGGAGCCTCAGTAAAAATGAAATGGAAAAGATGGGGTGGGTGGCCAATGGGTAGAAAGGTGGGTGGCCAATGGGTAGAAAAGAAAAAAGAAATTAGGAAATTGAGAGAGGATCTGGGGGCTGCCATTGAAAGGAAAGAAGAACCAGTAGGGGAGGGTGATACAAGGGAAGCTGTATCAAGTCCTTGTGGGTCCCCTTCTCAAGTGGTTATTGGCCATTTATTTATTTATAGTGAATAAAAGCTGCATGAATGTTTCACTCCCATGGAAAACAGCTTGTGCCCCAGCTAACTAACTGACCAGTTACTGCTTGTAAAACACAAGGAGGGGTTGTGACTTAATGGCTACAGCACCTGCTTTACAATATAGTCACCTAAGTTCCATCCCCTGCATCTCCAATTGAAGAAGCTGGCAGCAGGCAGAGTGAAAAATCTCTCCCCAGGACTTTAGAGACCTTAGCAAGCAAGAAGCACACTACTGGTCTGACTCAGCAGAGAGAAGTGTCATGGATGTGTTCAGCATCAGTGACTTCATGTGAACTGGATCAGAGAGATTCTGAGGGTGGATCTCCCACCTCACAGACATTCTTTCCACTGTTATTAGTTCCAAGTATAATACTGAAAGATGATTAGAAACTTTGTATACCGACAAAGCTCTACAATTCTTAACCAGTACAGCAGAACACAAAGCTGATGTTCTTTAAAACCTACTAAAGGTATATTAGAATTATTGTCATACTAGGAAAGGCAGCTGGGGTTGAAAGTAGCTTGACTCAAACCAGGGTGAAGCATGAACCAAAGTCTTCCAGCTCACACCCACACCACTATGCTCTACTACCTCTCACATTCCAAGAGTTAGCTACATAACTGCAAAATCTACACTTTACTACATCTTTACTAAATTCAACACTAGCTAGCTTCATGAATGCAGAAGTATCCAAGGAAAGAATTATTAATCCATGTATGCAAGAAATAAATATTATGTATTATTTGTTATCCTGGCCTGTTCAATACTAGGCCCACATTCATTTGTTTATTTACGGTCACTGACCAGCCTTAGAAAACAAGATAAACCTACAGTAACCCGCTTAACATCAACCAAGGAGTTCCCCATTTACTGGCAATATAACAGAACTTTCCCACTGTGTTAGAGATAGAATTATCTCCAAGTCAGAGGTCATCTAACAAATCATCAGTATATCTAGAGAGCTGCAGTAACAAAGGTGAAATCAGACTACTGACATCCCTGTAAAAATCCCAGTGCAATAGAATATAAGCAATCAATTCAATTGCACCAGAACAGCAAGGGCTCAATCAATCCTTCATAGGCACATGCAGTAACCTTCCACTCAGCAGTGCTGATGGAAATGCACTGAAATGGGATCTCAAAAAAGCCAAATGGAATTTAGCAAAGGGTGAAATTTATTAAGTATGGAATGGTAGAAAATTCCTCCCAAGTCTTTAATATCCTATATAGGATCGGAAGAAGGGCCATCTCATTTTGCAGCTCAATAGCCATATGTCACTGATAAACCAATTGTTTTGTTTGCCTGTATCCAATTTCTAGCAATTGTTCAGGAGCGAATCCTATTTTGAGAAGTTTGTAAATATCTCCATGCACCTGGTGGGTTGTGGGCTATCTGACAGGAAAAGGGAAATAAGGCCTACTAGTTACTAGGCACTCAGAGCAGTCTCCCCTCACACTTAAAATGCAATAGTAAGCAATATTATATAACTTAACTTGGGGGGAAATGGATGTGCAGTACCTGCTTTGTGTTTATCAGTTAGATGACTGTGATCATCTTGGTGGAAATACTCATAGCAAGAAGTTCCTAAAAGCTCTTGAGGCAGATAACCTAAAATTGCTGTTGCTCTGTAAGTAAACATTAAAAACTCAATAGGTCTTCTGAACATACAAAAGTGACTCTCTAATATTTTATTCTAAACAGAAAAACACATTTCAAAAGCAACAGATGCTTGTGTCCAAAATGAAATGGCACTAAAACAAAAATGAAAATACAGTCATAACAGAAGACAAAACAAGAGTTACAACATTGCTCTAATGGCAGAGTAATACCACCACATTTTAGCTGGCAGTTTTTAACTCAGGAAGGGAGAGCTGTTTGGTTATACGGGTAACTTTCATCAATAGAGACAGCCAGTTATCCTTTTGAAGATGTACACTGTTTAAAGTCCCTAAGTTAAATTAGACATGGCTGTTAATTAGCAAGTGATGCTATAAATATTTTATTTTAACGAGTGGATTTTGAGCCATTTTAATAAAAATTAATAACACGATAGGAAGCCTGCAGACAAAACACTGCATTGAAGGTCACTGAAAACCTAAGCCTACAAGATGGAGACTATATTAAAAATTTTAAAGTGGAGATGCTTACCGTTGATCTACAAAAACAAATTTCCCATCCATAGCAAAGCGTGTTATAAATTCTGTTGGCTTGACCTTTATTTCTCCACTTTTCTGGGGAATAACGTAAGGGTGTAATCTCCCAACTGCAACAAGGCAGTTATAGTTACTGTTTTTGCCTGCATCATTCTCGTCTTCTACTCCCACCTCATTAGGAGGCCAGCTCTTCAGGTACCCAGTGGAATGAACGGTACAGTACTTTTTATGATCTAGTTAAGACACAAAACGTAAAAGATCAGGTATTATGTTCACCTAAAGACACAATCCCCCCAAAACAATTCATAACACTGCCATTAGATCTGTACATAGTCTGAAATCTTGACAAATTTATTTTTTATAATGTGCTCTAACCTGGGAAAGTATGCTTCTCATAAAAGATTCGCAAAGGCACTTTGCAGGTGCTGACAATTAAAACAATTTCATTCATAGATGAAGAAAACTTCCCAAATTTTGATTAAATTCAGTTTAGAAATTGATAAGAAGGAACCCACAAGGACTTGCCCATGTCAGAAAGGTACATTCTGCCATGTAACACTCTGCTCTGTTTCTTTTCATGTGTTAGCTTGACAGGCATTCCTCTGATGCCTCTACTCCTTGTAGAATGCATCCTGCCTTTCGGCCTTATAGCATCCCAGCCCCTTGCCATGCTTCTGCCCTTTCTTTTTAGATCAGTCTGTTCCTGCTGAAAACTGACCCATGTGGGGAGGGATTGCGGACTCACTGATATAAGCCCACTTAGGTTATTGAGCTTTAGTCTTGGCAACGTATTGATTAGCTCTATTTGTGTGCACTCAATAAAATTGATCTTTGCTTCAAACCAAAATTCGTTATTGTAGCAATCAGTAGAACCTCACAGCAGGGAGGCATCTCACCTCTCCCCCCACCACACACATACATAGACTCTCCCTGTCCCCTTTCCCTGCTTTCTTCTCTCCCTCCCACTCAATAGTCAGCCTACCATTATCTGCTCCACTGTTTTTAGTTTCCACTACCACTGTCCCTACATAGGAAAACTATGGCACAACTGTGTGATGTCAGCTGCTGCTCCATAGTAGAGAAGCTTCAAAAACTTACAGGACATCTCTTTCCTAAGTATTCTGCTCCCCAGATTATTAACCCTTTCCCTCCTCCTGGCAACTCCCATAGCCTCTCTCCTTTTCCTGCCTCATACTCTCTTTCTCAGCCATTCACCAACCTACCTTTCATCTGCCTTCCATGTTCAGCTATGCTTATTATTCATTACTTCATTTATTCACTGCCTTTACCCACAGCAGGGACCAAAGAACTCACATTACTCATTCTCACAGCAACTCTGTGAGATAGGTTAGGCAGAAAGTATGTGACTGGCACAGCATCACCTTGTAAGCTTTTATGACTAGTGATTTGAATGTGGGACTCACAGTCCCTACTCTGAAGCTATAACCACTACACTGGCTTTCATAAGGTGGTTGCTGCTGAATGGTAGCAAACAGCCAAGCCTAGGTGACTCATACAAGTTGGGTGGTGTTAAGTCCCTCAATGGCTGCTGCCAAGTCTGGCCCCGATGATTCCTCCTCTATCAATGGGCAAAACAGCCTTGGAAAGGCCTCTGCTCCCTCCAGCAGCCTTTTACTAACAGAAACCAAGCCCAGAATGCTGTGGTTACCAAGTATCTGCCACTGAGGGCTTTTGTTTCTTGCTACAGGTGCTCCTTGTATTTTTCGTTTGCTTTTTTTTTAAAGTGCTGAAGCATGGCCTTAAAGGGTAGAGGTTCCTTTAAGGAGGGGCATGCTTCAGGGGAGGAACAGTGCTTCTCCGGGTTATTCTCTGCCAGTACTGTTTGTTTGGCTTTATCCCCTCCACTTATTACTGTCATTGATCCTGCCAGCCTTGTCTTTCATGCTGTCCTTACATAACAACAATGCCGGGATGGACTACTACATTAGAAGAGCTACAGATGCCAATGTGGCAGCATTAACCAACACTGGCTGGGCATCATGTCTTTTTTTCGGCCACCATGTTTGGGAGGTGTCTCTATGGTGCCACAGTTGCACCACTAGATGCAGCACAAGATTACTCTGACTGAAAGCTGTGCAGTCATAGACCTTGGAATTAGAGACCGTGACATGGAACATTTACTGGCACCGTAACATGTTTTTTTCCTCCTATAACATTAAGGCCTTCTCACATCACCTCAGATTATGGCAAACCCATTTACAGCAGTTTGTGTGCAAGTATGCAGAGCAGGAATCATTTCATATTACTGTTAAAAGATACTGCATGTGGAATAGTTTTCCCCACATTCAAGAAATACCTTTCTTTGCTGCACTTGACAAAGCCTCCTTTTCTTCTTTGACTACATTTCTTGCATACTTTATTCGACAGAAAAACGACCTCCGAGCACCGGGATGCAGACCAGATGATCCTGCTTGAAAATCAGTGTGGACTTGCAAGCCAGCTTTTGAAGTTTAAAAGGAGCAGAGTATACAAATCAAATGTGAGATATGAAAAATAGTCTGCAGCTACGTTAATTTGAATCTTTTAATTGCTTCTAAAAGTCTCGTAAATAGCTATTTAAAAAGCTTTGATTAATACAAATTTAATGATGAAGAAACATGGAAAGAAACAGACTCATGAACAGCAGCAAGATATTTCAGAACTTTAACCAATGGGAATGCGTATTATAGTATTTTAATCAGATTAAATATAAGGCCCATACTTTCTTCTCTACGTTGGTAAGGGAAGATAAATGTGTAGTAACAATATTCATTCAAAATCATCTGCGAAGTAAAGAATGCCTTTATAACAGAAATAAGATGTGGTTATATTAGGACGGGCACTTAACATTTTCAGAGCAGAGTGATTCTTGGTACTGAAGCATTTTATCCCAAGCTTGACCACACCAGGTCTTTTCTACTGACAAGATCTATTAAACACAAGAAAAATAAACTAGTATGTGCCCTGGGGGGAAAAAAAGACATGCAAGATCTTGCCACACATATCATAGCTTATACATTTCTCAATTATGTAAAAACATGCATGCTGGGAATTTTTTAAATTGTCAATGCACTCCCATGAAGACATTACTATTTTGTTCATACAAACCATGTCTGTAAGAACATATCTCCAAATGTTTTGATATATTGTTCTATAGACATGTATTGCAAAATTGTGAAATCTTAAGTATTTTTAGGTATATACTTACTTTTGGCATCTATTAACTTTTCTCTTGGTGAAGCATCTGAAGATGAAAGTTGTTCTTTCACTTTGGCAACATCTTTTGGATGCAGATAGTCAAAAAGACTTTGCCCAATCAAAGTGGCCTAGCAGAAGATAACATGATTAACTTTCAAGTTGTGCACATCTAGTTCACTAGACATCCCCTCCCCAAACACACATACAAATTATGTTAAGCAGAGTTCATTAAGCACTTATGTTTCATCATTCTAACAATTAACGCTGATTACCTAACTTATCTAAATCTAGTGGTGATCCCCGAAGGGTCACCACTTCAGTGCGCAGAAAGGCACTGGTTGATTGTCAAAGACTCTCCATTGCTAGAACAAAATATACTGGGTTTATTTTAAGGTTGGAGGGCATTAAACAAACCGGGGAACAGGAATTGAGCCTGCGAACTTCTGCACAGAAAACAGATGCTCTACCATAGAAGCACAGCTCCTTCTTTTTCTATTTCATTATGAAACACTCCGCCCTCAGATATTTAGATGGTACCAAAGTATGCTAAGTTTCCAGCAACAGGTATCGATATAATTGTTCATCCCCAAATTCCTATGATTTTTTGTTTCTGTTTTCATTTGTTCATGTCCCTGAAAATGCTTACTGTCTTTCAATGTTTGTGTTCTGGCTTTCGACATTTGATTTACGCTTAATATTGTTGCTGCTGATTTTTTAATACTAGGCAATTTGAATTTTTTTTTAATTTCATTGCTGCTAGTATTCAGAGACTGCTAAGGAATTTGCTGTTAAAATTGCTATTTTGGTGTGATGTCCCTTAGTGTGCTATTAGTTTATTCTAGTCATTTTTTTGTTTTAATTATTTTAAGTGCATGTAAGCCACCACAAGCAGAATACATGTGGAAAAAATAGAAACTAATGAACAAAACAAGTTTAGATTACAGGACTTTTTAAGTGGTGGTAACCCCACCCTTGAAATGCCTTCCTTTTTGAGACTAGCCTGGCAGCTACTTTATTTGAGGCTTGCATGGTATTTACCTTCTTGGTCTTTAGACCCCAGGCTAAATTGTGTCTATTTACCTAGGTTGCTCACCAAGGGAATCCTCCTTATTGTATACCTCAAGCCTGATGACTATCTTAGTAATGCCATTTTAGACTGCTCTACTATATGCCACATTCTGTTTTTTTTTTTTTTACTCACCTGGTTTTATTGGGATTTATACCCATCCCTCCCCCCAAATGCCAGAAGAAGAGTTGGTTTTTATATGCTGATTTTATCCACCAGGAGTCTCAAAGCTGCTTACAATCTCCTTCCATTCCCTCTCCCCACAACAGACACCCTGTGAGGTAGGGGAGGCTGAGAGAGCTGATATTACTGCTCGGCCAGAACAGCTTTATCAGTGCTGTGGTGAACCCAAGGTCACCCAATTGGCTGCATGTGGAGGAGCAGGGACTCAAGCCTGGCTCGCCAGGTTAGAAGCCTCTGCTCTTAACCACTACACCAAAGTGGCTCTCTGTACTGTGGGCATCCCGTGGACATCAATATCCCTGGCTAGCTCACTGATCCTAGACAATGAGAGCCAAGACAAATATGATGCCGAATATCCATGATTAGATCTGACAATGTTTGGTTTATTTTAAAGAAGGCTGTGGCACAATTAATTTGATTGGGAAAGCAGCACTAGGTGAGGAAATGTTTAATACTTTCTCTCTACACTTCTCTCCTGATCTCAATTACTCCCTAAGTAGCTACTAGTCTTGGTAGGAAAAGAATACAGACATCTGTGTTTAAACAAATTCCACAAAACAATACCACCTACTGAGTCATAATTAAGAATCTTGGAAACTGATTCTGAAACAAACAAGATTTTCCCTCTGTCACATCCAACCACAAAGAGGAACCCATCTGCAGCCTATAAATTAAAGGAAAAAAATCAAATATTCAACACACTAAGAAGCAAAGATAGGCAGAAAAAAGGCAACTTCAGGACACAAGACAGCAAAGGGAGAGAAAGAACAGGAATCTGCAGACATGCAGGCTGCATTGTTGCACTTGGTTTTCATATGTTTCATATCCCACACATGTTTACTCAGCAATTTACTCTTAAATATTTGTACATAGGACTACATCTAAGAATGTTGGGTTCCTCCCAATTACTAGTTAATGTTTTTTTTCCAGTAAGTCTTCTGAAAAGTGATTTTGTAGTATCTTAAATATATTAACTATAATCCTTTAGAAACAAGTTAAATCTGCTATGCTTATTCCACTCCTATTTATCTTGCAGGCTCCAGAAAGTGTGTATGGTAGATATTTTTCTTTTGCTTCCCTTCCAATAACCTCTTAAATTAAATTGAGCTCACCAGACTCAATGCGATCCTTTTCTATGAGCTAGTCAGTTTTTGTATTTATCTTCAAGACTACTGATTTATTACCACTGCCTGTTGATACTTACAAGGGAGCAGAATAATCCTATACTTTCCTGGAACCATGTAGGAGAAAGTTCTAAACCTCTATACTCTTACAACAGTAAAATAAATGCAAGTAGTGCTCAACGCCACTTTTAATTATTAAAAAATTAAAAATAAAACAGTTACTCTTAAAATGGGAAAATATCTTAGCAACAGTAACACTTGCAAAAGCTGTTAGAAGCTGGTAAGAGCTTACAGTGTTCAGTATACATATATGAAGCATATATATTTTAGAGAAAATGCCATGTCTGCATGTCAGACAATGTTGTTTGTTGCACAAGGCCTGGGCTAGTTTTCTAGCCCAGGCAAGCCCAATTCCATTAGATCTCCGAAGCTAAGCAACGCCAACCCTGGCTAGTATTTGGATTGGATACCTCAAAGCAGCAGTCCCCAACCTTTTTGAGGTTGAGGACCGCCTCTGGGGGTGGGGGAGAGCCGGCGTCCCAGGCGCTGCGCACACACAGCAGCTGTGTGCAAACATGCATGTGCAGAGTTGCTGCGCATGCGTGTTTGCACCAGCAGGGGGCTCAAACGCGCATGCGTGGCAGCTCCGCGCATGCATGTTTCCGTCCGCCGGCGTGCCAGAGACCGCGCCTGCCTCTTCTCCCCCTCTCGCAGCGAGAAGCTAGCCACGATACAAGCGAAGCTGCCGCTTTGGCAGCCACTTCGCTCGCGGCCTGGCGAACTTCTTGCTGCGGTGGGGGGGGGGAGAGGTAGGTGCAGCTGCTACTGGCCCGGTATCGAGGCCTTCGCAGCCCGGTACCGGGCCTCTGACAAGGGGTTGACGACCCACACCTCAAAGGATTGGGGTGGTAGTTCCTCCAAGGAACACTAGGGGTCATGATGCAGAGACAGGACACAGCAAAGACAGGACCTGCATATGTCCCTTCCCTGGCTGTCAGACAATCCTCAGATCTCTTGGCTACACTACACACACCATACAGTAAATAAATAAGTTTTCTATTCTAAGGACTGAGATGACAACCTGAGGCACTCCTCTTACTCCCACTGTGTTTGAGCTAATCACAACTAGTGGTGTGCATTTGGCATATCTGAACTGGAAAATACTTTATCAGTATTTTTTTCTGTATTAATTCAGCAGGATTTGGGGGAGGGAGCTATTTGTCTGGCTAACAAAATGGCTGAGCCAAAATAATCCCAAAAATATTCAAGATTTTTTGAGACCATTGGATAGCCAGAGCTAAGGCATTTAAAGGGACCAAGATCCCTGACCACTAAAAGCGGCAAAAGTGAAGTCTGACTCCGTCAATTAAAAAGATCTCAGTCCCATGTAATGCCTTCTCCACTCCAAGCAGTGAAATTGTGTCTTGGAGTGAAGTCTGACTCAAGGTATTTAAAGGTATCTTGCTCCCTTTCAAAGCCTCAGATTCACAGAACCAAAAAATTCAACAATCCCAAATATTTACCTAATTCAAATACAATACTGGTTCTGAGATTCAGAAATCTTAAGAAATACCAAATCCCCAAAATACTGGAGATTTTGAACACTCCTAATCAAAGTCCAAGTCTCCATTTCCCCCAATTTGTAGACATACTAACATCTTTATGGGTAATTATTGAAGAGGTCCTAAATTTGCCTCCCTATGTAATATAAACTGGTGACATGGAAAGAAACATTATGAAATAAACATTATGGAAATAGGTAAACAAAAGCAAAGTCTAAAATGTCCTTATTTCATAAAATGCACTAAACACTTTCATAGTCTGTACTCAGTTAGAAGAGACTACAGAACTAGTCCCCTCTTGTTCCCACGCAGGCTCCCTGAGGCACATAAGCAGACTTTGGGGGAAGCCCTGGTGCCACCCAGAATGCATATTTTCTGATGCATCGTGGAACAATGGTATTTAAGGAGATAATTTATCTTTGATATATTTTTCTTACCTTAAGAATTAAATGTTGAAGTTCATCATCTTGTAAAAATGAAGGCTTATAGCGGACCTCTGAGTAAGTATTGGTAGAACCTAAAAAAACGAGGACTTTAGGGGTCTATGGTAGGTTTAACCCAGAAAAATCTCTATTTTCTTACTCTTAAATTGCAAGTGACTTATGGTGCTTCCATGGGATTTTCAAGGCAAAAGGCATTCAGACGTGGTTTGCCATTACCTGTTTCTTGAGAATTCTAGGCACTACTGCAAGGTCTCCAATGATAACTAACACAATACTCATCTTCTCCCAAAGGCACTCTAACTCTATTTAGAGGTCTTTGCATGTCATGATCTTCTCCTGTTCTTTCTTTTCTATTCTGCCATCTCCTGGGATTATTTAGTTGATTTCATTTATTTCTTGATTTTCATGTTCTTCCTTTGAGTGGCTTTTGTTCTTTAATTCATCTAACTCTATTGTTATGAAAAAGTTGTTTCCCTATGATCAAATTGTGCTGATCTACTAGTTGATGTTAAGCGATGGTAGAATCAGGATACTTTTATTTCCCTATTTCAAGCATTCATTTAAAGATCTACGCTGTTCAGCTCTTGATTCAAAATAACATTGCATGATGATTCTTGTTCTGTTCCCAATACCATTTTTTCAGTTTTGTTTTTTGAAATTATTATTGTTGTTGTTATTCAGGAATGCCAATAACAGCCTGAATATCCTAATCTTGAAAGGTTTGGTCACAGTATGTGTTTGGGAGACAGCCACCAAGGAAGAGCAGAAGGCAATGGTAAACCACCTCTGCCCATCTCTTCCCTTTAAAACCACATCGTTCTAGGGTCATCATGAGTCAGTTATGACTTGACAGCACACAGTTTTAATTACAAAAACATAAAGATTTTTAGAGAAATATCATCCATATTGCCAAAAGGTTAAAAGCAAAAAACCCCAAGAAGATTCTCATCCTAACAGATCATGACATCTGAATTCCTAAGCTATTACATCTTTTGATGCTTATATATTGTAGGTTCTGTGGTTGCTTATGTATCAACTATCAGCATATATAAATTTCAAAACAATTACATGCAAAATTGTAATTTATTTTACAAAATATATATCCCACCTTTCTGCCCTCATAATGGCCATCAAAACAAATTAACAAATTAAAACATATAATAAAATTATATTTTTAAACCATTAAGTTCAATACACATAGCCCCCTAGCCCACCCACATATTTTAAAGCTATTAAAAACAGCTAGGATGCATACAAATATAGACTTATGCACTGAATCTACACCTGTGTTGCACAAGCAGAAAGGTATTTCCCATTACAAACACATCACATCCTAAGGAGGTTTTAAGTGTCCTCAAGGGCACCTGTCTGGGGTAGGGAAACAGACAGGGGACTAAAATCCTTAAAGCAAAGCTCTACTTACTGTTCTCTGGATCCATCCCACTAAAAAGAACTATTATAATATGCCTACAGAATTACTCTAGTTTGAATCCACTGAAATCAATGTGCATAGATTGGAATATCCCTGAGATGATAATATATGCCCTGCTAGGGGGCAACCTAGATGACTGGGGGTTTAGAGCACTTTTCCTTTGAGGAAAAGATAAAGAGTCTGGGCCTTTTCTGTTTACAAAAGAGATGATGGAGGAGGGACATGATAGAGGTTTATAAAGCCAGTTTGGTGTAGTGGTTAGGAGTGCTGACTTCTAATCTGGTGAGCTGGGTTTAATTCCGCGCTCCCCCACATGCAGCCAGCTGGGTGACCTTGGGCTCCCCACAGCACTGAAAAAAGCTTTCCAATCGAGCAGTGATATCAGGGCTCTCTCAGCCTCACCCACCTCACAGGATAACCTTTTCCCATCTGCCTAAAAAGGCTGAAAAAACAAATGCTTGTTGTAAAATTCCCAGGCAGTATGTTTTGTATCTCACCTTTCAACAACTTTAAATGCTGCACAGCCATTCTTAACACTGTAAGTTTATCCAGTTTACGTGCTACTGGATTGCACTGAGGTATCATGGCAGATAATTCTTCTATCAGGTTATTCATTTTGTCTCTTCTTCGCTTTTCTGTTTGGCTATGAGCCTCCCTAATAAAAATGAAACACAAAAATACATTTACTTTTGTGCCACTAGTTTCTCAAACACATTATTTTAAACATTATATGTACCATACTTAACCTTGAGGTACCATACCAGTTAAACGCAAAACATTCTGATACAAACCAACTTTGTCATATGAGGGAAATGGAAATATGATTTCAGAAACTTGCTATAAATGTGTAAGTTGAGATTTTGTCACATCTATTATCACTTTTTTTTTTTCTTCTGAAGGGATTCAGTCATTATTGTAGATCTTCACTTGAATCTCTGGGTGTAAATGCTCTCCTTATGAACAAGTTTGAATTCCTGGGCTATATCTGGGAGAATTATACAGATGAGGGTTACACAATGTACCTTCCTTTTCCATTTCAGCCCTGCTAATGTACACTGTCATTTGTTTTTATCAGAACTCAAACTATTACTGGACAAAGCGCTCTGTCCTTTTTAATCACATATACAGACTTTAACAGTTCAGTCTTAAATAGAGTACCTTTCAAAGAAAGTACCTTTTAAGGTATACTACAGTCAGTGTGTTTAGAAAATTGTAGATCTGCTGAGGATTGTACAGTAAAGCACATGGGCTGATCCTACACACTTCCTTGGAATCAAGCTCAATTGTTTTGATACAACTTATCCCCCAGTATATGCACAGACTGCAGCCAAAAATAAAAAGAGCAAAAGGCACATTCAGGCGACTCTGAAACAGTAAGCTGTGCCTTGCCGTATTGTGACAGCCCAAAGAGAATATGTTTCAGAGCTGATGGCATGACATGCAATTCAGTTTCATGGAATGAAAAATGGGGTTGCACCCGCCTGTGATTATTTTTCATTGAATGGCCTTCTGTGCAGGCACAAATAGGACTGCATGATTGCAAGCCAGCCACTGATAAGAGCTTCCAAAGACGTTTCTAGGCTCTAGAGTGCTCCCCCTCCCCTCTGTTTATAGAGATTCTTTTTCCCGACCAGTGGGTCACATGACAGGCGGGGCAACCACTCCTCCCTCAGTTTGTGACTGCAGTCCCAGTGCTGAGGGTGTTGATGCTGAAGCCACCAAGTGAACCCTTGCTCCCTTTCCCATCTGGGCCTATTTCTCACTGTGAGGGTTTGAGGCACCCAGAGTGTTTTTCCCATAGCACCACTTTAAGTCTTGTGGTTCTGCCTTTATTGGTTTTAGGGGTAAGTCACCAGCAGGTTGGACATATGGCTGTATTATGGCCCTCTCCGAAGCATGGAAGACAGGAGCTATGGTAATCAATTTGGACCATTTTTGCTCCACGTTCCCTGCATTTCTTAACAAAAGCCATCCTACAAGTTTTGTAAGTTGAATCCTATCATACTCTTCATGGAAAACCACACTAGCCTACCCTTTTGAGGCCCCATGTAGAAGCACTTCCTCTCCTCATGGCAGCAAGAAGAGAACTGTGGGAGGAGGGCTCATCCCACTTCTGTCAAGTGACCCTTTGGGGGGGAAAAGATCTCTATAGACCAGGGGTGGTCAAAATGTGACTCCCTAGATGTTCATGGACTACAATTCCCATTAATACATGCTGATGTGTATGTGGTACAATGTGGTACATTGTGGTACAATGTAGGTAGTCAATATGTCTGGGTTTAACATATCATCTGATGGTTCTCCTTGTTGTATTGAGCGGGACATCAAGTTTGTGGACATGGGAGGCTGTTGAGCCCCGTTGAAGCACCATATTCTGCAGTACTATATATATCAACCTCAAAGCTGAGCATCTAAGTGTTGTAGCAGACACAGCTCAAGTTGTGCCACATAATTTTCAGAGAATGCTGTTTTGTGTGCATATTTTCATTGCTATATTGGTAAGATATATTGGTTTATAGCTCATGGTCCTGTAGGTTAACACCAAGATTCTTAGGTGTATGGTGGTGTGTAAGTTGGGTGCCATTAAGGTAGGCATTCAGTTCATGGTTGATTCACTAAAGCTTCCAAGCATACACATTTAATATTAACCTGCAGGAATTTCTTCCTAAATAATATCATATCAAACACCATACCACCACATCATCAATGCTGTCCACAATTCACAAGTGAAATACTTAAGTCTATTGATTGTAATTGAAGACTGTCATGCCGATACTTGGGACTTTAAATGTAAACAGTGTATTTAGCTGTGGTGCAATTGTGCCCTATGTCCTTACGTTGTCACTACACTTTCTGATCATAATGCAAACCTAATTTAAATTAAAATACTTCCCTTGTAGAAAGGCATACTTTTTCAAGTTGCAGTACCTGAAATATTTAATTTTTACATGTTCTTCATCTTCACTCCTAGGGAGGAAATGTAAGGATTTAGTACCATACAGAAAGATGGACTAGATTATACCATTTATTATTGCATACATCTCTCTCAAATATTAGAATTCTCTTGGAACACTTCCAAAATACAGTAATTAAGTATGCCAATAAGTTCCAGGAGAAAGCATTTAAAGATTTTTTTTAAAAGAATTCTTTAATCTAAATGAAAAAGGGGGAACAATGCTAATCACATTTCTCTTCCACTATTTTTATAAAATGTTCTTTGTATACATTAGAAAAATATATAGCTGAAGAAGTTTCAACACAGTGAACTTTTTAAAAAATGATCTTTAGGACAACATTCACACTACTGTGATTCAGAGCTAGACAGAATGACCCCCCCCCCAAAAAAAAACCCAATTCACAAATCAATAAGAAGAAAAGCATCCCAACTGAAATAAATACTATAGAACAGGGGTAGTCAAACTGAGGCCCTCCAAATGTCCATGGACTACAATTGTGGACATGGGAGGCTGGCAGGGGCTCATTGGAATTGTAGTCCATGGATATCTGGAGGGCCGCAGTTTTACTACCCCTGGCATAGAATAAATACTTATCCAGAGTGAATAAAATACTACAGATGACATAAAATGTTAAGATTTTAAATAACTAATTGGTTACAGAATTGTATGTTATACAAATTAGGTTATTTAAAATGAAATCTAAATTTAATACCCTCTTTTTTCTCACCCTGAGTGATCTTTTGGTTTTATGCCATGTAATAGCTTTGAGGCGTTTGATTCTCAAGTTCTGAATGACCATCAAACAGACAAAGATACTTAGTTTTCATCTTGTACCCAGTAATATGAAGTAAGCAAATTAACTTAGGGACCTTTGCAAGGGTACAAAGGTAGCTGCACTGATATTTCACAGTGATCCTGTACACCCTAAATAAATGTAAATATAGACAACAAATAAAAATATACCTGCTCTGAAGATCATCAGCTTCAATCTCACCAGTGTACCTAAGAGAAATTAAACTAATTTGAAAACATTAACAGAGAAGTCAGTATAATAGAAAAAAACAAGTATTTTTTTATTTCCAACAAGCAAACTCTCTCCAGTGTAGTTGTGGGATGTTTCTTTTTCGTGTACTGCTGACTTAACTGCCTCCCAGCTTCACCAGACCACTACTGTTAGTGCCTGGCCCAACAACCAGCCCTGCCCTTCCTCCTTCGCTCTCTGCCTCTTAGGTAGCTGGCCCCAATTGGCACTCCACCTCGGTATTTCTCATCTTTTAGTCTTATTTTGTAGTTATTGCTATCAAAAACATGTAATCCTACATAGTTTATTGTACGGTCATTAAAATTAAGGCAAAAGCGTTGTCATATCTAAATAAATATAGGGTAATTGGTCATCAAAACTACAGCAAAAAGCGAACTTCTTACCCCTAACATAGCTAACTAATATCACTACTTTAAAAAGCTCTGTTTAAAATACTGGAGCCAAAATACAAAGCTACTGGTTGTAAAATGATAGATTCAAATGGGTAGCCATGTTGGTCTGAAGTACAATAAGATCAGAGTCCAGTAGCACCTTTAAGACCAACAAAGATTTATTCAGGGCATGAGCTTTCGAGTGCAAGCATTCTTCGTCAGACTATGAATTCCTTACATGACAGTGGGGATATATAGCAAAAATTAATACAGGTCTTAAAGGTTGTAAAATGAATTTGCCTTCCACCACTGAATGGTATAAAGTTAACGTATAAATAAGCAATTACAAGAATTTCACATGCGTGCATTTTGATGTTACACAACAAAACATTCTGATGTGAAATATGTTATGCAGAGAAACACTACTATCAAATGACTGCTGAAAATACTAGTTGTCACAGTGGAATTTCTAGGTCCCATGGTGACCTGGCACCTGTGATTAGTTGTCTCCTGAGTTAATACATTTAATGAAGAGAAGCTTGTATGACCCAGTTACCTTACAGAGATGCAAAATGTAAATAATCTCACTTACTGGTTATCAGAATCACTTCCTTTGCGTTTCCTTGGAAACTCCATCACAAATGTATTGATTGAACTGGCAGCACTGGGTTTTGCTACGGGAGTCATAAGGCCTGAGACAACAGAAACACATTGAGTTCCTTCCATCTGAAGATTATCTGTGAATAAGGAAAACATATCTAAGATGAAAGAGGCAGAGTTCTATGGTATTTATTTTAGCTAAAATGAAAGGAAGAGAAGTAAACCATGCTAAAGAATGTAGCTCAAACAGGTGGCCCTAATATAAGTTTAAAAACATAAACCAAAGCCCAACCATCACAAACACCAGCAAACAATTGCTTCACACTCCCCAAATCACACTCCTAGTCATTACAACATACCTTGCAATAGATTATGATGGTGATTATTATTAATATTAATATTATTATTATTAAACTCTTATACTGCCATTCCCTTAGGCTCACGGCGGTTTACAAGATAAAAATTCCAATAAAATTCATAGTTAAAACCATTAAAACCAATCCACACTATCGATGTTAGGCAACAACCAAGCACTAACTAACCCCCACTAACCCCCCCCAAACCGCCCCATGTTAGCCGAGGGACATCAGGTTGCTAATATGGGAGTGAGGCAATCAGATCACTCAGATGAACCCAGGGAGCCCAGATCCAATGTCGGGACCGCCCGCCCTGGTCTCAACCATATGCCTGGCAGAAGAGCTCCGACTTGCAGGCCCTGCGGAAAGCTGTTAACTCCGACAGGGCCCTTAACTCTTCTGGGAGCTCATTCCACCAGGTTGGGGCCAGGGCCGAAAAAGCCCTGGCCCGGGTTGAGGCCAGGCGAACATCCCGAGGGCCCGGAACCACCAGTAGGTTTGCACCTGCAGAGCGAAGGGCCCTGCAGGGGGCATAGGCAACCAAGCAGTCCCGTAGGTAGGCAGGACCCAGGCTTCGTGTATTCTTAAAGGTTAAAACCAAAACCTTGAACTTGATCCAGAAACAAATTGGCAACCAGTGCAGATGTTGAAGTACCGGCTGAATGTGGGCCCTCCAAGGTGTTCTAGTGAGGACCCTAGCAGCCGCATTCTGTACCAATTGTAACTTCTGGGTCAAAGACAAGAGCAGGCCCGCGTAGAGCGAGTTACAGTAGTCTAGTCTGGAGGTGACCGTTGCATGGATCACTGTGGCTAAGTGATCTGAGGACAGGTAGAGCACTAGTAGTCTGGCTTGGTGAAGATGGAAGAATGCCATCTGGGCTACTTTCGTGATCCGAGCCTCCATGGAAAGGGAAGCATCAAAGGTCACGCTCAAATTCCTGGCTATTGGTGCAGGTGTTAATTGTACTCTGTCCAGGAATGGGAGGTGAGCTTCCTGATCAGGACCTCCGTCTTGGAAGGGTTGAGTTTCAGGAGACTCTGCCTGAGCCATCCAGCCAAATGCAGAACAAATTATTGTCTGTATCACTCTAGGGAGGTATCCAAGATTTGAGAACTTGCATAATCTAAAGCAGAAGTGTCAAACCCATTTACAAGGGACAGATCAGACATAAATGTGAGTTTGTTGCCTTTGGCCTTTCCTCCCTGACGGATTGGTGGTAATTGCCCAGAGGATGCCCTCGCCCCCTAGAGGGAGAAAGACTTTATAAAGGACAGCAGCTAGTAAGTTCCAAGGTGGTGTGGCCACACTGTGGTCTGGGGAAAGGGCACAGAGGAAAACCCACAAGGGTGGACTGGAGAACCAGTGGTGCAGCACTGGGCAGACTTTCCCATAGTGCCCACATCCACCACCAATGCCAAGAACCTGGGCCCCAGGATAAAAATGTGAAGCAGCTGGATGTTGTAACCATGTAAAGTCACTGGAAGACAGGTTTAATTAACCTCCCACCTGCAAAAACTAGGGAGGGAGCAGATCCAAAGCCATGTGCACAGTAGGACCCAGGCCAAGCAACATTTTATGAGCTGGAGATGCCTGTGCAGCAGCAGCCACTCCCAGCCAAGGCTGCCAGGCGATCCATGGCTGGATAATGCTGCAGGTTCAAGCCAGGGATTGTTAACAAGCCATTCTACACCCCACCCTGCCCTTTGGCAACAGCCACCTAGAAACTGAAGGCCACCAGATCTTCTGACAGGAAAGTGGGTATCCTGTGCACAAGGTGGCATGTGTGGCAGAGACCCCAGTTATACTGGTTGCTGGGTGGCCGGGGTGACAACTGCCACATGTGTGAACTTGTGCCCACAGTGCCCACTTATAAGTAATCTTATAGATGTGTTTTAGATTTTCTACTCGATTAGTTAAAAAGGCTTTATTTTATCTGATAGCACACTGCTTGTTATGTATGTATGTATGTATGTATGTATGTATGTATGTACGTATTATTTTTTCAAATGGTATTGTAAGTATCCCAAAGCTTTTCATTATAGGAAGTACAGGACGGAAATATTTGTATCATCAGAAGTTAAATCAGAAGCACAAGTGAAATCAACATGATTGATCTATCAGGCTAGATAAGAGCCAATGATGGGCTGGTTTGGGTCAGTGGGCCAGATGTTCAACATCTGGGTCAGTGGGCCAGATGTTCAAGTAAAGATCACTTTACTGGAATCATTGATTGTGATGTGACTATGACTAGTATAAATGCAATGTAGTTGGGAATGGTGTGTGTGTATATATATTTCCTATCTCTGGTCTGTAAATAGAGACAGCCAAGATGCTTCCATGCTTGAGAGGACAGACAGGAGGGCGGAGAGCAAGGTCTAAACTAACTGCTGTCAGCAATTGATTATCTATGTGCCCATTATTCTCTTAATGTAGATATATTTATTGAACCCAAGATGTTTCCCAGGCAATTCAATCTCAAGCAACTACAAACAAATCCAAATCATTGTTTTTTTTTCTATTTATCTCTGGAATCTGTTAACCATGTTCATTATGCTGTATGTTTTCCATTAGGAATGGGCACAAACCAACCACAAAGCAAAAATTGTAATTTTCTGTCACAAACTTTTAAAGCATTTTGTGGCAGCTTGTGAACAAAACAGAAAGCAGGCGTTTAAAGAGACTCTGAGTCTCCCATCTGTTCAGTTGTTTCAAGCTGTGTAATCCCTTTAAAGTTTAAAGGAAGTGCACCAAAAAGCCCCCCGAAACAGCTGAGTGCCTGCTTTAAACTTTAAAGGAACTGCTCAGGACAGCCCAAAACTGCTCACTGCTAGGGAATAGTATGTTGTTTTTTGGCTTTCTGCAAACCCTGTTGAAATGGACTGCTGACCCTTTCAACAGGGTTTGCAGGGCCCCAAGCTATGAACCTATTTGGTTTGCAAATGTACCTCCACAGGCACAAAGTGACACAAACTGTGTTTTCCCAGTTCATGTTCATCTCTATTCTCCAAATGATTTTTTTTTGTAGTATGGTTATACTGTTTTAGATTGATTCTGCTGTCAGTTTTGGCATGATGTCTTCTTATTTATTATATTTTTCTATTCTATTTTGATGTAAGCATGCCAAAAGCCTTTAACCTGAGATACAAATTTTAAATAGATAAAAATATATACATCAACAAGATTTGAGTCAGGCAGTTTCAAAGTTTCAGACTACATCTGCTAAAATGTATTTCTCCCTGACAAGCAAGTGTTGTACTAGATATTTATTTATTTTACTTTTATATACTGCTCTCTTTTAGGGCAAGCCACATCGAAAACAGGGATGGAATTATCTCCATATACAAGTCAGTACCTCATGCAGCAAGAGTGATATGACGATAAGAACCAGGATTTAATTTAATTATTAAGGTGGTTAACAACAAGCTGTTTAATTACTGCCCTTATTCCTTTACATTCTAAGCAGCAGTAAGGGTAAATGCAAGCTTCTTTGGGTCCCCACTGGGGAAAAACGAAGCAAATAAATAACACGTGGGAACCCACAATACTGGGGGGGGGATTCCTCCCCCTTTCACTGCCAAGTTCCCACACCTTACAGCTCCTTGAAGGGGAGGGGAGTCTTGCATCGCTCACCATTGCTGAAGCTGGTGAGGCTTCAGGTCCCACCACCTACCTCTCCAAAGCTTCTCCTAGGACCTTCCCTCCCTCCCAGAGCCAACAGAATCTCCCTCCTATTACAGATGAGCTAGCAGACTCTCTCCCACCCTGCAGCTCACTCTGGAAAAGCCAGCAGACTTCCCGCCCCCAGCAGAGTCTTCCCTCCCATGCTCATGACACCTGCTGCATCACTGGAGATAAATGCATTCTCTGCGTTTACACAGAGAACAGCTTTTTATGGGGCGGGATTTAAACTCCCCACTTCACCCCCCAAAAGGCCGATTTTTTTTTTTTTGCTTAAGATCTGTTTAGTATCTAAGTGGTCCTAATCTGCAGATTTAGATGGGGACCATAGGTAGCTATTAGAATTAAAATATAAAATAATTTATTTTACAACCAATAAGTAAAAGTATGCAGAATTGTGATCTGACAACACTAAACCAGGTGAAAGAGTAAAAACAGTGTTTGGGCTTCTAAACACACACCATGAAGAAAAGTCTTACAATTCTGCAGCATCTAGCACAATGCCAATCCCTGACCTGGGTGGCCCAGGATAGCCCCTCAGAAGCTAAGCAGGAAGACCACCGAGGAAGACCAGGGTTGCAGGCAATAGCAAGCCACCCCTGTTTCTCTCTTCCCTTGAAAATGTTAGGCTGCTGTAAGTTGGATACAACTCGACAACACTTTTAATACCTTCATTTATTATCATTTATGTATTCCTTTATTATTCAAGCTATGTACCGATCCTCCTTGCAAATCAGGCACATACAATACTGCTTTAAGGCCTAGTATTAAACGTTTCCTAATAATTCAGTGGGCCAATAAACATGAATAGTATTGTGCAGTATGTTCAAACGTAAAATATGCAATATCTAACAAAACAACCTGATATTAATTCACCTTACTGAAGGATTCCAGCTTGAATTTCAGGTGGGCAGGAGCTGAAAAAAAATCATAGGTACGCCGTTCTACGCAGAGCTATTTCTGTCTAAACTCATCGCTTCCAAGAGGTGTTAGGAATTGTAGTCACTCCACATCGAAGTTAGTCCAGCGTAAACCCACCGACACATATAAGCTCTGGGACCAGCTGAAAATCGATTGAGGAGAATCGCGACGCTCGTCGCAGAGGGAAGCTGTCCCGGCTCCCCCACTGGCTTCCCTCGGTCCACCACAGCCATCGGCCGGCGCTGCGACCGCCTCCTCCTCCTTCTTCCCGAGGAGGGGAGCGGGACTGGCCGCCGCTCCGAGCTCCTCAGCGCAAGCAGGGCGCCCACTTGGAAAAGTAGGGCAGGCGCGAGCGAAGTCACGAGGAGCAGAGGCGAGGAAGTTTCGCCGTCCGTCGCTCCCGACGCCCTGGGATCTCTGCCGGGGACGCCGCCTCCACACCCCGGCCGTCCGGAAAGGGCCCCCCTCTCGCCGAGCCCCCCAGGCACAGCGCGCCCTCCCCCGCATCCGAAGCGCACGGAGTCCAAGCAGCGCGCCGGGATTGCCGCCTGCCTGCCCTCTCTCCCCCTTCCCCTACGCGGCCGGCAGGGCGCATCCGATGCATCGCGAAGGACCCCCAGCCGCAGCCGCAGCCGCGTACTTACTTCCCTCCCCTCCCCGCGCCGCTCTCAGCTCCTCCGGGATCTCCGCCGGGGCCGCTCCGCCGCCGCCGCCGCCGCCTCCTGCCGCTTCCACTGCCTGAGCCATGGCGAGCGCCTGCAAGGAGCCCGCGCGGCGGCGCCCTCCCGGTGCCTCAAAGGCATGAAGGAAGGCGAGCGGGCCCCCTGGGCAAGCACCGACGCCGCCCCGGCCGGCGGAAAGGGGCCAGCGGGCCGAGGGCCGGAGCGAGAGAACGAACGCCCAGCCTACGACCCCCGTCCGGGAGCGCCTCTGCGCCGCCTCCCGCCTTCTCTTCTCGCGAGAGGCCGGGGGAATCCAGCTGCAAAAGCACGCCGAAAGTGCATTATCCGAGGTGTGCATAATGGCCCCGGAGGGAGGGAAGCAGGCGGCTGGACTCCGTTTTCGCTCAAGGCGGGGAGGCTTTTTTTTTGTCGCTCGTGGCTGTATAGAGGTAGGGATCGGCTGGAATGACAGCTCGTCGCCAGACTACAGTGATCAGTTCCCTCAAAGACTGCTTTGGAATTATACCCCACTGAGGTCCCTATCCTCCCCAAGGTCCATCCCAAAATCTCCAGCAGTCCCCCAACCAGGATCTGATAACCCTGACAAAATGGGATCTGTGTTCAAGACTCACTCTATCGGCCACCCCCAAGAAAGACCCGAGGCTCATTCCAGTGGCCACCCCAAGAAAGCAACAAATATTATCTCAACCTCTTATCCCACCCCACCCCGCCGCCCCAGCCCTGGCAGACACTAATATCGGAAGGATCAGGTCGAGGGTTAAGAGTATCAGCTCTTAGGAAATTCCTGGAGATTTGGGGAGGGGAAAAGTCTGATGTGGGGTATGGGTAGGGGATGGATATCTGTGGGATATGCCAGAGTGTCCTTTTTCCAAATGGCGATCAATTGCAATTCCAGGAGATCTCCAGGCCCCACCTGGAGGCTAGCAACCCTACTACTACTGAGGGTTGGGAGTGAGCACAACCCCTGCAGAGCACCAGGACACCCTCCTTGTTGTCATTACCCAAGCAGTTGCTTGAGTGTCTTGTCCATAGTTCCTCTGGCCTGTTCACAGGCAGAGTTATGTGTAAGTAGTGTGAATGTTTCCAAAGAATATGCAGATTATCCTGCAGGGGGCACTGGAGATGTGTATTTAGCATAGTTAGATTAAGAATTTCCTGATATTTTTCAGTTATTCTCCTCCAGCATCCTGATTGGCTCATTGGAAATTTCCTGCTTCTTTGGGCATACTTCCTCCTTGCTTGCCTCCTGAGCAGAAATGAACAAAGAACAGTTAGTTTGAACTCTCTCTCTAGCACTATATTTCTCTTTTTGCTTCTCTCCAAAATAGAACTATTTAATTCTTTTAAGCACTGTTGTACATATTTAAACTCTTTGCTTATTTAAACTCTGCCAACAAGAAGTGCATAACGTAAGCCCTCCAGGAGGTTATGAATGCAGGTGTGGACTTTGCTTGCCTTGCGAACAGGCAGGTGCCAGGGAGTGAGCTGCCTTTATTACCTATTGGCCCAGGTAGCCTAATTCCACCATGAGGAGCAGGCTAGTACTCTAGGGCCCATTCATTCTTTTTCTTAGCTTACCATGCAGGGTCTGACACACACTCAGCCAAGATGCTGCTGACAGATATATAGGTCCAGCTTGGTTTTGCCCATTCTGTAATTTCACTGCATGGCATGTGCTCACAACTAAGTCCGTCCAGAATTGTCACCATCGTTTTCAATGGTAGGTGTGAATTCAAAAAGGGAGAGCAATGCATAAACACACTGAAAGGGGTGTTGAGGAAGAAAGGAGTCTGAACACTTTTCTGTATTGATCTAGTGTACTTTTATCTCTCCTTCTCTCCAAGGATCTCAAGATGGCTTATATCCATCTTCCTTCCACATTTCATCACTACAACCACCCTGGGAAGATAAAACAGAAAAAGCAGGTGTCTGGCCATGTAAACTCACCCAGCAAATGTCTGGGGTCAAATGGTGATTTGAACTGGAGCTTCCTGTCCTCTAAACAGATTTACCTTGGGGGGAAAGGAGTTTTGGTCTTTTCTATGCCATTTCCCTCGCATGACTCACAAACTCATTCAGCTACCACAGCCTCCTAACATAATTTGTTTTGATAGCATCTGTCATAGCCTGTAGTTCTCTGTTCCTTTCTCTTTTCGGAAAGAGCCATTGTGGGGTAATGGTTGCAACCTGGGATCAAATATCTTCTAAACCATGAGTTCACTGTGGCACTCTTTCTCAGCCTCACCTACCTCAGAGGATGTTGGAAGAATAAAATTAGTGGGAGAGAGAACTAAGGAGGCCATCCTAGATTCCTTGGAGGAAAAAATAAAAAATCGATGGGTGTCAAATTCTCCTTTCTCATGCTTGACAACTTCCTTTTGACAGATGCCCTCTGGATCATCTCTCTAGTACATTCACATGTAGCAAAACAATAAATGCTCCCCTTTCTTCTCTTGCATGTTGCTCTGAAATGGAAGAATTCTACATTTCCTAAAGACTATGGTTTGTTTTCTTGGCTAAAGGTAAAGGTATCCCCTGTGCAAGCAGCGGGTCATGTCTGACCCTTGGGGTGACGCCCTCTAGCGTTTTCATGGCAGACTCAATACGTGGTGGTTTGCCAGTGCCTTCCCCAGTCATTACCATTTGGCTACAAGCCTACAATTCCTGACCATAGAGACATATGCATTTTGTAATCTTTCTTGCTATGCAGTGAGGGAAAGAATGAACCAAAAGATAAGTGTTCTAATAATAACACAAGAAAGTACTCCAAAAGAATTCGTTTCAAAACTGTTAATGAAAAATAAAGTCAAAGGACAACAGAGTCCATAAAAACTGATTACCTGTGTGGGAGTTTCCCTCTATGGATTTCATTTATTTCAGCAAAAATACCAAGCCCTAGAAGTGAAATCTTTGAAGCAGCTAAAACTTGGGGGATAGGGGGATCTTGCAGGGGAAAACGTTCCTGTTATTTTTCAGTCTCGCCACAATGGTTAGCTGCAATGACTAAGTTCCATCCACTCTTTCTTTCTTCTCACAATTAATTTCTTGAAGAGGCTGCTTTTAAAATATAAAGTGCATTTACAGTCATACAACAGGTGCTTTAGAAAGTCAGAGCTCTCCTAGGATGATCGCCTAGTGGGTTCAAGGGAATTCTATTTGGTTTTTTATTGTGCTGTCTAGAACGATGCATTAGTATTGTGGAAGACCCTTGCTTTGAGTCCCACATAAACACTACCATTATTATTGTGAGCATCTCATAGGCCCATTAATCACGGCCGCCGAAACGGCGATTTCGAGTCACATGGAAAACGCGGAGGGGGAAGACGCGACGCACACCGGTTATGCACGGGGCGGGGCACGACGGCAGCAAAACCCAGAGTAACCGATTATGCACGTGGCGATCCGGGCGCCGCTTCTGGTTGCGCCCCGGTCACCCGGAAGCTGCGCTTTCTTCCGCGTTTCGCTGATGCGGCTTTTTCGGCGGCATGCACCGAAGCTGCAGCCGGTTGCAGCCGGCTCCGTGCGTTATCGGTGATTTTAGTCGCTGCCATTCCACCCCGAATGTGCACTAAAACCCCCGTGCATAATGGGTCATAGGAGCATTTTAAAGTGTCTATAGACATCTTATTTCTTTACTTATGGAGTAAAAGAATAATGCTGGCTAATAGCCGGAAAGCAATGGCTGATCGTTTTTCAAAGAAAATCAGTTTAATGACTGGAAGAGGTTTCTTCAACAGTATGATGACCAGTGGGTGCTTGAGCATCCAGAAGGTATTTTGGTGGCGTATTTGATGCCTGGCCACAAAAAGGGAGCCATTGTTTGTGATCATTTGGTGAGTAGTTTGAGACTGTTCATGTGATTACTTTTCATGCATTCATATTGCACAGAGTTTCAGGGTTGCACAACTAGTGTTGCTGTTTGACAGAACCAAAACATATGCAATGTATTCATCCTTGATCCCCATCCTGATAAATAAGCAGGGACTTCCTGACCTTCTTAAGGTTTCCTTCCTCTTGGATAATACCAACACAGAAATAAGTGTGGCCAAAGTTTTGCAAGGTGCCATTAAATTGTGTCAGGACCATTGTTGAGGACAATTTGTTGTGCATTTACAAATTCTTTTTAGGTTCTAGGTATTTACTTTTTATTTTTAATTTTGTTCTTATTCCTACTCATTTCAATTTAACTGCAATATAGTTTTATATACCAATAAAGGACTTGAATTGGATGGGAATGTGTTCACCTCCCTAACCTGTTGGTCCAAAACTCATGGCATTTCTTTTGGCAGATTCTAACCAGGATGTATCTGTCGACCAGGTGGTACCATGTGTTCTGAATTTCCTAGTATGTGTCTGGCACACCAAAAGAAATTTAAGGTGATGCTTCATAACAAGCAATGAAGAAATCCTGCTGAGGTTTACAACTGGCTAGAAAAGACATGGGAGCTGGATTTCCAGACATCTACATTTGTAGACATTCATGAGAATGACACGTCGCTAGAGCACTTTCATGGGCTGCTGACTCTGGTATTTCTCACTTCCTAGTGTACAGGGAGGGGAGTTTTTTCTGCATAGTTTAGAATCAGTGAATTAATCTCATCACTAATAGGAATTATTAGGTTGTTTAGAAGAGGGTTGTACAGCGAGTAACGCATGTTCATAAATAATAATAGGTGGTTTTATTCCCTATTTGTCACTGCCTGGAGTAGGGGTAGTCAAACTGCGGCCCTCCAGATGTCCATGGACTACAATTCCCATGAACCCCTGCCAGCGTTTGCTGGCAGGGGCTCATGGGAATTGTAGTCCATGGACATCTGGAGGGCCGCAGTTTGACTACCCCTGGCCTGGAGTCTCAAAGCAGTCTACAATCACCTTTCCTTCCCCTCTTCTCCCTACAACACCCTGTGAGGTAGGTGAGGCTGAGAGAGCTCCAAGGGAAACTGTTCTGCAAGAACAGCTTCTAACAGGACTGTGACTAGCCCAGGGCCACTCAGCTGGCTTCATGTGGAGGGGCAGGGAATCAAACCCGGCTCACCAGAGTACAAGCCACCGTTCTTAAACACTACACCAAGCTGGCCTTAAGGTTGTGGATGGCCACCTAGATTCACCCCAGTAGAAATTTGCCAGATGCCTGGAAGCAGTGGCAGGATGGATCAACAAAGAGCGCCAGATTAGAGCTGCTAAATGATTCACAAAGTTACTGGATAAATTATGGATTTTGACCTATACCACCATGTTTCACTTACTGAAATTAGGATTTTACTATGTCACTTTTGCTTCATTGCAGAGCAATCCTCAAGGGGGTCAATTGAGGCAAGAGCCAACTGACCCCCAGTGCTGGTGTAACTCAGATATATGTCGGTGTAAAGGGCATTTAAGCTGGTGGAAGGTGCAAGGGGCACTGCACATCACACAATGACCTTTTTGAGAGACACTAACCAGAACCATACACAGTAATACAAATTAGGCTGCACCATGGCTCTACACAGAGGCATTATAAATATTTTCAATCCTTTTCCTAATAGTCCCTAACATAGAGTTTGCCCTTTTCACTGCTTAAGCACACTAGGCTGATGCTTACTTTGAGCTGTCTACTGTGACCCCCAGAATCGTTCTTTCTCAGTCTCAGCAAGTTCAGACCCTACTAGTCTATACTTGAAGTTGGGATTTTTTTTGTCCCAGTGTGCATCACCTTAACACTTACCAACACTGGATTTCATTTCCCACATTGCTGCCCACTCACTTACCTGGTGGAGATCCTCCTGGAGCTCTTCATTCAATAATTGCCAGAATCTAAACTACTAAACAGGGAATGAGCAGTTCTATCTTGCCCAAATAGTGTCAAACTGTTTTTTTATCTCCACCCCAAAAGCAGCGGGTGGGGGAGGAGAGACATCAAGGAAATGTGAATTTTTAATACATATGTACAAAAGAAAGCACTCAATCCTGCAGCTGTGTTGCAGAGCTACAAGGGTTGTAGTCTATGTAGCTCTCATTTCAAAAAGTTCAACCAACATCCTTTGGCAATGTTGCCTTTAAAAAAACATTGATTAGGCAATGCCAGGCTCCAAGACATCAGGAATGTTGCCCACAGACTGCTTGGCTGTGCATAGAAAGGGCTGCATAGAAAGGGCATAGACTGTGATGCCTGTTTATGGGTGACCATGAGACAGAGGCTGTAAATCCACAAGGAAAGGTGAAGTCCAATTCAAAATTAATCTACCACAAGGAAAGGTCACTTTAGAACCCGCTGAAAAATATCGACCATTTTAGAACAAATGCCACTTACAAAAATATCTTTCCATTAGATCTGCAAGATGAACAGGCTTTTTGATATAGATTGAAAAATACACAATAGAAGCACCTGATGTTTCACAGTGCAAAAAACAAAACAAAAAACCACCATCAGCCCACACAAATCTTTTACAAAACTACAACTTTACCCAAAAAGTCAGGTTTATTTAATACATTGTAAAAAGCCTTATATAAATCTTCATAAAGCTTTCTTTTGTCACTTTCCCAAACCAGAACTACTGAATCGTTCTATTAGAGAAAGAAAGATAGGGAGTAGCCATTTCAGTTCTTAAAATGAACTTCTGAAATGCAACCAACATTAAAAGGAGGGCAGGGTACAGCACTTCCATGTTCATAAATCAGAGTCATTTTGAAGCACTGATTAGATACCGGGGAAGAACTCCTTAGGCTTTATATGTCTGAGCCAGAAAAAATAATCAAAGAGCAAAACCAGAAACCATTAAGGGTTGCAGACTCTAGTACAAGATTCCAGTCGAAGGCCAAATATTTAATATCTCAGGCACGCCGCCAGCATCCAGGATGTCAACCCAGCCACAAGGGAAGAAGATGCCAAGGGAGGGATGATTCCAGTGATTTGAAAACTGTCCCCCTCCAGGGAGTGGTAGCCCTACCTCTTCTATTCTGTCCTGTATTGCCCCTTTCTTTGCTGGCCAGTCAGGCCCTATGCCCTCTGGGCCCTATCTGAAGGACCACCTTTCCCAATATGTCCCCCGAAGAAAACTACACTCTGCAAATTCCCGTTTACAAGCGATCCCTTGCCTCAAAGACATGGGCCTGGTCTCAATCACAGCCAGGGCCTTTTCAGCTCTGACTCCAACCTGTTGGGATGAATTTCCCTGATGGTGATGACAAAGTTCTGCAGGGCCAGTAAAACGGCACTCTTCCACATGGCCTATGGTAGAGAACAGGGCAGTCTGAAGCTTTCTGGGCCTCCCTCCACTACCTCCTCCTTGGTTCCCTCTATTTGATGTCATCTTCAGTCTTGGGTAGCTGGCAGAAGGCATGAAGGGGGTGGGGGATAGGGATAGAGTCTTTAGAAGAAGAAGAAGAGTTGGTTCTTATATGCCGCTTTTCCCTACCTGAAGGAGGCTCAAAGCGGCTTACAGTCGCCTTCCCATTCCTCTCCCCACAACAGACACCCTGTGGGGTGGGTGAGGCTGAGAGAGCCCTGATATCACTGCTCGGTCAGCACAGTTTTATCAGTGCCGTGGCGAGCCCAAGGTCACCCAGCTGGCTGCATGTGGGGGAGTGCAGAATTGAATCCGGCATGCCAGATTAGAAGTCCCCACTCCTAACCACTACACCAAACTGGCTCTTTAACTTATATCTTACTGTAATTTTATTATTGTGATTGAAGATTTTATTGAATGTGTTTTATCACTGTGAACCGCCCCGAGCTGACATGGGGAGGGGCAGTATACAAATTAAATATTTTCAAAACTGAAATAAAAGCTTTGCTTTAACAATGGGCCCAGTTACAATGTACAGCCTCTTGCAGTCAGTCCTTACTTTTAAGCTTAAATGAAGACCACCGCCCTCTCTCCCAAACTGCACCTAGCTACTGTGGTATTCAGTAATCAACATATAAAATCAACATCAACATATAAAAATAAAATTGACTTAACATTATAGAAAGACAAATTAACAATGTAATTCCCACAACCCCATTATTAGAATGCTGGTAATATTGATTTGATTTTGCATCCGTTTCACATCTTAAACTGGTCGCCTGGGATTGTCCCATTAGGGAGACTGCACATGGAGGTGTGCGTGTTCAAATGCTCATCTAAAGTCACTACCTGCAGAAAGGCAGCATGTTAAGGAAAAGGTGTCTAACTCTTCTCTCTCCTCAAATGCTGCTAGTAGTCTATGCACAGAAATTCTTTAAATTAGAGCATATCACACATACTGTAGTGATACACTGCCAGAAAACTGTACAACATGATGCTTCTGATTATGTAATTTAGCCCAAAGCCATGGTCATTTTTAAAACACTCTCCGCATTCAGGAAGACCTGACATCTAACACACACTACTGTAAATGTATCCATTTCCAGGATTTCAGCTCAGAAGGATTACAAAGGTGTTCATCAAAGGTGTGTGCAAAGGCGTTCATCATTCTTAACATCTGTTATGAAAATAAACAAATCACATACTTTTAAAAAGCAGAACTGCATAAATGTGCAATCAAGCCATTTCAGGATCTTTGGTACTCAAAGAAGAACAAATGACACAGTGATAAACCATCCCACAAAAAAAAATTGCAGAAGGGGAAAAATCCCAGATCTAGCAAAAGATGTATTCTTATTCATTTTTAAAAGCAACTTTCTCTGCTTCTAAGAATGGCATTGTCCCTGCACCCCCTCCTTTCTCTAGAAGTTTCCTTCTATTATTCTAGAAACTTTACTTAGAATTCAGTTGTCCAATATGTCAGTGCTATTTTCTTCTCTGAAAATAAAGAATTAAAACTCAATAGACGTTTATTATGCTAAAGGTACTGCCTTTCAGCTACTCTTTGCATGCCAACCAGAACCCCATTTGCCTCCCTGAAGTACAACTCCTCTTGAGTGTCCCAACTAGGCACAATGTACTCTGCTCTCCAGTATGAGCCGTGAAGCATGAAGAAAAGAAACCCTTCAAATAGGATATCTGAACCAGTATTGCTTTCTTCAAAACACTTATTCCAACTTTGCGTGTCACTTACCTTTCATCTGTTGGGCAGATTCTTTTCTACAACATTGCAAAAAAGTGGCTGGTGGTTTTTATATTGCATATATCTAAATCCACACTGAGGACAACAATTAAGCACACATGATAGGCAACTTTACTGGGGAACTGCCAGTGATGTTTCTTACATGTGCAATTTCAATCTGTGAGCCAATTAGACATGTTACAGTACCAACAAAGCCGGAGTGCAAACAGAGGCACAATTAATCTTCATCTACTCACAGGCAGTGCAGATGCAAAGATCCTTTTATTCCAGTACTTTTGTTATAATAAAGTTAACAAAAATATTTACTATTTAAAAAGGAAGAAAAAAAAAAAGAAGATGAAGCCTGCTGGCACTGCCAACTAATTATCACGGTAGTTTTAGAAATCCTAATCCGGTAGGATTTCCTCATATCTCCACAAAGTCAATGCGCATCGGACAGTCTGTGTGGACATTTCAGTGTATCGATCTAGGCCAAGCAGATCTTGAGGATGCAGCAGCTACCTGAGTTCTTATTGGTGAGGGGTTTTTATCCCCTCTTCTGTGTTTTATAACTTCCCTGCTTTCATGTAGGAAGGGATGGAGCCGCGTTGAGTAAGCCCTTCGAATCTCTTGTAGGTATAATTGAGAAAAACCCAGTCTTTGGACTTGTAGTCAGGTTCTGTAGTGTTTGGCACTAGAAGAAAAAACAAAAGGAATGAGCATATATACATTACAAAAGTCCTGGCAATCACTAGGGTCACACCAAAGTATCAAAACTTAAATCACCCATGTACTGTGGAGCATGTCACAAAGTTTGTCTAGGATCCAGAGATGTTGTTGTTATACAATGGCTCCAGACATTGCAAAAATACAATCATTTCTTAAAGTTAGACCAACACACAATTTTTCCAGTGAGGAAAAGAGTTGAAAACATAATTATTAAAATTAGTCAGGTACACTTCCTTTGAATAATGGTTTAATTGTGTAACTTAAATCATGATTTTAAAAAATGATAAGACCTCAAATAACATGGTAAAATAAAAACCACGTTCAATAGCAATTAGCTTTCTCTCCCAGTAAAAACATTTTTTAAGATGCAATCTGGAGCCGCTAGTAATGTAACAGTGCCTAGTGCAAAGTGTCATACCCCTTATATGTCAGGCAAAGGGATAATGCAAACAATGAAAAACCAACAAACGACACAGCACATGTGACCAACCACAGATTACAGAAGGGATGGGGGGAAGAGAGAAATTGCAAATATGTTGGAAAATACAAATATTGCCTCGCATAATTGATTAATGGTTGTAGAAGAAGAGTTGGTTTTTATACCTCACTTTTCACTGCAAAGGAGTCTCAAAGCAGCTTACAATCGCCTTCTCTTCCTGTCCCCACAACAGACCCCCTGTGAGATAGTTGGGGCTATTACTGCTCAGTCAGAACAGCTCTATCAGGGCTGTGACGAGTCCACGGTCACCTAGCTAGCTGCATGTGGGGGAGCAGGGAATGAAGCCCAGCTCGCTAGATTAGAAGGCACTGCTCTTAGCCACTACACCGACATGCAGCCAACCCACTTCTTCATTAAGACCATGTAGGGATTAAGTATTCAGAGTGTAAATCCAGTAAGTTTTCTCTGGCTCTCGGACACTGAAGAAGTTGCATGTTGGATTTTTCAATCATCTTTAATTCCCCCCCCCAATAACCTGTGGTTGGTCACATGTGCTATGATTTGGGGGGGATTGTATCATCGTTTTATATTTGAAAATATTTCTGCTTCAATTTTAGACACAGAACTACTGGCCCTTTATATTGAGTTCCTTAACCTTTTGGTTCTTATTTCAGTTCATTTTGGTTAAGTCCCCCCACCCCTTGACATGGACCACTTTCAATCTCATATAGTGTCATCTTTTTTCAGCCATATTGCCCTCATCCCATTCCCCCCTCCCCATTTTACATGTTACCTGTCTCTTTACTGCATTGTGCTAGGGCATAACCTGTTTTTCTTCTCTGAACCAATAGGAAAGCCAAGAAATAGCTGGTATCTGTGGCAAATGGCAGTTTTCAGCAGAAGAGGATAAGCGTCTCTCTCTCACACTGAACAACACGTTTCTGACCAGGCCATTCCATGAACCTTCTCTTGTATCTCAGATTGTCCTACTTGTTACCCTGCAAGCTCATCCGTTACCTGTTCCACCATGTTCCTTTTTTTAACACCTCTCTTTTATGCATTCTTCCATTTGATTCCTTAACTAAAAACGTAACTATTTACATTTTCCTAGCCATCTCCTGTTCCTCCTTTAGTCCCCTAATTTATAAAAACATCATTTGTTCACAAAAGGTTTCCGAGAACAATCCTTTATTTTTCTACACTGCATCCTGGCAATAAAACTCTCCTCCTCCCACTCTAACATAACCAAAGTGGGTCACAAGCTCTCTGGGCAAAATGTGTGTCACTTCAGTGAATCATTTAACATTCTCCTGGAGAAATGCAATTCTTGTGAGGTCACTCAGATTTGACTAGGTAATTTAGATCAGGGATCTCTAACCTTTCTGAGCTTGCAGGAACCTTTGGACCAGGGGTAGTCGAATTGCGGCCCTCCAGATGTCCATGGACTACAATTCCCATGAGCCCCTGCCAGCATTTGCTGGCAGGGGCTCACGGGAATTGTAGTCCATGGACATCTGGAGGGCCGCAATTCGACTACCCCTGCTTTGGACTTTTGACACAATGTGATGGGCACAACCACAAAACAGCTGCCACAAGAGGCAGAGCCAAACAAAAAGTATCAGGAAGTGAGATTAGCATAACTCTACTAGCAACTTTTCAAAGTTTCAGGCATGAGCTATTTTTTAACAGACTACTTTTAAAAAATGAATATGCTATTGCATATATTGCAGACACTCAGCTTACCTTCAGTTATGCAGTGAGGATCCTTGTATTGTGGTGGCAGCTGCTGCCAAAGCAACTTTTAAAATCTGTACAGTCAATCAAATGTCCAATGGCCAATCAGAAGCTCTGCTGGGCAAATACCCCACTTGGCCCTGGCCCCTTTCTAACAACACTGGGAGAGCACCAGGAGAGGTGTCACCCAACCCATTGGTGACCCAACATGAGGACCCAATATGGTTCTCACTTGAGCTGTGTTCTCTGGTCCTTTTGCTCTTAGCTGTCCTTCTCAGACTCCTCCCTCTAGCTGTGTCCTTGTCCCCTAGAACAGGGGTCTCCAACCCCCAGTCCGTGGCCTGGTAGCAGGCCGCAAAGGCCATCATACCGGGCCGCCAGCAGCCACGCCTGCCTCCCCCCCTGCAGCGAGAGGGGGAAGAGGCCGGCGCAGCAGCCGGCGTGGCAGCTACGCAAATACGCATGAGCGGAACTGCCGTGCATGCACGTTTGCGCCCCCTGGTGGCCAAAACGCGCATACGCAGCAATTGGGCATGCACGTTTATGAGCAACTGCGGCAGCCGGGCCGCTGGCTCTCCCCCACCCCCGGAGGCGGTCCCCGACCAGAAGAAGGTTGGGGACCGCTACTCTAGAATGCTGTCTTCCTCTTCTCCCAGGGCCCTCTGTTTCCTTTCTACTGCACCTCTGGCCCTTGCTTCTATTTTCTCTAGGCCCTTTTGCTTCCCTGCCTCATTGAAGAGCTCAGCTAATGATGGGCAAAGCTTCTCCTGCTTCCAAAGCCATTCTAGAAAGCCATGACCATTCAGACAATTACCACCACTAAATTCCATGTGGCTTTGCAACAGAGTTCGTTTTGAGGTATGCAGCATCTAGAATTGGGCATAAAGATATAGTGGGTGCCACTGAAGTGTGCAGAAGGAGATTCAGAGGCCAGTCTGCTGAACTGTAAGGTCATCAGTAGGATTAGAAAACAAGCTGTGATCATTATTTGCTTCTATAAACAGACATCCTCTCTCACCTGGTTGTAAAATATCAGATTCTGGGAATTCATCGAAATTGGACGTGTCATCAATGCTTTTAATTTCTATAGGGATTGCAGCCGGCCTCTCTCTACAGCAAAGGAATTTTAAAAAACAGAACAGTACTAGTCAGCATAACCAATGTCATTAACATCATGGTTTAATCTTGTGGATCTGCCATACTGTATCGTAATGTGCATCGCTTGGCCACTGGTGGCTAACTACAGAGGGTCCCCCTGCCTCTTTATAGAGGACATTCCTTCCAGAACAGTTAATAATCAGAGGGATCTGTGAAAGGTTTCCATTGGCCCAGGGTGGAACAACAGCACTGCACATCTCAGAACCCCTTCCCTTCGCCTACCTTGTGCCTCCTTTTTTCAGCCCCTTCTCCCCATAAACTCAATGGCTTCAAGGAAATGACTCTTTTTGCTCAACAAGGAGTCTTCCACAGAAAGAACACACCTTCCTCAAGTCATGTCCAACCCTATTTGCCTTCCCACCTCCCTTACAGCAAACAGAAAAAGATGGATATGTTATTTGCTCTGCTGCCAGCTACTGCAGCTTATTTTATTTATTTATTATTTTATTTATTTATCATACTTATATACCGCCCTCCCCGGAGGCTCAGGCTCAGTAGCTGGAAACTACTGTTTAGGGCACGCTACCCCAAAGAAGGCACACTATCCTGGTGAAGCCCAGAATTTAATCAGTGACTGACTGGATGTTGCCTCTTTCTATCACCTTTTTGATGGGTTTTCAAATTCACACAGGACTAGAAAGATAAGCTCAGCCTTAGATCAGGCGGGAAGCTGTTTCACCTCACTGCCCCTCCAGACAGAATAGTCCATACTAGACTGCAAATTAATTCATGGAATCCTGAAATGGGACTGCAAACAGGGTGAAATTCACTATCTCACAATCACAGATATCTTTGGGGGGGGAAGGAGAGAGTAACTAATAGGCACACTCAAAAATGCATGTGTGGACGTTTCAGAGGTCCTGAAACTAACAGCTTACTAATGAGGTTCTCAAGATCAGGGAGAAGGCAGGGTTGGGCAAACTGTGGCCTTCCAGATGTCCATGGATTACAATTCCCATGAGCCCCTGTCAGCAAACACTGGCAGGGGCTCATGGGAATTATAGTCCATGGACATCTGGAGGGCCACAGTTTGCCCAACCCTGCTCTAAGGTTTCTCACATGCCACACCAAAGTTTCATCACATATACCTGATATGTCCCCAGTCAACACCTTCAAAAAATTGATGTGTCTTAATATCCTCCACGCCATTGCTACCAATCCTGTTTTCTGCATCAACACAGAATCTAAAAGAGAGAGGAAATAAAAGAAATCATTACAGTCAAGGTGAACAACAACAAAAGGTATACAAGGATGTGTTTTGTACAAAACATTCCTCCCATCAAATAAGTGACAAAAATAGATCACTCTTAGCTTTGTAATGGAAAAATCCTTTCCCTTTTACTGAGACTGTAATTCCCATCTACAAAACAATTTTAAAATGACAATTTAGAGTAGCAAAAAACAACAAAAGCTAAAGTTATAATACATCAAATTAGCTGGAAATATACTTGATGTAGCTTTTCTATCCCCTCTCCGTGTTATTAATTGAAAATTACTCCTAATGTGATAAGTAATTTTACTGTATATTGAAAATGAAGGTTCAGAACAAATGTATAATTATAGGATTCACTAAGGATTCTGGCAAATTCAGGGCACTTTAGAGTCTTGAGAAATAAAGCATTTCAATCATTTGTCGTGGGCCAACCAGCTGCCACCTCCTTGGAATCGGAAGAATTGGGCCATGCACTGTAATTCCCATCTGAGCAGCTGGGTCTAGTGGCAGACACAACAAGGGAAGCATTTCCAGCCATGGCCAGACTGCTCAATCTTCCAGGAGAAGTAAGAGACACCCCAGAGGCTAGCATCTCCATTTCCGGCAGCCTCTCCTGAACCAGCAGAGCGCTCTAGAACAGGGGTAGTCAACCTGTGGTCCTCCAGATGTTCATGGTCTAGAGAGAAGATGAAGCGCTCACCTAATTGCTCAGCAACAATCAGTGTTAATTCCTTACAGGACCAGGACCAACAGGCTGATATGGAAACAGTAAAAACCTGTACCTGTAGGAAAGTGAATGCAACTCTGAGGAGATGGGCCTCAGGGGATGAGTCAACAGACAGAAGGAACATGTTGAGCAAGGTTCTGTGTGTGAAGCACCCTTGCTTGTCACACTTCCGGGAGTTGACCTGCTTTGAGCAAACAGAGCTCTGCCCTGACTTGCTACATTGTACTTTGCTGCTGGTAACTTGTGCTTGCTCCTACAGCCTGGGACCCAAAGCTTGCATCTTGCAGCTGTTCCCCAGCCCTGAAACTGGCTCCTTGAGCCCTCGATGCACCTTACTCAGGCCCTTGGTTCTAGATTTTTAAGTGTCTTTGTACCTGGCTTGGAACCATACATCAATAAATCTGAATATTCAGACTTTGGACTGTACCTTCGATCTCTGACTCCAAGCTGGTTTGTAGATCTTACCACTGAACCTATTGTGGTGCTTACTGTTATTGTATTAGTGCATCCAGAAAACCCCAAGTAGAACATCAGCACCAGGCTTGGCCTTGAACGTGGCAGCATACATTGTGCCTAGCTGCCTGCACAACCAACCATTATGATTCAGAGAGAAAGGAATTAATTTCCTTCTTCAGGACTAGGTGCTGAAAATCAAACTGTCTATTCGACATCATAAATCAGAGAACCACTATCACAAAATCAAACATTTGCGTTTGACATACCTAGAGCTAGTTTGGGACTGAAGGAATTCATCCTCAGATTTCCGAATGACATTATGAACTGAGGATGAGTATGAGGAACTAGCTAACTGGCTGCAATAGCTCAAGTAGTGGACTGCGGACTCGGCATCTGTCAGGAGGTCCTAGGTGAAGTCAAGGAGGAGTATTGCCAGTCAGGGAAACAGCACTGGGATAAAAGGATGAAATGGCTTCTGCCACTTTGCAAGATGACAGCGAAGAACATGGGTCTCCTGTCTCTTTATGCATTCTTTAGTGAGCTCCATCCCTTTTTAAATTCTCATAAATTACCAAAAAGAGCTGATTTTGGCTAACTGCTGATGTGCACAACAGAACCATGTTCTGCAAGCCAAAATAGGTAACACGGCTTTCATAACAATAATAAATAAATAATAAACCATATAAATAATAACCATGAAAATTTTCAGCACAGAGGCCAGCTGTCCCACGATTTCAACCAGCAGGCCACCAACGTGGTGAGTCACATTATCATCGACTCACCAATACTACAACAGGCTGGAATGTTCCTTCTTCAGCAGGCAAATGAAAACTAAGAGGTGAGACTGTTTTCAAGCACTCCTTGTTCCAGAAGGTAAGCTGCTCAGGCCTTTGCCCACAGGGGCAAGAAGGACCCCACTTGAAATGAGAGGTAAAAAATGCGAGTTTAACACAGCTCTTGAGCATGTCAGGGAACTGGGATTAAGGAAAGAGAAAATGAATTGTTCAGAATAGCGCTTTCAGCCTAGTATACAGGAACAGCAGGAAATGTTATCACCAAGCCATGGTGCTTCCTGATGGGAGGCTATTTGCCTCTATATGGGTGACTATTTGCCCCAGCTTCAAGTAGTTGTCTAAGCCTAGCATTGATTGGAATAAAGAAAATGACTGCAGCCTTCTGATCATGGTTATTACGGATTGGCTATAATTCTACATCCTGGTCTGTCCTGGTGCAAGTCTTTGGTTCTTTTCTCAGCCTGTTCCTCTCTGGAATGTAGTTTTTGATAAGCTCTCTCACAAAACCAAAGTTTATTTCATAGCTGAGTCCCTATGAAGGCTAGAGAAATGGAAGAAGAGTGTGTCACTACTGTTTATGTAAACAATTGGAGGTTGGAGGGAAAGCATGAGAACAGCTTTTTGGACCTGTCAGCAGTTCCTGGAGGGCATGTATAACAGCTGTAAGATGTTCCCAGGAAGTGGAGTGGGGAGGTAGAGACCCCAGGCGATTGGCTCATCCTGCAAGGGCATCATCTTTCCCAACCTCCAAGAACAGGGTATTTAACACTATGTAATCCTGTTGTTCTCTGTGCAGATCCAGGAACTCCCCTGGGTCTATATTTCTTCTGCAGTAAAAATATAAAAATGGACATGCTAGTGGACACTCCTGCACAAGTTCTGGCTTCCATAATTACCTTGGTAGTGCTTTGGAAAGGCAGTGCTTTGCAAGTACCTACTTGGGACCCAGAATTACACATTTCTGAACAAAACAAGTATGTTCCACCAGCAGGAAGTACAGCAGAAGAAAATTTCAAATACTGAGAAACATGTTAACTACTCACTTTAGAATTAAGTCCTTGGCCTTTTCTGAAATGGGCACCTCAGGCGGAAATATTAGTGTTTCTTTCCAATTCATAACTTTCCTATAAGTTTCTTGTGGCGTTTCAGAGCAGAATGGAGGATACCCTGAAGAATTTAAAATGCACATATTGTTAGGAGCTTAAGATTCTATTAAACTGACTCTCACAAGAACCATCAGCACAACAAAAGGTCTGTGCCATAGCTACCGGCCCGAGAATGGTGTTACGAATTCTTACCTATTAGCATTTCATACATAATTACGCCTAATGACCACCAGTCACATAACTTGTTGTACCCCGTCTGCATGAAAACTTCTGGAGCAATATAATCTGGGGTCCCGACAGTAGAATATGCCTGAAAACAAGATGTTAAGCAAGATATTTAGCCAACATTTAAATGGAAAGTCTTCAAAAAAAAAATTCAATGCCTGTAAATTCCCCCAACCATCTCACTACAACCTTTCTCATGGAATGCTTGGCAAAGTGGTAGGTACATGAAGCACCCATTTTCAGCAACAGGTTTTTATGTTGTGCTGAAAATCTGTCCAAAAAGAGACATTAAGGTTAGCTCTCCTGAGGGTCTCCTGGGGAAATGGCAACCTGAATGACAACATTTCTAATACCTTCAGACTTATCTCACTGAAGATTGTATGTATGTATGTATGTATGTATGTATGTATGTATGTATGTATGTATGTATGTATGTATGTATGTAATCATGCATGCATGCATGCATTGATTGATTGATTGTGTTTATATAATGCCCTCCCCTAAGATTCAGGGTGGTTTACATAGAACGTAGAAAACAGTACATGGAACATAGTTTTTTCACAACATGTAACTAAGTACAGCAATAATAATATTAACATTAATAACTATAACAGAGGTAACCGACTATAACAGTGCAAACAGGTCCAGGGGCAAAACCATGAATGGGTTTCTGGGAGGGAGAAAGCAGAGGCCCTGTAGATGTTGCTGGTTTCACTCGGTCTCGACCAAATGCCTGGTGGAAGAGCTCCCTTTTGCAGGCCCTGCAAAACTGTTTTAGCTCTGTCAAGACCTTGATCTTCTCCGGGAGCTCATTTCACCAGGTGGGGGCCAGGAAAGAAGGCTCTGGCCCTGGTTGAGGCCAGACGGGCTTCATAAGCCAGTTGGTGGTGGCGGTTTAAAGCTCTTTTGAGGGGCATAGGCTGAGAGGCACTGCACCCTGATCACTTATGGCCTTAAAGGTAATTACCAGAACCTTTAGCCTGATCCGGAATTCAGCTAGCAATTACGATAGTTGATGGAGAATGGGCTGAATGTGGGACCTCAAAGGTATTGCTGTGACAACCCTGGCCGTTGTGTTTTGGACCAGCTGTAGTTTCCAGATCAAGGCTAAAGGCAGGCCTGTGTAAAGTGAGTTACAGAAGTCCAGTCACATGGATCACCGTGGCTAATAAATATATATATTCTTCTTATATATATATATTCTTCTTTGTATCCTTCTTATATTTCTATCTTTTTTCTTTAATTTTTTTTAAAAACCAAACATTAAGTGTAGGTATCCCAAAGGTACATACCAGCTGTCTCCTATTCTTTTTCCATGTTTCTGCTTTTCTCTTTGAGTTCATATTCTGGAATGCTGATGCACAATGAAAAACAAAAGGCATTAATTCTGGTTTGCTGTGGAACACAAGAAACTTCCAATTGATGGCCAATTCCAATGACACCACTGCATCATGGGAGCCCCTGCAGCATAGTATGGCTTGCTCCAACGGCATGTGCAAACACACACCATAATTGTGTAAGGGGATAATACTATTACTTCCAAGATGACCACTAAAACATGGGCATGAGAAGTAACTCCAGCATCTCAGTCATCTCCCTCAGAGCCAAACCAATACAATTGTGCACACACCTTCAACAGTGTAACACAGGAACAGACCACCCTGGAGTATATATGATGCAGTTCTCTTTGGAAAAAGACAGGGTGCTCAGTACATGTTTTGAAAAGCTGATGGGGCCTATCTGGTTTTACCCTCACCCACATTTGTTTGGTCAGGGGGGCAGAGAGGGCCTGCCTCCCCCCCCCCCAGTGATTCTCAGCTGGGAGGGGCCCTCAAGAAGCCATTAGCCATTTTCTGCAGCATCAGTTGGCTTAATCCCAATAGCTAAGAGTGACCAGTGTCCGAGCAAACACTCTCTGGCTGCAACTGAGAAGAACAAATTAATAGGTAAAGGGAAATGTATCTTTTAAATATTCTTTTTTGCACTCATTACTTCCTGTATGGTCTGGGGCTGGTCACTATCTGAATGGCAGGCTTCTTAAGTCCCATGATAAAGAAGGGACAGAAGGGAGAAAAGCTAAAAGCAATAAACCAATACATTTATTGCTTTTACAATCCTGCTGGGCCACATCTAAAGATGGTGTTTGGCTTGTAATTTAAAATTATGAACTTGTATGCTAATTTTGTGTCTGTGTACTATGTGTTCTTCAAGACATTCCCAAAAAGTATCTCCAAGGTGGGGCCCATTTTTCTAACTTGATTTTTTAAAATCCACTTCTAATGTGTTAGAATGTGAGCAATGAACAAGGCTGGCCATATTGTAAACATTCCAAAGACTGGGAATGCATCATGTAAATGCAAACGTTTTAGACAAATGAAACTAGTAGTCTAATTGTTTGGGGAAAATGCCCCCCCCCCATACTGGTGTGAGGCATTATGACATACATGTGGAATAAAAGAGAGCACTTGACAATTGCCTAGGCAACATATTGCTCCCCCCCTCCAACCCTGCAATTCCCAAGCAGCAGTGCGAACTCATGCAAAAAGTCAATTCATTTATAACTTCCAATAACAGCAAGCTTTCCTGCCCCAAGCTTACAGGTACAGTTTGCAATACATTAACTACTTGCTCTTTTAACTAAGGGAAGTCCAACCACCATGACTGTGGGGAAGCCCACAGTCAGGTACTTAACTCTACCTTTGAGGAAAACAAAGAAGAACTCTGGCCCCAGCCTCTGTGCTGCATGCTAACTGTAGTCCATGGACATCTGGAGCATCACAGTTGGGCCACTCCTGCCCTATGGGAAGGTTGTGTTTGGCCATTCCTGCCTTATGGGGAGCTTGTTTGTCAATGAATACGGTCACCCTTTCTCACCCCATTTTGCTGCTGCCCCCCTTTTCCAATTGGCAAAGTACAGAGGACCGAACTTCAAGATGTTTTGGAGGTGACAATCTGAGCTCTATGACAACACACCAGACATCAAAGCTGACCCACATGGGATGCCTGTTCCCTGAAACCAAGACCCCTTCAACAGCTAAGCTGCAGCCCTGCCATCATCATTGGAAGGACCCCGGGAGGGAGGGAAAGGCACAGCATTCCTGGAATTTTCACACGTCCCATTTTGTAGCCTGCATTATGAAAAGTTCTTCATTAAATTATTTTTCTTCTGAATTCAGTTTTGAGGCACAGTAATGAATTACAGCTGCCAATGTCAACCAGCCAACAGAAACTCCAATGGCACAGTGTCCTCCTGAGCTGAGAAAACATGCAAGGTTGGGAATTGCAGTGCCCTCTTATCTATCCTACAGGGTTACTCTGGGCTGATTCCCATCCCAAAAGGCATTCCAATAAAATCACAAATAATGTTGCAGACCTAGCATACAAGACCTACAAATCGAGACTGCTAAGGAAGCGCGGGGCAGGCTAACACTTACAGAAATCACTTGGTGGATTATGGGTAAGGTTTCTGTAGAATTCAGTTCTGTGAGCTTTCTTTAAACCTGTGCATAGTCCAAAATCAGACAGTTTTACATGACCCTACAGAGAGAAAACATGAGTTGACCTTAGGTATTGAACAGGCTGCAATTCTTTTTTTGTCTAAGTATTGTAATCTTACACATAAATTGCTTGATTTGACACTGGAAAGTATAACAACAGAATCACAGCATTGGAAGGGTCTCCAGGGTCATCTAATTCAACCCCCTACAGAAGGTAGGAAATTAACAACTACAAGACTGGCTTTAAAGGAAGCCTGATTGTCACCCAACAAACTAACCTTTGCCTATGGTGAAGAAGCCACTATTTACCAATCAAAAGGGATTTTGTTTTGTTTTTTTTGAGTCTGCACATCCCATCTACAAGGGTAAGTCAAAAAGTATTGCTGCTAGGGTTCCAGTTATTACAGGTGTGGGTTTTTTTCCCAACAGAACATGTTTAAACATGTCTCTGCAATCAGTGGATGGCCGCAGATGAGTTCTCTCTGTAAAACACCTGTCTTAGTCTTGTTAGGCTAGCCTCAAGAAAAAAAAATTGAAAACTGTATTGGTGAGAGAAAGGCCAGGAAAGTTGTGCTGAAGAATGTTTGTCCGTCACAATGCACCTTTTCATTGTTTCATTGTACTACAAGAATTTAATTGGGAAACCTTACCCTATCCAACCTACAGCCTTGATCTTGCCCCTTCAGACACCCCCCCCTCCAAATCTCAAAATACATTTAAAAGGAACACAGTTTTGAGTCCCTTGAGGATGACAAAACTGTGTTTTGATGTAGTGAAAATTGAAGACCACAGAAGTGTTCAGGAAAGGGCAAGAGAGATGGAAACACCACCTTCAGAAGTGCATGGACCTAGATAGAAGATATGGCGAGAAACAAGAGCTTCACAGTGTGATATTTTTGTTTAATAGTGTAGCGATACATTTTGACTTACCCACATACAACACTCTAAAGATTCACAGGGAAGGCAGCTGAGCAAGCCCAGTGCAGGTAGCACAGTCCCAACAAGAGTACAGAAGCCCTCTCACACCCTCCCTTCCTACTGAACATGGTAAAGGTAAAGGTATCCCCTGTGCAAGCACCGAGTCATGTCTGACCCTTGGGGTGACGCCCTCTAGCGTTTTCATGGCAGACTCAATACGGGGTGGTTTGCCAGTGCCTTCCCCAGTCATTACCGTTTACCCCCCAGCAAGCTGGGTACTCATTTTACCGACCTCGGAAGGATGGAAGGCTGAGTCAACCTTGAGCCGGCTGCTGGGATCAAACTCCCAGCCTCATGGGCAAAGCTTTCAGACGGCTGCCTTACCACTCTGCGCCACATGACATTTGCTTAAAGAATGATGCTATTCTGGTTATAAAACAAAAATCCAAAGGGTGGGGGGAAACCTGGAACTTGAATCATAAAAACCGTCAGGAACCTCAAAGATGGAATGTCTGTATTAATGTTGAAATGATATAACTTTTACTGTGCACAATTTTTAAAAACTTTAAAAAAATTGAAAACATATATACAGCCCTTAGGCTATGGCAAAACAGTGTGCTAAGCACTATATGAATCAATAGACCTAATGTGTTTCGGCCCGTGTAGGGCTTTCTACAGAGATCTCGTTATAACACACACCAATTCATTACACATACGAAATATGTACAGCAGCCAATAACAGCACCAAAAGTAAGAGCTGTAAAGTACCAAAGTCAATCAATGAACAAAGATGTCTATTTCAAGCCATTAACTCTCTTCCAAAGCCTGCCCAAAATTCCAATGGTGTGTTCTCTTATTAGGGCATGTATTGCTATGCATATTTCATATGTGTAAGGAATTGATGTGTGTTATAACGAGACCTCTGTAGAAGGCCCTACACAGGCCGAAACATGTTAGGTCTATTGATTCATATAGTGCATAGCACACTGTTCTGCTATAGCCTATGGGCTGTATATACGTTTTTAATTTTTGTTTTTTTATAGTTTTTTTTAGTTTTGCATAATAAAAGTTATATCAGTTTAACATTAGTAGAGCCAATCAACCTTTAAGGGTCCTGACTGCTGTCAGTTGGGTTCTTATGGTTCCACTCTCTGGCTATAGCCTGAACAAGGAAACTGTGAAACGGCTGCTCATTAAGCTTTATTACAGGTGACTTGCAAACCTCTGGCCAAGGAAGCATTATCTTTGCCCCACTGAATTCAACAGGATTCACATCCAGGTAAATATGTTTAGAATTCAATCCGTCTAGTAACTATTACGGCAGCCCTAATAGGCTCCTGGGCACGGTGCTGCTCTCCAACAGGGTCTGGAATCCCAAAAGCTACTGGGGTTCTCCCGGAATGTGTATGCTGTTGTTTGGACTCAATCCTGATTGGCTGATACAGGAATGCGTCTTGGAGGCCCTTGGGCTCATGTGTAGCCAACCTCGCTCCCGTACAGCGATCAAAGGCAGCCTTCTGGGGCAAACTGCCACTGTATCTGGACCACAAACTGTGGCTCGTCCAGATTCTGGGAGCGTGTGAGTCTGACAGTTTAGCCTCCAGGCCTGACACTTTTTCTTTCAACATCTGATGGCTACTGATTCCCCCCAGCCACAATTGTTTTTTTCTTGCTTGCAGCAGTAAAAGGCCCTTGGAACATGTGATGCGTTTGGCAGGAAAACCAATGCAAACACAACTCCAATTTGGGCAGGGCACCCCACTCTTGGAGTTTCTGAGCTAGAGAATGTATGTAGCCACCCTGTGAAAGCACAGTCCCAATATGAGGCTGCACAGGAAGACAGAAGGTGAACTAACAGTGATTTTGCATTCTCACTCTAAAAAGACTGAATGTCTAGCCGATTCTCCCGAAGTAGTATGATTGCGAAACATATAGGAACTTTTAAACTTAAACAATAAAATATTCTTTATCATAGACTTCCTTGACTATTTATCTCTGTGATTGGTACAGCTCTTCTGTTCTCTCTTTATATAACAATATTGCATCGGGATCAATCTTACATTACTTAGCCAAGGAACAAGGTAAGAGTGCACTGAACTTTCATCAGCTGTACCATACACCCCATTCTGCTCCACGATGTATTTGACTAGGTTTATCAACAGAGCAGCCAAACCCATCCCATAGCTCAGTTCTTGTGCCTCTCTGCCTTTTTAGTTCAATTCTCCCCACCCCTCACTCTTCCTTTCCAAATCCAGACTGAAAGAATGGCTATGAACCATACAGTTGTACAAGCCACATAAAACAAGGTGCCTTTTAGCATAGTATGTTGGGATTAGGCTTACAGAATTCCAGTGTGGTTTTTCACCAATAGGATCCATGCTAGTTTTAAATGGGTGCAATGAAAGGGGGAGGAAAGAAGAAATATGCTTTTGATATTTATACACAAATTCAGCATATTAATTAATGGGAGGAGTTTCCTTTTCAACTCTTTTTCTCTGGCACCTCTGAAGAACCAATATTAGGGGGACTGATTCTCTTTCTTCCCTTCCTCACCAGCACCGTCCACCAACTCCCATTATCCAAGATCAGAACAAAATCAAAACAAAGGTCAAAACACAGCCACAAGACATTGGAAAGTTAAAACCCATTTCATACCTTTGCATCCAACAGCAGGTTATCTGGCTTAATATCTCTATGAATGAAGCCCAGCTGGTGAATAGCATCAATGGCCAGTACAGTTTCAGAGATGTAAAACTGAGTTTCTTCCTCTGATAATGTATCCTTTTTCATAAGCAAAGTCATCATATCTCCTGAATGAAAAAGAAAGGGACATTTAATGAGGTCAGAAGCATTTAAAATTCAACAGGCTTTGAATGTGGTACACAACCTCTTCGTTTCAGTACAGATGGGGCTGGGATGACTCATCGTAAGGCCCTGATACCTCAGGAAAAACCTCTTTCTGTACACTCATGTAAGATGCCCTGTTGGGTGGACCAGTGAGGGTCCATCTAGCCCAGCATCCTGTTTCATCCAGCAGCCGGCCAGTTGATCTGGAGGGCCAACGGACATGGCACAGAGGTTGAGAAGAAGAGCTGTTTTTTTGTACGCCACTTCTTACTAAATGAAGGCGTCTCAAAGCAGCTTACAATCCCTCTCCTCACAACAGGCACCCTGTAATGTAGGTGAGGCTGAGAGAGCTCTGAGAGAATTGTGATTGGCCCAAGGTCATCCAGCTGGCTGCTTCGGAGCGGAGGAGTAGGGAATCAAACCCAGTTCTCCAAATTAGAGGCTGCCTCTCTTAACCACCACATTGAGCAGGCTTGTCCCCACTGCCGCTTCCCACCACTGGGATTCAGAGGTTTGGTGCCTCTGAAGATTGTTTAGGAGCACACTGGCACTGGACAGCATCTAAATGAATACATCTAAACCCCTTTTAAAACTGTACAATCTTGCTTTTCTCCAGTCTCTTCCACTTTTTAAACAGCTATATGCTGCTTATATTGCAGTAATGGCCACTGCAAATACAACCTTTCCAGTTCTTAAGTTACAATTGGGGATGAGGAATAAAGACTCTCTTTGCAAGGCCCAGCTCAGACAGACAGAAAGCAGTTATACTAAATTAGGATTAAGGGTTTACCTCCAGGCAGAAACTCCATTATCAAGTAAAGGTTCCGTTTATCCTGAAAACTATAAAACATCTTCACCACCCAGGCACCGTCTGCTTCCACGAGGATATCTCTTTCTGCTCGTATATGAGCCACCTACAGCAAAGCAACAAAACCAAACTCATGTTAGTCAGAAGGGCTTACCACTAAACCCTCTTTCCATGGAACCACTTGGCCGACTTTTATGCATAATGGAAGTGTCTACTAAAAACTTCGTAAGCCTGAGGCTGTAGAGGGATGTAACCAGACATGCACATTTATTTCCCCAGACAGACAAGCGATTTGCTGTTCTTGTGAGCTATCCAGAAGGAGCTTGGCATGCTGAAATCTCATTGATTAAATCACAATAAATTCATTCATCTTTAACATGCCATAAAACAGTGTAGTTTTGGCTGTAGCTGACAGATATAACTGGAATTTTAGCATTTAAGTCTGTGCCTTAGTCAGAATTGTACTTCAGTGGGATTTCAGCACACACAACACACTCTATTGGCTCCCCTTCTATGCAATACACTTTAATGAATGTGACATACAGTCAATCCACACAATCTCTTGATGTGATAGTTTGCTGACAAACTCAATCACTCTGCAAATGTGCTTCCACTAAAGGTAGCTTCATACCAAGCAATCATGTGATGAGATGCACATGCTCATGAGAACTCACTTGGAAGCTTTCAAGAAGCAAGGCGACAAGGTTCTTAGTTTTGGAGCAAAATGTCAGCACTAAATCTCACTAACTACTTAAGAGTATTTTGGCTTTCATGGCACATCAGCACACAAGCAGTGATAGGCACTGCTGACACATGTGGGGGCTTTCTTCAAGCACGCCAGCACAGGGGTAGTCAACCTGTGGTCCTCCAGATGTCCATGGACTACAATTCCCATGAGCCCCTGCCAGCAAATGGAATGCCATTCTGGGTCTGCAAATCGTGACTTGATACAGTCATTGTGGAGAGAAGTTCATACACTCTGCTAGCACAGAGCTGAGCTCAAGTCATACATCACTTTCATATTAATGCAAACAAAAAGCGCAGTTTAAATATTCCCAAAGAATTTATAAATTATAACTCAACTTTAATTTGGGGCCCAATCTTTCCCACCACATAAGAACAGGAAATAACAGTATGCACAGCAGGACACAGTCTGCAGAGGACTAACAATCTGAGCCTTCAGCTTTCTTCTGAACTTTTTTCTAGTTTCATTGCCTTTTTTTCAATATTTTCTGCTGCTCAACTAAAGACATACTTGCTCTTTCTCCAGCATGTCTGCTTTTCTTAGTATCTTCATTGCATAAATATGACCTGTGTCTTTCTTCTGAACGAGACGCACCTAAGGGTTGTTTAAAAAAAAAAAATTGAAAAACCATCATTAAAACAGGCTTTTGAGCAAATGGTTTGGTACTATGGGGGAAAATGCAATAGTTGGTACTTCAGAAGCAATTCCATAACTCAGGAAATGGATAACTGGCACTTTCAACAGGGATGACAGACCCTAGCTAAGTAAGCACATATTACCACAGTTCTGCTCTGAGTAAGAGGGAAGCCTCTACACGAGTCTGACCCTTTAAATCCAAGTAGGACCACAGCACATCGGACTGTTTGTGTGTGTGCAGTGGCTTTAAGCTGTAGCTGACTTATGGCAAGGCTGCAGGGTATTCAAGGCAGGAGATTAACAGTGGTTCCCTACTTCCTGTCTCTGCATAGCGACCTTGGACTTCCATGGTGGTCTCCCAACCAAGTTCTAACAAGGGCTGATCCTATTTAGTTTCTCAAATCTTACGAAACTGGACTAGCCTGGACCATCCAGGCCAGGAGTGGCTACATCTACTTTAAAGTGCAAAAATTACAATAGAGATACTTTGAATGCCCTGGGTAAAAAATAAGCAATGTACAACTTTGAAAATATAAGACAATGTAGACCTAGTTGAAGGTCATTTAGTGACCCTGGGCTAGTCACTTACTTCCTCTCAACCTGCCCTAACCTATCTCACAGGGTTGTTGGAGGGAAAAGGCAGGGGAGGGGGGAAATCATGTATGCCACTCCTAGCTCTTTGGACAAAGAGCACGGAAAAACCAAAATGGAACATCTTTGGAGTCATTTCCATCTGAAATATTAAGCAATCTGCTTAACAGAATTATAATCTTTAACCGTTAGCCCTTATAAGGGAAACAGCCTCCAGGGTGGAGACTCTGTGGACCTGTCCAGCCCTGGAACACAGGCCAATCCAGGCGCCCAGCAACAACCCTGGATAGGGCCGGCCCCCACCACCCTCCGCAGAGCCCTCAGCGGGGTGCTTGAGGCAGCAGCCAGAGCTGCCATTCCTCTGGAGGGGAGACGGAGGAGGGAATTGCCTCTAGCCCCGCCAATGGTTCTTCAGGTTCTGCAGGGTGCTGGAGGCAGTACACAGAGGCGACGGTAATCTTGGGAGGACCGGGGGAGTGGGGAAACACATCCCCCTGCCGCCTCCAGCCTCCTCCTTCATCTCTGTTTCTTGCTCTCCCTCTGTCTCCCTATCTCTTTTCTTCTCTGTTTCGCTCTCCTTTTCTTTCTATCTTTCCCTCTTTTTCTATCTTTCTCTCTTCTTCTAGCTATCTTTCTCTCTTTCTAGCTTTCTTTCCTTCTGCCTATATTTCTTGCTGCCATTCTCTTTTCCCTCTCTCCTCTTCTCTCTTCCTTTCTTTCACTTTCCTTCTCCTTTCTCTCTCTTTAGATCTCTCTTTTTCTGCTACTCTCTTTCAACCTGGTCTCTTTCCTACTTTCCCCCCCACCCCCTTCTAGCGCCCATTGTATTGCCTACAACGGGCTTTCACTCTAGTTCTGAAATATTTTGTAATGGAACCCTGGGGACCATAAACTGAGTGGAAACGCAGCATAGAAATGTTTTAAATAAATAAAAACTCTTCAGGAAAAGCCTGCATTACAAACCTCTCCAAATGCACCTCTTCCAATAACTTTCAGAGATTCAAAGTCATCTAGGCCTAGCCGGGTTCTTTTCAGCCGCAGGAATTCAGTTTCTTTGCGGGCATGCTGAGACCTTCGCAGCTTTTTCTGAAGGACAGAATTAAATATTGGACAATTTAAAATAACCACAGAACTTCAAAAGTGAACAACATGAATGTATAAGCTATTCCTAGCACTGCTATTATGACATCAAGCATTCAACAGCATGGCATATAACTTTTTCTAGAGGACCAATACGGTTTGCCCTCTACTGAAAAAATCATTGCTGGATCCACAGGACCCCACCAGCTACTGCCTGGTCTCAAATCTTGTGTTTCTGGGTAAGGTATCTGGAAGGGCCACCGCAGACCAACTCTTGGCTTTCTTGGAGAAACTTCAGTCCTTGATTCATACCAGTTGGGCTTCCGTCCTGGCCACGGGGTGGAGACTGTACTGGTCATCTTGATGGATGATCTCTGTCGCCAGCTGGATCGAGGCGGCTCAGCTATCCTCATGCTCTTAGACTGTGACTCCCCAGGGGCCCAATCAGGTTTGGAATAAGTCCCAACTTCTCCCACCATCCATGTCCAGCTTTATTTATGATTCAGATATACTTATTTATAAATATAATTTGTTCACCCCCTAAGGGCTGATGGCACTGTTTGACTCTGGTGGACCTCTGGCACAGGGAATGCATGTGACACAAGAATTCCCATGTACCTCTCTCTCTATCTCTGTCTCTCAGGAGCTGAATCCCAAGCCCCTCCCTTCTTCAGCAGAAAATGGGTGAACAACTGGTATTCAACATTCAGAAGGCTATCTACTATTAGCAAGGAAGCTAAATTAGATTGTGGCTCCCAAGCACCAGACTACATTTTAATGTGTAACAGAAAGACATACTATATTAGAAGCCATCGATGCTGTAAAATGAGGCTGTAATGCAGAGCCATCCATTTTCGAGATTTCAAAAGGGCAGCAGAAACACATACAAGGAAATCGTATCTACCTGAGTTAATTTATATTAACCACATACTCCAACAAATGACTTCCTCCTAACATTCTTAAGCAACACAGTGACTTGCACTATTCCTGGAATGCCTTTTGGCAGGCAAGAACCTATAGCAGACTTGCAGGTCATAAGATAACATGGGGTTTCACTGTAAACCTAGATGGTCCCAGAGGGAGGGGAGAAAAGCAGCTCTCCCCTCAGCCACTGCTCCTCATTCTTGAAGTCCCAAGGTTTCATGAAAGAAAGGGAGAGGCAGAGGCTATCCCCTGATATTGCCTCCTGGCTCTCAAGTTCAGAGGCTTAATGCCTCTGAATGTGGAGGTTCCCTGCAGTCACTATGGCTAGTAACCATTGAGAGACTTAGCGTCTATGAATCTCTTTAATCTATTTATAAGCTATTTATTCCTGTGGCCATCACTACACCCTCTGGCAGTGAATTCCACATTTTAATCACTGTCTGTGCAGAGTTGCATTTCCTTTTGTCCCTCCTGGCCCTCCTGCCCATCAATTTCAGTCTCACTGGATAATCTCGAGTTCTAGTATTCTGGGAGAGGGTGAAAAACTTCTCTGGCAGCTCTCTCCACTCCATGCTTTATTTTATAAACTTCTATCATGTCTCCTCTTCACTTGCCTTTTTCACTGCTTCAGGCATTTTTCAGAGTGATTTTCAATATCATCAATATCTATATATGCAGAATAGTTTCTCATAGGTTCCCTTCTATGTATCCATGGCAGAGGTGGGAAAGAGACCTTTTCATCTGGAAAATCCTCCCCAAGTCACTAACACTCAACTCTTCCAGCAGCCTCCTCTTCTCTCCATGTGGAGACTTTCTGTAACACTTTCCCCCCCCCCACCCCCCACATGTGCCTGGCTCTTCCCTTCTCCTCCTCCCTTTTTGGAGGTAGAATCTTTCCAACAAACAGGGGGCTTCTGTCAAGGCCACCATCCTCTATTACAGAAACTCCCCAATCACTTTGTAATCATTTGGAAGCTAGTCAATTTAGGGAGAGAGGGTGGAAGGGGAGGGGCAATTATTCACAGAATTAATGATTTTAGAATTGCTAGAAGCTTTAATAAGGAATGGTGTGTTGTATTTAGGAATACTGATTTTTATTAGCTGTCTTTTGAATCAATGTTTTAAAATATGAACATCTCTTCTAGCAACAGTTGATTTGATAATTTATAATTCTATAATCGAGACAGAACTGTATAAGGCGATCATTATAAGATTAATAATTATTGCTACTTTAAAAAGAAACTACAGGGGGCAGTGTTATATCTTGATGTCCAGAGAGATTCAACATAGTTAAGGGATAACTTATAAAATGGATAGATATATAGTTACAATCTTTATAAATTTTTATCTGAGTGAGAATGGATTTGGACATAAGGATAAGACAGTTTGGGCGTCCCCAAACTCCCCTTCTTTTTACACACTAAACAGAACTAGTGGTGACAAAGGGATAAAAACGGGAAAACATGCTAGTGATCTGAAAGATTTTAAGGTAAGTTCTGTGTCAAATTTGTAGCTTGATACTGAGATACAAAAATTAATTTGAAAAATCAGACTGGTTAAGAATCAATGTGTCTATACAATCGAAAACTAGTATATCAGTACTTTGTAATATTCTATGAAAGTATCTGAATGGAAATACCTGGGAATACGGATCAGGGAAAAGTGGAGCTGAAATCAATCATAAAAAGTTATATGAAGAAATCACTATAAATTTTAAGGCATAATCTAAATTGAAATTATTATAAGTAAATAAAAAGCACAGTCAGAATTTCTATCACAGAAGTGAATGAGCTACTGAGAACACTCTTATTGAATAACATCCTTTCTATATCCATTCTGAAAAGGAGACAAAAAGCATGTCTTGAGGGATTTTGGGGGGGGGGGGGGAAGGACGCACACTTCCAGACTTTCTTCATTAGCATAGTTTAGAAATATGAAAGGAAACGTAGGATTTCCTAACATTCTTTTCTACTATGAGGGATGTCAGATGCCTAATACAACTAAAGGAATAATATTTTATGGATATTATTAATTATTAGAGGAAAATGCTCTTCCACAAAATCTGTTTGGCAGCAAAAGTTTGGGGATTTTAAGATGGCAATCCATGTATTTATCTTGTTTTTGCAAACTGGGAAAAATCCCCATAAATCTAGGTTAAGCTATGGATTATATATTATTATCTGAATGCATACTTGGCCCTCTAAAATCTAGTGTCTTCAGGACATGGGTAGATCACAGAGCGTCATCTGCAGAGTCATAAGACTCTCCAGAGTTGCCATTTTGGAAAAACCTGCCATTAGTGAGCATGTGTACAGAAGAGGCTTCCTGCTTCTTTTTGTGCACTTGTTCAGGCAGGGTCAGTGAGTGATGAGGAATATTCTATGTCTCTGACCCTTGGTTTGTTCCTTATTCTCCTCCTGTTGCTCAACTTCCATTTTCTGCCCCTAGATCTCTTGGTCCAAATCTTGACAGTGCTAGACTTATAACTCTGCCCATACTTTTCCTGTCATGTGACTGTCACATGACTTCCTATCAATATGTTATGGGTTTGTAAACGCTAACCACATCTACTCAAAATGATTTTGGTCCTATATGCAACCTAAAAAGCATAATCTACCTATCCCCCGTGTGTATTAAAAACTACACTTTGTTGTTGTTGTCAGCCATTCAGTGGAGTCTGACTCTTGGTGATCCCGGGGCACAGCTGCTGCCACGATCTCCGATCCCACACCACCTCGCTCAGCCATGCAATGTTCTGCCTGGTGTCCATCCACTGCGCATCCAACCACTGCACCCTCTGTCAGCCTGGATTTGTTTTTCCACTGATACATCCTAGCATAATTGCTTTCTCCATTGAGTTGGATCTCATGATATGGCCAAAGTAAGCAAGACAGAGTTACATGATTTTGTCTACCAGTGATATATCAGATTTTATGCACTGTATTATTTTCCTGTTTGTGACTTTTGATGTCCATGGAAACTGCAGAAGCCTTCTCCAACACCAGACTTCAAAGGAATCAATTCTTCTCTTGTCTGGTTTTTATATCCAACTTCCAGAGCCATAAGTGGCTACTGGAGATACGTTAAATCTAACTAATCTACATTTGGTAGTAGATTACGTCCTTGTTTTTCCATGTTCGGTTCAAACTCATCATTGCTGAACGACCCTGAGCAATTCAATGTTTTATTTCCATACTGCAATCACCATTCACATCAATCTGTGATTTAAAAAAAAAAGAATTCTTGAACGCATTTGATGTGACATGTCTGTTTTTTGCAGTGGTCATTGTTTTTATCTTTTTAGTGTACAAATCTCTGTACTTCAATAATGCTGCTTGTTTGAACAAATGAATGAACAACAGGGATTCCCAATCAGGGAAACCCTGGGGCTATTTGAAAGCTCCCCAGGAATTATGCAAACTTTCCCAAAAGTACTGATGGCTGCTGACATAAATGGAGCCCACCTCCGCTGTAGCTCTGCAGGCCTAGTCTCTTTCTCCACAATGAAAATGTTAAATTGATTGATTCATTGCCTGGCTCCCACATCTTCCTTCTGCGCCCACTTCTCTGAAGGTGTTCTTTGAAACATGAAAAATATTTCAGGGGTTCCTCCACAGTCAAAAGGTTGAAAAGCAATGACATCAGATATCAGGAACTGCCTAGTCTGCCACATTAGGGAGGGTGTAAATGCATACTACAATTCAACACAAAGACCAGTATAGGTTTAAATACCCTCCCTTAATAGCAGTGCAGGATTGTGAAATTCAGTACAGGAGAAGTCTCTTTTGCTTTTAACAGGAACAATACAAAACAGCACTTGACATAAAAGATTTTTCCTACCATTCCAAAGCTGTATTTCAATATATTCTTGCCCAATACTAGCGAAGTACAGGCCCAGAAAAAAACTGAAGGAAGGGTTTTTCCAAGAACTTTTAAATAAATGGAAAAAGTGTGGAAACATTGAAAAATATCATGAAATATTTTCTCCTCTGAATGACTGAAATGCTTCTAAAGCCAAGGTTTTCCACATTCAAGATGTGCAGCTTTAAAAAGATGTGAGCAGGGGGTTGGACTAGATGGCCTGTATGGCCCCTTCCAACTCTATGATTCTATGAAAAAGTCTGAAGAAATTTGAAGGGGGCACTGGAAAAAACTTCCTATGAAATATTTTGAGAAAAGCATTTCACTCAATGTACAGTATTGACAAATCTGAGGTTTTTCTCATTTTTTCCAATGGAAAAATTTGGAAATTTGGGGGAACACTAGGGAAAAAAACTCATACTAAAGATTTATAAAACATTTAAGGAACTTTTCTGTTGAAATGTTAAATAATTTTGACAATATGTTATGAAGTGTTTATAATAATACATTATGCTAGTCTAGTGTTTTCAACATTATCAAGTTTAGCATAATAGTCTAATATGCTACTGACAGTCCTACCTTTTGTGTCTCTATGAGAGATCTTTTCCCCAAATAATATCCTTTCTTTTGTTTACTACAGAATTGTCTTATAGCTTATCTAGCTTCTATTTTTATTTTTCCTGAACCTTGGCAAAAATTAAAGATATGCTTGCTATAGAGTTTGCAACTTTTTCTTACAATTTTTCTTAGACATCGAATTAATACTTTGCAATTCCACAGTTCTATATGCTAAGATATAAAAAGTAAAAGTAAAGGTATCCCCTGTGCAAGGACCGAGTAATGTCTGACCCTTGGGGTGACGCCCTCTAGCGTTTTCATGGCAGACTCAATACAGGGTGACCTTACAAGTGCCTTCCCCAGTCATTACCGTTTTACCCCCCAGCAAGCTGGGTACTCAATTTACTGACCTCGGAAGGATGGAAGGCTGAGTCAATCTTGAGCCAGCTGCTGGGATCGAACTCCCAACCTCATGAACATCGCTTCAGACAGCATTTCTGCTGCTTATCACTCTGCACCACAAGAGGCTCATGCTAAGATATAACTGATGCAATTTACTGTCAAATCAGTAAAATAAGTTTAGATCTGATTTGAAAGGATGGCATCTCTTTCATTCTTTCCCCAAATATCATTTTGTTTCCCGGAAAAACTGTGTTGTGGGGCTGGTTTCAAAATTTCTGGAAATTTTATCTCTCTACATTAATTATTCATATCACATTTACAATTCTCCAAGAACCAATCATGGCAAATGAATATTAAAAAATTCCACTTAAATGGCAATTCTATTACCTCTTCATCAGCCAAGCCTTCTTCTTCCATAGCTACCTCCAGTTTCTTCTGCCTAAATTGGTGCAAACACACATACAAAATCCACATATTACACAAAGCTAAGGGGCCACGGTAGAGCATCTGCTTAACATGCAGAAGGTCTTAGGTTCAATCCCCAACAATCTCCAGTTTTAAAAAGTTAGTTAGGTGAAAGACCTCTCTACCTCAGGTACTGAAGAGGTACTGCCAGTTTTGAGTATCCACACCGTCCTTGATGGACTGTGTAGAAATGTATTTTTCCTGTGGAGGTTTGAATTGAGCATTTTAACAGGTTTCCCCCTCACCCCATCTGTGCAGAGAACAGGCAGAGAGGAGGAAGTTAGTCAATGGCTTTCTAGGCTCATCTCAGCTACCTCTTAAGAAATGCTAATAGGTCCAGATAAAGACAATGGGACAGTCAAGCCCACTCCCCTCCTCCAAGCACAGAACAAACAGTCTCTTTAAAAGAATCTCCAGGAAGGAATTCCTAGAGATCTTCAGGAAGTGCCTCAGAATCAGAATACCTTTATGGCATAAAAGAAGTACCTCTTTGATTCAGCCTGGCCAGTAATTCTCTCTGGCATGTAAACCTTCAGGGAAGAGATCTCTTAACAAAGGTCTAGAGCAGTCAACCATTGACCATATGCTCACCTGGATTGCTGAAGGAAACCCTCCCAGTGGGCTATTCCATACATAGGTCAGGTATTGGTGGTGTTACCCTAGAGAGAGACAAGCCTCTCCAGGTATTGGGAAAAATCTTGGAGCAGGCAAGGGAGCATAGGACCTACAGGCTGAAGCAGGCCTGTTCTACCACATGGACCAAGGGCCTGATTCAGTATAAGGCAGCTTCATATGTTCCCAAGTGAGCCCATGCATGCATACCCTTTAACCCACTTTACAATAAGGATTTTTTGTCACTTTAACCATTAGTAAGAGGAGCTGGAGAACAGACAAGTTGTGTGGAGAGACACAACTGCTCACCTATATTCCTACATGGGCCAGGGGTTTCCTATCTCTTGCTCTTCCTGAAATCTTTTTCTTCTGACATGAGGCAGCCCTTAGATTCTCTGGGCAAAACCCTTGGGATCCTAACCCAGATGCTAGACGAACACTAGAAAGAATGACCAATAGCTTGAACCTGCCTTCCCTTTCTCTGACTGACTCTGATTGACTGAACGAGTAAGCTGTGGACATCTGAGGCTGCTTAGATTACCCATTTTTCCACCAAAGCAAAAGAAGGGAGGAAAATGGGGCAGCTCTTCTGGCGGTGGGCTTGCCAGAAGTCTGTTAGGAGACTACTGAAACTCATCCCACTCCACCCTGCCTGCATCAAATCCAGTGGCTGACTGGTGCCTTAGAACAGCAGGATTCCCCTGCCCTACACCTTATTTCCATGTAGCAGAAGTCTGCCAGCAGAAGTACCATCTGCCTACTAGGTCAATTTAAAAAATGCTACCTTTCATATAGCTGACCTACCTTGCCCTGGTTTATTCCAGTTAGGTAACTGGAAGTCAAACTGAGGCCAATGAAGTAATAGGCTGAAGAGGTATTCTGACTCATTTATTCAAGCCAAATATAAAAACCAACATCTTGGACCTCCAGGGATAGTGTTTCTCTGATTCAAGGGAAAGAGGAATGTCCTTCTATCCACCTCTGGGACATAATGCCTCCTTTGCAAAGTCTTCCTCTCAATTTCAGGTCAGCTTTTCACTAGGCTGGGGTAGGATCTCGCAGCTAAGGTTCCTATGCTTACATACTGCATTACAAAGGGTGGGAGAATTCCATTTTGGTTGGAGCTTTAAAAAGAAATCAAATTTATTTATTTATTTATTTGTTTATTTATTTAAAAAACAACTTGCTTGGCAAGTGTCCTTGAGCAACAAATCAGGACACTTGCCAAGCAACAGAAGAAACACAGCCCAGAGCTGGGATAGCACTGTCCACAGAGTGCCACTTACTGATGGTTGCTTGCTGACCCGGAAATGGAGGAAGTTTCAGGAAGAAGAGGGGAGGACAGGCAGCATGAATAGGTTGCCTCCACCTCGGTCGGAGTCAGCAGGCAGAGTTAACTTTTGCTGGCTACTTAGCTCTCAGTTAATTCAAAAGACATTCCTGGTTTAAAGTAATCTGCCATACAGGATTGCGTACATTTTCAAGTCTCCCATCTCCCCAAATATCTAGTAGACATGCATATATACATTGTATAGAAACAGTCAGGGCAAAAGAAACCCCAGCATGCTACCTGGTTTCTCTCTCCTCGTGTTGTAAAATTAGGTTACTATAGAAGTTCTCCAGCGTGAGCTTGGCCACGGTCACCCTCTCCCGGGTGTGGTTGCTCATGGGGAAGGATGCTGGAGTCCCTGCAGTCATTGCCATAGTAACATGAACTGAAACAGAGGACAGAAAATAATTACTCAATGGAATTTTTTTTGTTCCCCCTTCTTCCAAACCAGCCAAGAATGAGAAAATATACTTGTAATAATGAAGAATACAGTGAGTGCTCTAAAATATTAGTTATATTTGGCTGTTTAGAGATGTAGGCGAGGGTCATCCACCTATAAACAAGTGATGCAAGCTAGCAAAGACTGAATCAAAAAGGAAAGAATACAGCAATTAATTTTGATATTTTTAGGCTGTGTGCCAAACAGCATCCGCCAATGCCAAAGATAACCCCCCTTCAATTAATTAATTAATAAGTTGCAATACAAGAGAAAGAACCCCCATTTAAATGACAGATATAACATCAAACATTTCAGATAACAATAGTAGTAGTAACAACTGTCAAGGTGCAGGAAGGATGCAAGCCCCCTAGGGCAGGGGTGGCCAAACTGTGGTTCTCCAGGGGCTCATGGGGATTGTAGTCCATGTGCATCTGGAAAGCCACTGTTTGGCCACCCCCGCCCTAGGGTTACAGAAGTTAACATATTGGATGTACAAAACATTCATTGGATGTTCATAACTGAGACCATGCTAATAAATTCAGGTGGCTGGAGATGTTGATCTGAATCAGCAGTCCTTTAAAACCAACAAAAATGTATTCAAGGTATAAGCTTTTCCCCTGCAAGCACACTTCTTCAAATACAGTTAAGCAGAATTTCCTTAATCATTACATATCAGTAGGTGGAGGTTAGCTGCCAGGAAGGACTAATTAGTCAGCATACATAAGAAACTGGGTGATTATAGCTGAGATTGAATGAAAGCAGTTGGTAAGATCTGTGAAGGGCAATTAATTAGCATACAAATACAAGAGTTAACAAACAGATGTGAGGACAAAGTCTGAGTCCAATGATACCTTCGAGAACAACAAAGTTCAATACTGAGTATAAGCAAGAACCGAGAGACAACTCAGCATGTGTAGATGTGTACTCCTTCATGTACACTGAAACAGATTTCTTCAAATGTTACATATAGGTGAGGGGGTTAGTTGCTAGTAAGGGCGAAGTAGAGTCAAGATGCGTAAGTGACTTAGCAGTAAATATAAGCTCAGATTGGAACAACACATTTGGTAACACAGGTGATTAGCAGCAAATTGGCAAATATACAAATAATAAAAGAATTAACAATAGAAGTGAAAACTTAGTCCAATGGCACCTTTAAGACCAACAAAGTTTAATTTTGGGCTGGAGGTAAAAAAAAAAATCAGCTGGAAGCATGTAGGTATGTTTGTCAGCCAGTAGTCTTTCTGAGGCCCCCTGGCACCCCCGCTTCTCACGGGGACACCTTTGTTGGTGTGGGTGGCCATCTGGCCACTGCAGACAGTGGTGAGCAGGGGGTACCCAGACATGCACTTTCTTGTTGTCAGCCTCTGTTGCTCTGTATGCTGTCTGTGGAGCACCACCATGGGTGCCAGTGGGGCTGATGGGTTTCCTGACTGATAAGTGGCAGGGGGATGGAATAGAAGCAGGTCTCTTTAAGGGAGGGGTGTCCAGAAGGAGAGGAATGTGGCTCCTCCAAGCTTCATCTCTCCATCCGTTAGCAGCGACATTTTCTTGGCTCTGCCTCCTCAACTCATGGCTTCCAATGGTTCTGCCTGCCTTGTTATCATGCTGCCGCCACCCTGCAACAACACTGGACTTGGATGCTGAGGCGAAATCATCACAGTCATGGCCACAATAGTGACCAGCAACACTATTGGGACACCTTTTTTCCTATTCCTCCATCATATAAGTCTCCCTTTTGGAAGATTGGCGTGGCAACACAGCTGTGTGGTGGCCAGCTGTTACAGCACAAATGTCAGGACCCCGTATCTACCTTTAGTCTCAGCAAAAAATTAGAGAAGCCCTGTTTTGTTTGTTCCTGAATAAAGAGATTTCTTTCACAGTCTTACTTATTGGGAATCTCAAGTGCACCTCACGAAAGGCATGGCTCAGGATTGCTCTGGCCCCTGGAAATTTAACAGCGTGACAGCAACTTTTCTACAGTTTCATAAAGTGGCAAGATTTTCATTTCTACTAAGGCTGCTATTTTGATTGGCAAGACAGAAGAATAATTGGTTTTCCTGTTCTTCCCATAACAGACATTACCAAAAAGAGTACACCCAGTAGGCTGAGCTTTATTAAGGCTGGAAATTTCAGATAACAGTTCTGGCATTATCTGCCAGGATATAAATAGGGTAGGTGATTCAAGTGCAAAAGGAAAATGGGAGAGGAATTCTCACTGAGCTAACTAACTAGGGCAACTTCTGAGATGCCATATCCATGGCATGGGGAGGGCAAAGAGCTCTGTGTGGCATTCACACTCCTGTCCTCAGCCTCTGAATCCTTACATGGGCAGCAAAACCAAAACATTAAGGAGAAGAAAAACTTCAACCTAGAAAAACCAGGTGACAAAGAAGACTGACAAAAGGCGTAATAACAGAATAAATATAATTAATAATGAATTACATATGATAAATTAACCAAACTTCAATATGATACAAACAGTAAGAAATTCCATTAAAACCAAATGAGTGTCAGCCACAAGGCCTTCCTCAGTGGTACAAATTATTAAAATACATACCATAAAGTAAAATCATTCATAATACAAAACACTGCATTTCTGACCTGAGCACATACACCAAAAATAGGGTCAGCTCGTTACATATTTCCCCCTTTGTTAATGGAATAAATTACGACCATCACAAATCTTTTTTTTTCAGATTGTTGTTGTGGTCTAAATATCTCTGAAAGCAAGGTCAGAGTGAACTGCAGCTCTATGCTGTGCATATCCACATTCATTGGGTGGTATTTCACCACCCTTACACAGGCTGGCTTCTGAGATGCAGCACTGCACTGGCTTCCCTTTCAATGCAAGTATTCTGAAGACTGATGCTTTCAACATGAAAGCAGAGATCCTCAGAAGGCTGACTTGTACCCAGAACCTCATCCTACATATTTCCCAACACTTTGGCAAAACTATACCCTACATACAGCAGAGAAGGCCATTTTTGCATACCACTTCCTCAGTATTAATGATGTGCCCCAGCTATGCCCTTCACATGTCTATTTCAGGCAACACCAAGCCAATCCCACAAGTTGTAAGCTAAAGGCTCATTGATACAATATCAATAATGCATAAGGGGGGGATGGAGATATTTGTACCACTTCTGCTCTTTCCTTCTACTTATACATGCCTTGGCACTACTGGGTGGCCAGATGCCATGGGGGAATATACTGGGATGCACAACGTGAGCACAAGACACTGGAAAAAATATTGTCAGTAGAGCCTGTATTCCAAACCAACCTCTGAACACTGCATTCCTTCATCCCACTCTGTTACCACTACATGTTTATAAAAGGGCTGGCCACCCATACTTCCTGGACATGCCCAGACAGAAACCATTAATCAGAGTCAGGATCATGCCATTCACACAAAGGAATCATTCTAATCCTGCCACACAGGATTTATAGGGACTGTAGACATTTTAGAAAGAACACTGAACCAATTATATGACCACAGATCTCCTGGTTGACTGCCCCTATGAAACTTGCCTGCTATTCCGGAAAGGCAGGTAAAGGTGGATTTTGACGGGAGACACGTCTACTCTATAGTAGTGGAAATTAGGAAAATCAGATACTACAATGCATCTCCATCTGCCCTTAAACTGAAAATATCGAGGAGCAAAGCAACTTTAAATATAATTTTACTGGCAAGCTATGTTGTCCATATATGTGTATTCCTGAAGCAAATTTTAAAGTAGCACTTTTTGTAAAATCAATGTGGTTTGTTTCTTTAAGAGCTAAAACATGACACACGAATGACCAAGAGCATTCAGTCATTTGGGAATATTGCCCATAGAGTTCTGGATTGTCACATTAATTCTTCCAATGCTGGAAAACAACAATAAGCACTTTTACTGGTTCAAAGCACTTTCCATAGCAGACTGTTTACAACTAGCCAGTTTGGTGTAGTGGTTAGGAGTGCGGACTTCTAATCTGGCATGCCAGGTTCGATTCTTCACTCCCCCACAGCTGGGTGACCTTGGGCTCGCCATGGCACTGATAAAACTGTTATGACTGAGCAGTCATATGATTGAGGGGCTCTCTCAGCCTCACCCACCTCACAGGGTGTCTGTTGTGGGGAGAGGAAAGGGAAGGCAACTATAAGCCGCTTTGAGCCTCCTTCAGGTAGAGAAATGTGGCATATAAGAACCAACTCTTCTTCTTCTAGCTAGCAAGCAGGAAGACAAGAGGAAAGGAAGAGATTGAAAAGTCTCTGGCACAGTCCATTTCTGAACAGCCAGCCCTAGCAGAGGAGCTTTGAACAGGAGTTCACCAGGACAAAACAGAACAGCTGCCACATTCATTTTAAAATCTATAAACAACTCTTCCCCCAGGCTCAAAGGGAAACACATCAGATAAAAAACAGCCTTAATATTCCTCATAAAAAAATGCAGGACATAGCAACACTAGAAAAAAAATGGAAGTATTTGTTCAGAAGCAGTGTCAAGTACACAAGAACGAATGCCCCTTACAGAAAGGATCAGCTCTGTCAGTTTTTGTATATTTTAATTATCATCAGCAAAGAGATCAGGGCACTGTATCAAGTGTTCTCCCATTTTATCCTCACTACTACCCTATGAGGTAGGTGACACTGAGAGGGAGTAACCTGCCCAAATCTCCCAGCAAACTTCCATAGCAAAGAAGAAGTCTGAACCTGAGTATTCCCAAGTCTTATGTGAATTTATGTTCAAGATCTTGCCACATCATGGTGCAACACCAGGCCATCTGTACACCGCCCGTGGCGCCGCGGACTAAATAAAATAGTAAGGGGTTCTGGGGCGGGATGTGTCCGGGATGAGGAAGGGTCCGGATTGGACCCTTCCTCATGACAGACAATCAGAGGGACCAATCGGCAGGCGCGAAGCGCCTGCCGATTGGTCCCTCTGATTCCCAGCCCCAGTAACTGCGAGCCGCGCGCAGCGCGGCTCGCAGTTGCTCCCGGCCTGACGCGTCAGGCCGGCCCCTGAAGGAGCCCCCGGCAAGACTCCAGCCGCCGAGACTCCAGCCGCCGAGAGGGAATCAGGGCCAGGCCGCGCCCGCGCGGCCCGATCCGCGGCGCGGCTCGCGGGTGCGGCCCAATCCGCGGGCATGGCCCCGCGGGCGCGGCCGGGCGCGGCCCGATCCGCGGGCGTGGCCTCCTAGAAGCAGCAGAAAGAACCCACCCCCCCCAGCCGCAGAAGATCAAATAAACGCACAGGAGCCGCCGCAGCCCAGCGCACCACGCCTGGGACTCCCCACCAAAAACCAGGAGACGCCGAGGAGCCGCCACCCGCCTCCTCTTTCAGGTAGCCTGTCCCTTGCTCTGTCCCTCGCCTGCCCCTCGCTCTGGTCCCTGCCTGCTAGCGCCCATTGTCTTCTGGATACAATGGGCTTTTTTACTAGTTCATCAATAAATCTGGGGCAGGAGGGGATATAATGCAATACACAGAACAGCTCTGGAAACAAGAACCAATGAGGCCAAAAGGAAGCTACAAGAATACAATCTGAGCCCTCCACTACTAATTTCCCCAATATCATGCTCAGATGAGAAGGGGGGGGGATGTAGAACAGCATCCCCCTGAAGTGCATCTTACAACAAGGTTGGGTCACTGCCTACTAGGGAGCAAAATGTCAGGGCCTTCTTTGATTTAGCAGTGGCGAACAGGTCCACTTGGGGATATCCCCAGGTGTCAAATATATTGCTGAGGGATCTGGAAGGATGGTCTGGTGTATTTACTCATGATTGGTCCGGTATACTCTGCATCTGTATCCGCGTTCAGATTCCCCACTATGTGAATTACCCTGGGAAACGCCTTGATACTTGTAGCTAGCCCCACTGTTAGACTAAGGAAGATCTAAAACCAATGAGATAGATGTAAAAACAGGAACATCACCACTGTTAAAATAAAAGCAATTTCCAAAGGAAATATGGAGTGAAACTTTCCACCACTCTCTCTGCCTGACTCCCATCTTTCTGTATCCTCAAAGTCTGTTGGGCTTGTCTGCCCATACTTCTAATCCAATCAGATTCTTACAACTACTCTTGGATTTTCACCCACTTGATGTGGTCATGAAAAGCACACATGCCGCTGAGTTTCTCATCATCAAGGACATATCAACTCTAGTCTTGTTCTTGAACTGTTCCTAAACCTACTTCTACTGTGGCCCTGCATTGGCAACCTGGCCTGTTTCCTGACAGCATCTGTCTTAGAATCATATCATCTGTGACAATCATCCTCCATCATTCCTCAGTTTTCCCCAAAACCATCCCTTCGGGTTACTTGCAGTAATGGGTTTTATAGTGTGCATGATGTAAGCATGTTATATGCAAGCAACATTAATCTGCATGGCACAGCAGGTGGGAGAGAAACTTTATTTTATTTCTTCCTGCTAATCATTAACCTGTTCTTGTTTCCCTAAAGAGTTCACCAAGGACAGAGATGAACAGAGAAATGTGTAGTGAAAAGGAACCTCACTTAAGCCATCACAATAGCTTAATTACAGCTTAACTTGCCTAACAGAAATCAGAAACCTTGGGAAACAAGTACAGGTTAACTATTATTGTATTCTTAGTACCCTACATTCTCCTCCTATCTCTTTTTCAGTTTTTATCATTTTGATCTCTTACCTTTCACAATATTTCTTTGTCCCATTCTGCTGTCTCTTTTGCTATGTGATAAAAATGTATTCAGCCAAAGAAAACATACTTTCGTAGTCCAATTCTACTTGGTGTAGTGGTTAGGAGTGCTGACTTCTAATCTGTCAAACTGGGTTTGATTCCCCACTCCCCCACATGCAGCCAGCTAGGTGACCGTGGGGAGAGGAAAGGGAAGGCAAATGTAAGCCACTTTGAGACTCCTTCGGGTAGAGAAAAGTGGCATGTAAGAACCAACTTTTCTTCTTAGAATAATTGGAGAGTTGGAAGAGACCTCCTGGGTCATCATCTTCTTCTGTATATGTGTACCTGGAAGTAACGCCTACACATTCAATGGGATATACTTGCAAATAAGGGCAACACAGGACTGAAGTCTTCAATCCCTTCAATTTCAGTGGAAGATTAAGCTTTAGCCTTCCCGCTGCAATCGGTGGAATAAAAGAATGCTCAATTTCAACTGGATTGGAATTTTAAAATCCTATAGTTAGTAGTAGCATCATCCATCCAAAATAAGAAATTGCAGCAAGCGCAACTGACTAAAACTAACTATTCAAAATACAAGCATTCATGCTTTTAAATTAATGGCACACAAGTGTTTTGGCCATTATTAGCAACTGTGCTTTGCTCTCTGGAATGCCCCAAAGATGGATATACCATTATAACCAGACAACTAAAAGCAGATACAGATGCGTAACTTTTCTGATCACAGTTAACAAAATCCAAGAATGGACTCTAGGATCACTAGACAATCTAGTGCTAGATCTAGCAAACAAAATCTGCTTAGTGTCCCCAGCATGGCGGAACACTCTGCCAAAGGATATCAGGGCCTTGTGGGACCTTAAATGGTTCCATAGGGCCTACAAGGCTCAACTGTTCCGCCAGGCCTATGGTTGAGGCCTAGGAACAACTTACAGTTGCTGGTCTCCCTCCTGTCTACAACCCATCCAACAAAATGTCATCTGAATACATGTATTATTCCCCCCTCTTTAGCACTTGGGGATGGGGGCGGTAGAACCAACTTGTTGTTGTTGTTATTCAATTTATTTCCCGCCACTCCCTACAGGCTCGTGGCGGGTAACAATAGTCTTAAAATCCCCCATTAAACCACCCGTTAAAAGACTATAAAAATACCCAACACGGCGGAAAATATCACTCTCCCCTACCCAAACAAGGGCATTGGGGGATGGAGGGTAATGATGACTACTTCAAACCCCACAGGGGGGCAATGTTCTTCCTTGCCAATCCCAGCCTCAACCATAGACTGGGTGGAAGAGCTCTGTTTTACAGGCCCTGCGGAATGCTGACAGCTCCCGCAGGGCCCGCAGCTCATTCCACCAGGTAGGGGCCAGGACACAGAAAGCCCTGGCCCTGGTTGAGGCTAGGCGCGCTTCTCTGGGGCTGGGAACGATCAGAAGGTTTTCTCCCACAGAGCGTAGAGCCCTGTGGGGCACACAGGGCGACAGGTGATCCCTCAGGTATGTGGGCCCCAACCCACATAAAGCCTTAAATGTTAGAACCAAAACCTTGAACCAGATCCGGACAGCAATTGGCAACCAGCGCAGCTGCCTCAGCACCGGCTGGATGTGGACCCTTCAAGGTGTACCAGTGAGGACCCTTTGCAGCTGCATTTTGCACTAGCTGAAGTTTCTGGATCAAGGACAAGGGCAAGCCCGCGTAGAGCGAGTTACAGAAATCTAATCTGGAGGTCGCATGGATCACTATGGCCAGGTGGTCAGGGGACAGGTATGACGCTAGTAGCCGGGCCTGGCGAAGGTGGAAGAATGCCTGGCCCGCTACTCTCTTGACCTGCACCTCCATAGTCAGGGAGGCGTCAATGATCACCCCCAAATTCCTGGCTTGGGGCACGATGGTAAGTTGCGCTTCCACCAAGGTGGGTAAATGCACTTCCTGTTCCTGCCCCCTTCTTCCCAGCCACAGGATCTCCGTCTTGGAGGGGTTGAGTTTCAGGCGACTCTGCTCGAACCATTCTGTCACTCCTCACTGCTTCCAAACATCTGGCAAATGGTTCCGGGGGGGAGTCCGGGTGGCCGTCCATTAGGAGATAGAGCTCGGTGTCATCAGCGTACTGATGGCAACCCAGCCCGAAGCTCCGCACCAGCTGGGCCAGAGGGCACATAAAGATGTTGAACAAAGTGGGGGAGAGAACCGTGTCCTGGGGGACCTCACAAGAGAGTCTATAAGGACGCGAGAACTCTTCCCCCACCTCAACCCTCTGGGTCCGGTCTTGGATGAATATTTAATGTCTTATTTATGAATTTTAACCCTTTGGAAGCCATCCTGAGCCTCCTGGGAAGGGTAGGGTATAAATGTAATAAATATATTCACAACATGACAATGAACCCAGTTAATGGAACCTTGAGGGAGCAGCAGAGGCACAAAAGCTTCGTAGTTCTTAAACTACACTGTTCAAGTCAAAGAGTTTTAGGGGCCAGCGGTGGAACATATGCTTGCCTTGCATGCAGCCCTGCAAATACATCCACAAAAGAAGTATAATCCCACTTATAAATGGCCGCTCTACTTGAGCAATTAACAGCTCAGCCTATGTCGAGGCCTCAGAGCAGAAGCAAGAACAATCAATTAAGATTTCATCTCATTCTGAAACTTAATCCAAACAGGACAGAAATACTGTTGGAGGAAGGAGGAAAGAAACCTGCTTTGTACAAATTTCCAACTTGGGGAATATTCTAGATCGGGCTTACCTTTTGGAGTAAGACTACAGTAGCAGCCTGAAGTACTTTGAGAAGTTTCAGCGGATTCATTTGCTATGACTTCTCCTGGAGTAGCAAAATCTGTTTACAGTTACACCAAGGAATCACAGAACTATTCATGGCAAGCATTTTGAAACCACAAAATGCAGTACAGCAAGTCCTGGTGCAGGGATGGTGTACCCATTCAAAGTGCTGGAAGCCCTACGCAGCTTAGGGCCACTTCCACCCACTTATGAGTCCCTTGGATCTTCTGCTGATGCCCTGCTCCTCCCCACCCACACTGACGTAAGCACGAAGACAGGCGCACAGAACAAAGAGTTTTCAGGAATTGTATCCAGACTGATGGAATGTTCTTCGCCTAGCTGTCCCTCTCCCCTCCCATTACCTCATTTCCAAAGGCATTTTCAGCCAAGCGAGTCACTGTACAAAACTCATTATAGCTTCCAAAAAAAGCAACAGAATACAAAAAACAAGACAAAATGGACACTGATCAATAAAACAGCCCAAACAATAAGGAATTACAATGCCCAGACACAGACTGTTGGAATATATAACATCTATAGTGTGCATGATGGAACAATATGTGGGGAATATCCTGCAGGGAGCATTTTAGGAGAGGTGTAGTTAGCATATTTAGGTCAGGAACTTTCTGATTATGTTTCAAATAATCTCCTATGGGTCCTGACTTTCTCAACATGGAGTCTTCCTGCTCCTTTGAGCAAACTTTCTTCCTGCTTGCCAACAGAACATACTGAATGAACCAAACAATTAGACAGGACTTTCTCTTCTTTATATACAAAGTTTGCTTAAAGAATAAAAGTTTCATTAAAAAAGAAACAATCTCGTGCTCCGTACTACATGCATGTTTAAACTCTGCCAATACAGACAGCCCTTCTAGAAGAGGCTACTTCCACTCTGAAAAGCTCACAAGACGAAAAGAGCTCTGGACATCATCAAGGTGCTCACTCGAGAGCTCTGAAGCAACTATAAGAAACATGCTGATTCTTATTATCTTGCTGCCTGAGATGGACACGCAGGCCATGAAGAGGACATTTGGGTTGGTTTCTTAGAGCCTAAGACAAATGAAAGGAAATGACACCCAAAGCACTCCGGACCCAAGCCTTAGCAAGCACAGTCTTCAGTGTGCCAGTGAAATGTGCTCCGAGTTTCAAGTAAAAATGCATTCCAATCTGAAGCATAACCAGGTGTCATTCACTGACAGAAAAGGCAGGCTGATGGACTACAAGAGCAATCGTTCTCTTTTCACAACCAAGATCCTGGCCATTCATTACATTCCCTGCTGGATGGGAACAGAATCACATGCTCAGGGAAAGCAGACCCTCTAAGTCACCTCTCTTAGGCCCCTATTTATCTCCTCTTACCTCTGTCCTTAATTGCTAATAGTCCATCCAAGTTGGAAACGCAGGAAAGAATGGCGGAGAAAGGCAGCTAGTGCTTCCTGAAACATGCGGGCAACTTTCTCCTTCTAAAGCTTTCTCTGCCTGTCAGTGGAGGAATATTCAGAACTCTCAACAGGCATTGCGTTTACCTACTGGAGATATTGTGAAGGCAGTGCTCTGACTGGGGGTGGGGGAAGAGGTGTAGCCAGCCTCTTTTAAAGGTTCTCCATTATTCTGTCTTCACAGAACAGTTGCCACATCAACCTTTCCAAAAAGCACAATTCGTACACAATTAGCATAACACACAAATTGGGTTGTCAAGCACAGATGCATTGACCAGGGCTTCTTGGAAGAAGACCAAATGTGAGAAAAAATATTAAATGGTAGCTTAACCACTAAGACATAATACTGTTTTCCACATGCAGTGCCACTGTTAGTCCGTGAACAAGGGCGCACAACTGCTCAGAACATGTCAGATTATGGTAGCATGAATGAATGCTGCTCCTTCAGCCATAGTTTAACATCACGGCATTTAAAAAAAAAAAGCAATTTTAACTGAAGAATGCACAAATTAATAATTTTTGTTGGCAGAGAACCCTGCTATCATTTCCTTCCCCACTGCCTTGGGTTACGTTGGTAATTCTGGGACCAAAATCTACCCACCACAGAACAGCTACTTATAAGCAGTAAAAAAGTGAGATGTATCCCTGTTTAATCTCCATCTCTTTACTGTTACTTCACTTCAGCTTTACCCCTCCTGTGAACAAATTCATGATTGATATGAGTTGAAGTACTGCAATCAAGGGACATAAACCCAACCTCAGATCAAAAATATCAACAAATATAATTTGCATTATATGTTGCATCCTTTTAATGCCACACTTGCCCTTCCTAGACTCAACTGACTGAATATAAGTAGCTTTTAAAGCCTAGCTTCCCCATTTAAAGCCACCATAAATCAAAAAGGAACTTCACAAAACACAGACCTGCCCTGCCCTGACTCCTTCCTCCTTTGATGACAAGTATCCCAACCTCATGATCATCATCCAGAGCAGCTTTTTTTCAACTTTTTGACTGTGGAGGAGTCCCTGAAATATTTTTCAGACTTCAAGGAGCCCTGGAACCAGTCCAGAAATTATGTCAGCTCACCACACCTTCCTGCCAGAAAGGCTGGGGAGCCCTCCAGGACCTCCAGGGAGACCTGGTTGGGAATCCCTGGTCCAGCGTGAACTGTGAATGGAAGTAAACATGTGCAGGAACTATACATAAGCAATGAATCACAAAGACTATTACAGTGCCAACCCACCTTCCTAAGGCCACCAAAGTCAATAGCCTTGGAAGGGTGAGGTTCTGCTTAGGATGGCACTGTTCACCTGGTAAATCAGGCACTCCATAGACATGACAAACATGGAATTTATTACAGTTGCAGCCTACTGGCACACCATTTAGGGGAGGGCTGTTTTAAGATTAAAGTACTGGAAAAAAAGTCCCTTAACCTATCTAGTAAAACCCAGCCCAGTCTTTCCTGCCAAGAAAGCCCAAAAGGCCAGTAGTGAGCAAGAGAAGTTGTTGTTAATTCATATACCAGTACTGGGACGGGGGGAATTATGAATGATAACACTGAACGATGAAAGTGTAGGTAGATCTTTTGCAGCTTTGTGGAGCAGTTGTAAGATTTTAATTTTTATTCATAAAATGTGACGCTATCATTCACTGGAAACAACGCTTGTTGTGCATGGCAAATCAGAGACTCTGATTTATTTAAGGTAAGACTGGATCTGATTGGTGGGCTACGTGACAAGGCCCTCCACCGGAAGAAGGCAATACTGCAGTTTTTTCTCCCTGAGATGAAATTGACAAAATTTATATTAATGTAGAACTGTGTCCCAGAAGTTTATGTGGCACAGAAAAAGTGTTTGGCAGAGATCAACAGATTGCACCAGATACTGACGCCCAACTGAGAACTGTTCCTAAATATAAATTCCAGGAAATTCATAAAAGGGCTAAGTACAACCACAAAAATGGTTCCTGGCTCCAGCAACTTGGAAGCCAACACATGGGTGGACAGGTCAGAAAGGATCGGGCAAGTTCGCAATATCCTTATGGAAACAAACATCCTTAAGAAATCCTCTGGCTCATGGAAAAATAACACGAATCCCATCTAGACAATAACATACTGCAATAATGACCCCCACTCTTCTGGTCCTCCAAACTCACAGAATACCTACAGTCCACCTCCTTCCAATCCCTTACTTTTCCCCAGGACCCAATTTCTATTGGCCATGCAGAAACCCAGGACATGGGGGAAACCAGAATCGTCTAACAGGCCCAAGACATCTAAGACCTCCATCTGCATATACCTGTGGTGTGAGCTAGCATCTGCAGGTGGGAACATGCCCAAATAGGACCAAAGGCGTCTTAATGGAAGCATGCAGTGCACACTAGCAGGACTGGGAATATTATGATGTTCATGCACTTAGTCCAATAGCTTCACTCTAACATGCCCATCCCTACATCCCAAATACTGGACCTGAGCATGCTAAGAAGACCCAGGGGTTTCACATTCTTTTCCACAGAGCCCCAATATATGGAGAAGATCAAAGAATACCCCAGTACGTTTGCTGGATTCATAGTGGAAAGTTAAGCTATTATAAAAGAAAATTAACTTGTCCTACCTGGGACTAATTGGAACCCAGAACCAGATTAAAAACCCTAATAGATGTAAATAAGCCCCCGACGTTAAAACTGGTAAGAAAGGAGAATAAATGAAGCTTAAGTAAAAAACAACAGCTAGACATGAAGCACGGTAAAAAAAGAAAAATCAGATGCTGCAAGGAACCTTTAACAAAGTAAAGGAGCAACTCCTGAATAAGCTCACTAAAGTACAAAATCACCTGGAAAAGAGCATCACTACCAAAAGCACCAGTTTAAAAACCCCGTGTCAAATTATAATACATATCCACAAACTCACAGAGGTTCAATGGAAAAATCTGGGAAAAGCCCAATTGGAAAAGGAAAATAAATAAATAAATAACTAAGGTAAACTATGGTAGGGCAAGTAGTCAGACAGGGTAAGTAATCAGACAATGTCATCCCAAAATCCCTTTACGCCATTAGGAAGTAACCCAGCCTCTAATTGAATTACCAACCTCCAGATAGTGGCTGGAGATCTGCTGCCATTATAAATGATCAGAGTTCATCTCCCTTGGAGACGATGGCTGCTTGGGAAAGCGGACTCTATGGCGTGATACCCCACTGAAGTGTCTCCTCTCCCCAACCACATTGTCTTCAAGCTCCATCCCCAAAACGTCCAGCTATTTCCCAACCCAAAAGCTGGCATCCCTAGCCTCTGAGCACATGCAGAGTATAAAACTTTCTGCTTCAGCTATTCCTTTCAGTGGGGAATGCCTAGTCCCAGTAAAGACAAGCTTCTGATTCTCTGTTCATTTCGCTTCTATACCTCTTTTCAACAATACTGTAAGCCAAACAAAGGAGAGTAAATATGCAATATCCCAAAAGAATTTGTCTTTGGGCCAAGTGGTTTTCACTAAATGTAGAAGAGTTGGTCTTTATACCTCACTCTTCACTACCTGAAGGAGTCACAAAGAGACTATCGCCTTCCCTTCCTCTCCCTGCAACAACCAATGAGACAACTACTCTGTGAGAACAGCACTATCAGGGCTGCAAGTAGCCCATTGGTCACCCATCAGGCTGCATGTGGAGGACTGGGGAATCGAACCCGGGTCGTCAGATTACAGGCCACCACTCCTAACCACTACCCCAAACTGGCTCTCGCCAGCTAGCTCTAGCTAACTAGAGCACAGCTACCTTCGTCCCAAATTCTCCACACCAACAGTTTTGAACAAATGCTAATGTTGGGCACTGACGCAGAGTCTGTTAACAAAGATTGTCCTGATCAAGAGAATTACAGAAAGTCTGTCTCTGTTTCCTCTTTCTAAAACGTCCCAAAAGTATAACTTCCAGCTCTATGTGCGGTTGTGAAAAAAAAAACAATGCTGGATGGCAAATCGCAAACAGATTCTGTTTGGAGCTACATCTGAAAGGAACCCCCCCCCCCCGCTCATTCAGCCCGATCCTCCCTTTCTGAGAACAAATGACTGGAAGTACAAACCACCCCCACTCTCCACTGAAGTGGAAAAAGCAGTCAGACCAAGACTCTAACCTAAGCCAACCTCTTCCTTTTGTTCTCTTCCACCTGGAGTTAAGCCTGAACAGGAGGAATGGCAAAGCACGGGCAGGCACAAAAGCTATGCCTGTAAGCCTCTGAAGTCAGAAGCAGTGTATTTTGAGAAATTCTCCACCCCTTTATACAAGGGAAGGAGAAGACTGTACATTTCATTTATTTATATATTGTTATTATACTTGCAGGCCAGCAGACGCATAAAACAAACAGGTAAACAAACAGTTAAAATGTTCAGGACTGGTCCCTGTTCCATTGTTGGTAGGGCAAGCCCCAGTGATCACCAAATGGAGATTACAAGCACTCTTCCTCAGAGGAAAATGAACAGCCCAGGCATAAGCCATTCCGCCGCCAGGCTCAAATCAGTTTGGGAAAGGCCAGAACCCTGGGCAGAACCCCCCACAAAAGACAAGGGTTAGAATTCCCTTTTGCCTTACTCTTCCCCAACATCTTTCTGTTATTTGTGGGACTATGTATGTGTATATTTGTACACGTACATACAAATCTGGACACCATACATGTGTATGTAGTTGTATAAATACAAAGGATGCTATCACTCTTCTAGCCATCCTCCTTCCACTCCATTTTGTTTTTCAAAGGTGGAAAAGACACAACTATTTTTAACTCCTCCCAACACGCTATTTACATTTTGACATTTAAACTTACAGAGATGGTGCTGACTAAAGTACCCCATAACTGTTTAATGAACTATTTTTGCCATTTCCTAACCAGTTGGTCTGTTTTTATTGGGACAGACTGGCTAAGTTGCTAGAGAGGGGTTTCCCCCACCCCAGGATGGAAAATCAGTTTCCTTTTCTGCAGTTCCTTTTGTTTCCATTCTTTGCATATGACTGTTCTTATGGAGTATCTGAGGGTAATAAGCCTGGGATGCCTTCAAGATCCATATTGACCATATGGCTCTTGAGTTCATGGTGCCCCCACTCAATTCAGTGCATAGTGAGTACTCTCTTTGGTATTAGGGCTCCCAACCTTTTTCTGCTCCATACCTTGGGGAAATGGGCGAGCATGTGATGATGACTCTCGCAGGTGGACTGTGCATTCCTGAATCCATGGGATCAAGGCTTATCAGGGGAGCAGAAAGGGAGGGATCCACTTACCACTCTGACCCTTGTTGCAAGCTTACTAAAAAGAGCATGTGTTCCTGAAAGTTTTGTGTTTAAGTGTGAAAGAAGTGTGTCTCCAGAAATCTGCCAAATAGCAAACATGTTCTATCAACCAAAGTGTCCCACCTGATAAGAGCTGCATTCTTTCCTGTTACATTGCCAAAGACGCTCCAGGTTTGCCAGCCAGATGCTTGGTATCCCCAGAGGACTCGGGTAGCAGCATGGTCACCTTGTTCATATGTCAATCTACCCTCTTTTACCAGACACTGTGCACAACACAACTTTTGCTACATAACTGTGAAATTGCACTGGGAACTTGGAGGAAAAACAGTAGTACATCCATAATGCTACTCAGCAACTTCATCTCACAAGAATCTCTTCATTTGTCCCACAATCAACAGAATTTTGCACGTTCTGAAACCACATGGACTTTCCTTCACTGAAAGGCCCTGTCCTCCCAGGAATCATTCACTGCCCTGTCAAACTCCCAGGCCCCAGATATGGTTAATGTTGGAAATAAACAGCACCATCACCCTCCCTCAACCTGGTTAGGCTGCTCTGGCTTTAAGGAGGCCTCCAACAGTCTTCCTTCTTTGGCTATCCCAGAGGTTTCTCTTTAAAGACTCCTCCCTCCAATTAACCCTGGTCCCATCCTCTGCCAGCCTGTCTGTACTGCTCCACCCCCTTTCCTCACTTCCATAGGTCACTTCTAGTCAATTTGTTAATGAGTGAGGCCTCAGCCACATCCCTCTCTGCCCCTTTGGACAGCACTCTGCCTCTGGTTAATCCTGGAGACTGTTAAGCACATCACTAGACCTGCTGCTCCCACACATCTAGTGGGACAGTCTACTGCTTGGTTGTCTGCATCGGTGCCCACCAGTCGGGGTATTTCCAGAGTCCTGGAGCCTCATTAGTTGATCGATTCTGCCACCCTCTGCTGCCTCCAGAAGCATGGCTGGACGGTTTCCCAATACTTCCTCCTCCTTCCCAATGAAGTAAGCACCCTTGCCAAATACCATGCCCTCCTTCAAGTTCCTTGGCACTTACTCCAGCACTGGAGTGGATGGTAGGGGTATGGCAGAGTTCTGGTTCCCAGCAAGGCCCAGTCACATACATCTGGCCACCAAATATTGCATGGACTTGCTTTTCTCTTTGACTAGATTCCAGCCTCCAGGGTTTTCCTGTTGAATTACAGACTATGACATTTGGGTTTCTAAACTCCTCTGCTCAGCTCTGCAGATACTCTTGAGCACAACACACTGGACAAACTGCCACGGACTCCTTATTGCTTGGAGCCATACATTTGGATCCTTACCCTATCAAGCTCTAGATCATTGTACTCTCTAATGTGGCCAGTTTTACCTGCTCATGCAATCAGACTTTTGCTTGAAGATTTTCTGTGTGCGATTTTTCTATACTGTGCATTTTAATCATAATTACTTGTATTATTATTATTATTATTATTATTATTATTATTATTATTATTAGATTTATAGCCCGCCACTCCCTTGCGGCTCGTGGCGGGTAACAATATCGCAATTCCCCATTAAAACCCCATAAAACAATAATAACATTGTCAATATTGCCGGCATGGCAAGAATGGCAGCTCAACTCCCCCCCCTCCCTCCCACTACTAGCGGGTGGAGAGGAGGTCCTGATGATGTTTTGCTTCGGGTCCAGAACCCGAGTCCCCGGGGGAGGCATAGATCTATTATCAGTCCATTGTACATTTATGATTGGCTGTACAGGCACACTTGTTGATTCTTTGATTCTGGTAGTACAATATTTTTTTTAAAGATTCCAGTAGAAACCTAGCCAGTAGATGTGTACCAGCTTTGGTGAGGAATCCCTTGCTCTTACTACTTTCTGTATCTCTCTCCCCCCTCAAACAAGTGTAAATGGCCACCCCTCTCTCCTCCTGTAAATAGTTTACGTTTCCCAATGGGCTGTTCAGCAGAATACGACAGTCACTCCTTTTGCCACAGGAGCTTTCAATGTAATATTTCATACTATCATAGTGATACTACATCTTCAGGTTGATCACACTGCTTGCCATGTTTGATATCTTAAAACAAGCTCTCAAGCTACAGGCCCTGGAAGAAAAGGAACACCTGAAATCCCTCAATGAAGAATGCCCACAAAATTTGTGAACTCAAGCTCCTAGTGAAGACCTCAGTTCAGGGAAGGAATATGCTGCTAGCACTCCCCTTACATCTGCATACCCCACACTCCCATAGATACCTGCTCCTGCAAGACAAAGAAAAAGTGTGGGGAGCAATCACCATGCTTTGTGATTCGCAAGAGATCTTGCAGCAACTTTCAAGGAAACCTTTTCAAGAGAAATCAGGAAGTGCAAGGGTGTCAACCGGATGAAAGCAATTAAACCAAACAAGGCTAGAAGACAGAGTCTCTCCTTGTATTATCTTTTACCTGGCATGCCATTAAGGGTGCTGTAAGAGCCTGGCACCTCCAATTCACATCTTCCCATTGTCCCAAAGTTCCCATCAAATACATGACTCTGTACCGTTTATCTATTTCTGAAAACATTCAATTAGTAACTGCCCTTCTCTACTAATTCAATGAACAGACTCCCAGGTCTATAGTTTTCTTCTGATAAGCTGCGCAATTCCCAAGTTATCCCCTATTCTTTTGTTAGAAAAGAATCCATACTATCCTATGGGCCTAAAACAGTATAACTAGCTTCATACTAGCTTTAGAGCCAGTAATTAAAGTCTGTTCCAGGATACCAACTCTACAGAGATTCCCAACACACACTGGATTCTTTCATCTGATTTCTTTGCAGAATAGGACAGAATATTTTTGCTTCTCATCTTCATCAGTCCCCCTTTATTTTCCACTACGCCTTTGTACCAAACAGAGAGCTCGCACTTAGTTCCTCTCTGCTATTGACTGAGGCCTCACATTTCACAGGCTTGTCACCCCTGAATAAAGATATTCCATTTCTCCTACATATACATCTTTAACATGAAGGTAACTCTCACTCCAAACTGGATCATCTCTGGCCAATTGTTGAACTGTTAGTTAGGATAAGGAAAAATAGTTATCCAGCATCAGTTATTTCACGCTCATCGCAATGTCCCAGGAATAATTAGCTGTGAGACTTTAGTCAAGATTTAGTCAAGATTTTTACTGATAAGGTATCAAAAATAAGCTCTGATCAACATTTCAATTATACCACAAGTACATCAGAGGAAAAGCCTAATCCACTGCTTGGGCTTCTGTAATGGATGTGGAGAAGATGCTAGGATCTATAAATGCCACAACTTGTATTCTGACTGCTAAAATCGCATAACGATCACATCAACAGACTCTTAGCATCCATTATAAATCAGCCTCTAATTTAGGGCACCTTCCTGCAGTCACTCAAAGTCACTTATTTGTCTGCTACTTTAAAAACCACCCCTACAGAAAAATGACATGGCCAATTATCGCCCGGTCTTTAATCTACTCTCTCTAAGTGACTCAGAGAGCAGTAATGAACCAAATCCAAGTCTTCCTGGTTAATTCATACACGCTAGAACTTTTCCAGTCTGGCCGCAAGCCAGGCTACGGGACAGAGGGAGCTCTGCTAGCTGTAATTGATGACGTCTGGTAGAGTACAGACCAGCCTATCTCAACTTTTTAACCATTAAAAAAAGGTAAAGGTATCCCCTGTGCAAGCACCGAGTCATGTCTGACCCTTGGGGTGACGCCCTCTAGCGTTTTCATGGCAGACTCAATACAGGGTGGTTTGCCAGTGCCTTCCCCAGTCATTACCGTTTACCCCCCAGCAAGAAGCCCCTGAAACATTCTTCAGGCTTCAAGAAATCCCAAAAGAGGTGCGATGATGCAGAATATGATTGGGAAACATAGCAATGTACACGCCCGCCTGGAGCTCCTCCCCTTCCAGGCCCATCATTGCCCATTTGGGGGGGGAGCAGGTCAATATGACCATATATGGTCATAAAGGTAAAGGTAAAGGTATCCCCTGAGCAAGCGCCGAGTCATGTCTGACCCTTGGGGTGATGCCCTCTAGCGTTTTAATGGCAGACTCAATACGGGGTGGTTTGCCAGTGCCTTCCCCAGTCATTACCGTTTCCCCCCCCCCCCAGCAAGCTGGGTACTCATTTTACCGACCTCGGAAGGATGGAAGGCTGAGTCAACCTTGAGCCAGCTGCTGGTCATATCACCTGATAAATGACCATATATGGTCATATCACCTGATAAATCTTTAACAAATTTAAAATACATATATTTATTTGATTTTTATATCACTGCTCTTCCAAAAGTCTCACGGTGGTTCACAAAAAAACACTAAAAATACAGTAAAAGCCTATAAAACCACCCCTTACAACAATAGACGGCTGGCGATCACATATTGGAACACTTCTACTTTCCTAATCCCCTCCCTCCCGTTCATGCCAGAGGGCCAAGTTTTCTCCCATTGGGAGCGAGGCACCAAATCTCATTATACCTTGGAGGGAAATCCTCAGATGGAACCACCAAGACTCCACCCTGGCCTCAACCATATGCCTGGCGGAAGAGATCTGTCTAGCAGGCCCTGCGGAAAGCTGACAGTTCCTGCAGGGCCCTCAGCTCTTCCGGGAGTTCATTCCACCAGGCTGGGGCCAGGACTGAAAAGGCCCTGGCCCGGATCGAGGCCAGATGGGTGTCCTGTAAAATTAAAATATTAATTTTAATATTCAAAATTAATGAACTCCCAGCCATTTAGGAAACCCTTCTAGGGCTATCAAGACATCCCAGGGTTTTGTGAAACCCTGGTTTAGAAAGCCTTGTGTAGTCAAAGGCCAAGCTTTGCTGTTGCTCTTACTGGGTTTTTCAATACAGCAGATCATGCCATCCTGTTAAGGCATCTGGAGGTAGACGTAGGTCCCAGGGAACATGTGTTGAACTGGTTCAAATCATTCCTCTCGGATCAGATTCAAAGGGTTGCTACTGGAAATCAGTTGTCATCAGTGTGTGACCCCTCTTGTGTGACTTTTCAATCTCTGTTAGGATAAATCACTTGTAACTCTGAGGTTGGTTGTTATCTGCTGTTACTCAGCTCTATGTATCTGTATCTAAATTTTCTGATGATGCGGTAGAGATCCTGAATTGCTGCCTGGCCATGATGGTTAACTAGATAAAAGTGAACAAATGTAATCTAAACCCTGACAAGACAAAGGTAATGCTGAATGTTAAGGGGGAGGTCTTGAAGGATACTATTCTCCACAATTTTCAGTTAAAAGCCTTGGGGTCATATCAGATACAGCTTTATTATTGGGGAAGCAAATTAATTGAGCTGCAAAAACAGCTTTCTACCAACTCAGACTAAAATGGTCCCTTACCTTGATATGGCTGACCTGGCCACCCAGATTCATGCCATAGTCACATTGAGACTACTGAAATGGACATTGGACACTGAAATGGACAATGGACACTGCACATTGGTCTCCCCTCCAAATCAACTCAGAAACTCCAACTGGTCCAGAATTTCATAGCTTGGAAATTAAAGTGAGCTCAATGGAGAATGCATATTACTCCCACTGGGCAGATGTTCAATTGGCTCCCCATCTCATTTTAAGTATTGGCTATAACATACAAAGCCTTTCATGGCCTTGGTCCCTCTTATTTGTGGGACCGCCTCTCCCTATGCTCTGCCAGGGCAGTTTGCTTCACTCACATCATTGGGGGTTTTCTGCAGAGGCCACCTGGCACATGGGCAAGCAAATGGGCTCCCTATGCATCAGCTCATCTGCAGATACTAGAATCTGTGGGTCAGGCCCACATTGAGTAGAAAACAAATATTTCTGCAAACTTGACGGACACTGCAGATTTGCAGAAAAATGCCAACACTTCTAAAATATATATTGGGTGTGTGTTAAGTTGCCTCTGACTTATGGAAACCCTGTCAGTTGATGACTTCCAAAATGTCTTGTCGTTAACAGCCTTGCTCAAGTCTTGAAAACTGAGGGTCGTAGCTGGTCAGCTGCAGATGAATAGTCAAGGTCTCCAATAAGCTTGACAACTGGAATGGGGGTGGGGGGGTCACAGAGTCCCTAGGGAGCTGCTGCACATCCTGCCCAAAGGTTATTTTGTTGTTGTTGTGAGTTTGTGGGTTGTTGTTGTAGGTTTTTGGACTGATACCTTTGGGTCCCAATGTGACAAGCAGGGCTCCCATATTACTCAAACACTCATCCTGAAGACTACTGATTATTACTGAAGCCCATATCCTGATCAGATATTCCCTACTTGTAAAAATCCTTGCAACCCAGTAAAATGCTGCTGACTTTTATCCTGGTTTCCAAATGCCTGCCTGCCTATAATTCTGGCTACATGTCTAGCACATGCCCCCCCCCAAAAAAAAATCCTCAAACTAAAACAAACAAATCTCAGTATCCCCCCCACACACACACACACACAATCTTGAACTCATCAAAGCAACCTTATCAAATGCCACATATACCATCTCAATAATAAATCTGGTAATAAGTAAACTTACCAGTAGGAAGGTATCCCAAAATGTATCAAATTCCCTGCAACATCAATGCTTTCATATTTAAGCAACATGAATAGAGTTCAACAAGAAATTGATGAAACTGTTCCAAATGTACAATAAAGACTGCTTTAACTACCGAAATATTTATTTATTGCTCTTTCCCATCATCCAAAGGAAAAGAAAAGCACGCCACAATACATTCCAAGGCATCCAGAACACTATCCATGCTGTAGTTCACATTCCTTTGAAATATTCCCCTGCTAAACCCCCCCTTACTGTCTTTTAAGTACCACACCAAAATATTTCTTTTTACCATCCTTCTGACTTAAGGGTTTTCAAGGTTTCCCCCCCCCCAACTCTTTGATGGTCTGCTTTTAGAATTATGACTGTTCTAAGGATATATTTAGGCTGTTCAATGTTGATTTTATGCTTCTTTATGTCCCGGCTAGTTTTATGGGCATTTTCTACACTGATACTGTAAGTTGTTACTTTTATGATTTCATGGTGCTGTCCTTATTTGTGAGCCATCTCTAACAGGGTCTCTCAAGAAGTAGCATATAAATTATGCAAATACAACTTTCCCACGGAGATCCAGCTGCTGGAAGTGATTTTGCAGAACAGTGATCAGAGTTTGAACAGGATATTTGTCATGCATATATACGCCAGGAACACAAACACAGTACACCCCTTAAAGACAAACTGAGGTTGAGGGCCAGCAGACTTTCTGAAAATTAACTTCTAAAACCTATAAAATTATGTAATGCTCAATGCAAAACTGCTTAAGACATCTTCATATCATGGGCTATTTTGCCATATGTGCATTTAAAGTCTATTCTAATACATCTTTTCTGTCTAGTTTCAGAAATGTTCTGCTCTAAAGCATGAATTCCATTCTAGTTTTTATGCTTTGTAAGCTTCTCCTAACCTAGTTGGAAAGGAGAACGGCCAAGTTGGAGCTCTAGGCTAGACCAAGAAGTCCAGACAATCTTTCTATCTGCCTTACAGACTCAGAAAATTGCCATACAAAAGGGCTAATTTATTTTAAAGTACATTACCTCATTATTTTAAAACTCATTGCACCATCCCATATTTGGAGTTTTTGAACCTGGACCTTCACATGGGAGTCAGGCATCCTCCACCAAAATCTTACAAAGAGGGCACAATCCTTAAGTGAGCACAACTGGTGAGGATACCAACTCATTGGAGAGGGAAGAGACAAAAACCGGGATTTTTTTTTTAAACCTTCCAAGTCTTTCAATTAAAAACTCTGAGCCTCAATGATTCCCAAGGTCTAAAACGCAGCTAGGCTTTAACATCTGCAGGAACGTGAAAGTGCACGCCACATGGAAGCCCTTATCACACTAGCAAAGCTGGAGATGCTTGAGGAACAGGGCGGGGCGGGGCGGGGTGGGGTGGGGTGGGGGCACAAATATGCCTGATCCGGACCCCGACTCACCCTCATTTACTTCGAGAGCCGCCAAGCTCCGAAGGTGACTTAGCAAGTCGGGTGGACCTGCCATCCCCAGGCTGGTCTGACTCAAAAGCGCGGCTGGGGTTTCCTTTGGGGATTGCACTTCTGGCCAACCTGGCTCCCCGGTTGCTTTTTGTCGGGGGGGGGGGGGTGCACTCAAGCCACTAAGTGGGGCAGAATCCGAAGCGGCCGCCTAAGCCGAGACCCTCTCTCTCCCTCCCTGGAAGAGCAGCCTCTGGGGGCTTGAAACGGTTCCAGTGGGCAGTATAGGCGGTCGCCCACCCTACAGGACTCGGCTAGGCGGACGGTCCCGTTTGGCTCCCGGGCCGGGCTTGACGCACTGCCTGGCCTCCGTCCCAAGCTCTGCCCTTCTCTCTGTCCCAGCAGCCCCGTCCTCTGCAGGCACGCACCTCACGCGCGGCTCGCGATGGGCCACGGGGAGAACTGGCCTGCGGAAGGGGCCCCAGCTCCCTCGCGCTCCCGCACGCGCTCACCTCTCCAAAGCGGCTGCTCTCCCTCCGCGGCCGGCTGCAGCCGCTTCCCCTGCCCGGCTGCCGAATGGAGGGAGGCGGCAGCACCGCGCTGTTTACAGGCAGCTCTCGCGAGAGCCAGGAAGAGCCGAGCGCCCAGCGGCCGAGGGAAGAACAGGCCGGGAAAAGGTAAACGCCGGAATGGGCCGGAACAGGTATTCAACAAGCAAGAATGCCACAAAAAATAGGGGAAAGCATTACAGACACTCAAGGACAATATTTTCGAAATGAAAAAGTGGAGCTCCCACCCCTTTATTAATCCTGTCCAGGCCAAAATGCCTCTGGAACAGGCATTAGACAAATAACAGTGCCCCCAAAGCAGTGGGATGCATTCAAGGCACTCTAGAACAATAATTTGGAAACCAAATCATCGAAATAGTTTGCATGCCAAAATATTTTGGTACTCCAAATGCAGAAATGTTTGGGGCTAAAATACCTCCATAACACCCCAGAACAGGCTGGAATGAGCATTAAACAAACCATATTACCTCAAAAAACAGTGGGGTGCATTCAAGGCACTCCAGGACAATATTTTGGAACTCAAAACACAGAATATTGTACACAGATTAACCCTTTTCAGGTCAAAATGCTTCCAGAATGGAGAGAAGGGGAGGATGTATTCCACAGTTAAGTGGCTGCATTCCAAACTAAGCAGAGGTTTCCAGAGAGGTGCTGGATAGTTGCTGCTTATGGGTTTAGGATTGGACAGAACAAAGCCTGGGCCAACTAGAGCAGTGGTTCTCAACCTTCCTAATGTCACGACCCTTTAATACAGTTCCTCATGTTGTGGTGACCCCCAACCTTAAAATTATGCAAGTGTTCTGTCACAGAAATTAAACCGAAACTGACCAATGGCTTGCAGTAGGAGGGAATGAGGGTTCCTGTTGGGTCTGGCAGGGCTCTGTGTATCTGTCTCTGGCTTTCTGAGAGGAATGTGGCTAGAGTCCAGGGAGGGAGGGCGGGAACTGTAGGGGCAGGGCCAATCAGGGTGCAGCCAGTGTTGCTGGCTGCACCGTGATTGGCCTATTCCAACTTGGACAGCCAGACACGTGCCACCCCCCAGGCTGTTTTACAAATATATAGAGGAACCATGGATGGATAAGAATTGGTTTTTTTCTGTGAGGAGGTGGTGCTGAAGTGGGACTCTCTGCGTGGCAAGCAGGTGCCCCTGAAGAGGCTGGGCGTACAGCTTCAGGAGCTGGGCTACTGCCTGGAGCCTAAGGCCGCCAAGATGCCACCTGGAGCACCTGGTGGGAGACTGCGCTGTGCTGGAGGCGCTGTTGGAGCAGTTGCTGGCCAAGAGTGGACACCTGTAAATCTAGTTTTCTGGATTAGTGAAATTGCGATTTTAAAATGACCAAATCGCAACCCAGCTACTGGACAACCTTGGGATGTTGGTGATGTCATGTCAAGGGGGCTATATATGGTGCCAACATAACAAGGTTGTCCAGGAACTTTTTGTGCAAAAATGGACTTAAAATTCTATTTTTATTTTTCTCTTTGGATTCTGCTGAGCAAACATTCCAATTAACATGGCTCTGAGAATATGCTTCCCCCCTCCTTTTTATGGAAGAGCCAATTTATAGCATTTGCACATGGTTTTGCTTTGTTAAATGTTGCTTTAAATCGGGGTGGGGGGTTTGAAGATTGATTTGCGACAAAAATCCCCAAATAGGAAAAGGTCTGCTCAATATCATTTCTTAGTTATAAAGATTTCTCTTTGCAATGGCTTAATATTGGAGACCTGTTAAAGAAAATATAAAACATTTGAGTATAGCCTTCTATCTTGACAGCTGTCAAAGATCATCTAATATCAATTGGTTTTACAGCTTGTTTGCAGTCAAAGCTCAGGTAATTGGCTTCTGCTGTTTACAATTAACCCTTACTCCATTCAGCTGGGCACCATTAGCAAAGCTGTATTTCACTATGGTGGCTTGTGTGTACATATAATGCAACAGACTGGATACATGCAATGCAGGTTAATATAGTGCCTGGGAACAACAATTTTGGTCTGTGCTGGTAAGTATTTGAAAGGTATTAAATGCACGGGCAGTTGTACTTCTATTGTAATGGCTCTGTTTGTGTTTTCTGTATTTTTCATATTTCATATTTCATTTCTTTTTAGGTGAAATATGCTATGACAAAAGTCTCTTTTGTTGAAGAGATATGACTTTTCTCTTATAGTTCCACAATGAAAGTGGCTAGATAATTTTAAAAAAATGAAAGCTGGGAATTCAGAGAACCTGATACCTACAATATAACAATAGTCAATGCTCAGTTTAAAAAATAACAACAATAATTAAGCCATCTGGTGGTGAGAAGAATGACTACTGCAGAGGACTAGGCAGTGAAACTGCCATGAGGAAGCCTGGTTTTGACTGAGCTGAATTGACAGTTGAAGCTGCAACAGGAAGAGCACAGGCCCATTCTCATGTGGAAAATGTTTGTGTTGCTCAGTGTGGGAGCTTTGTCAAAGCAGAAAATGGGATTTACCACCCACTGTTTTGCTGGTACTTACCACTGGTTACCTTTCATCCCTGCATTACAGAGCTATACTGGAATCTGTGGATTGTAAGAGCAGCAAGGAATGAGTTCAGAGTTCTGGAAGGTAAAGAATATTCAATCATTCCAAATCCCAAGTAACCTGTCTTGGCTAAATATAGTTTAGCCAAGGCCACCATAGTTTTTAAGTATCAGTGCAGAAAACATTCATTTCAAATTGATTTCTCAAGCAAACGGAAAAATGGCTGAAACGTTGGGTTTGCTGCAGTGTAGTTTGGCAGGGTCATCCGACAAAGACAGAAAGTTCCGAAGGGGTAAACCTTGTGCTTTCCTGTTAAAAGTAAGTGAAGCATGACTGTTTCAGGACCAAGCAAGCAGCTGGCAGTTTCAGCAAATCATTTCTTTGTTAACAGACCTCAACTGGTCATATCTGGTTTTGTTTTGCCAACACCCAACAGTCAACAGAGTTCCATCCCCACTCATTCTGTTCCTAAATAAACACCAGTTGTTCAAGGAAGTCACTTTGTGCATTTCTTTTAAAATAACGGTCAGAAGATCAGGAATTCTCCTACTCCCAGCACTCTTCCACATACAGGCAGCTGGGTGATCTTGGGCTAGTCATAGTTTATTTTACATCAATAGAAAGGGGAAAGAAAAGAAAACTGAGGCAATAGTCTTGTGATCTAATACACTAATAAACAGATTTTAGAAAAAAGTCCCAGTGTTCATGAAATTCTTCAGGTGGTCTTCTATTCATCAAATTGGTAAGCCTTGCCATGGCAGCATATTCTCTTAGCTTCTCTAGCCATACATCAGAGTCAGATAGTTCTTGTTGCATCTATCTTGAGGCGATTAAAGGTCTAGCTGTGGTTGTTGCATAGAAAAAGTATTCTCAATCAAGCACAGGCAAATTCTCAGGAAAGATACCTAATGTATGTTTTTGATCTAAGGGAAACTGAATATTGAGAATCCTCTGCAATTTCTCATGAATTTGTATCCAGAATCTTTTAACTCTCCCACAAGGCCACCAGATATGAAAAATGAGTCTATAACAACTCCTATCAAATTGGTTAGACATTTTACCTATGACTTTTGGCAATAAAGATCGCCCCCCCCCCCTCTTTGCTCCTCTTCTCTTCTCAGGGTTACACACGCAGTGATCCCTGCTCTCCTCTTTGGGTAATGTCGCCGTTGTAGGGTTGGATGATATGATTGTGTGTTAGTGTGTTTTTAAGTATTAGGGGTTTTATGGGGTTTTATATGCTGTTACCTGCCACGAGTCTTAGGGAGTGGCGGGCTATAAGTCCAAATAATAATAATAATAATAATAAAAACACCAACTATAAAACATGGCAATTCTCCCTTAATAATTTAAATTCTTAGTTTTACATTCTTAGACCAAAGCTGTTCCTAAACATCAAAAGGTATCTCTTCTGCAAAATTCTGTATAAAAATGTAATAAATAAATAATCTCATTCATTACTTGTTGGGGTGGTATTGTGGTGATTTGAACAATTTTTTGTAATATTCTACATTATCAATCTTCATTGCTGTTATGGTTTCGAAGTCTGCCTCTTCCCTTACCCATAAGCCAGCCCTCTTCCAGGTTTGTTAGCATGTTCAACATTTTTTTTGCCTTAATATGTATTAAGCTTCTTTCACATTTCCTCAGTTTTTAATGTCTCTTTCTGATCTCAGGACATTAATCTTCCTTAGTACTGCCTTTCTGGGAACCTTTTTGGTGCTGATTTTCTGCTGTTCTTAACTGGGCCAAAATATTTTCTAACCTTTTTTTTTTCCTTTTCAGGGCCACATAATAGCTGATCAGTCTCCCCACAGGCAATTGTAAGCTGCTTTGAGACACCTTTGGGTAGTAAAAAGTGGGATCCAAAAAATCAGGTCTTCATCTTCTCAAGGATGATTTGGTGTTCCAATCCCCACACCTAGAAATGTGGAATCAATCCCCTTCTGATAGTTTGACAGAGACTGAGTTTGTACACTTGCACAGGCAGCAGATTGCACAAATAACAGCAGTGGGCTTTATTGAAATAAAATTTTTTAATGGTCCAGACTTAAACGCATGAGTAAGTAGGCTGTCTAGCTTCATGACAGGTTAAATTACCTTCAAATCAGCTTAAGTAACAAAGCAACAGATTGGAGATGCGGTGAAATGTGTCTTCTCACTCAACCTTTTTGTTCTCGCTCATAACTTGTTACTCAGCCTTTCTGTTGTTGCCACCCCAAACGGGTGTAAACAAACTTTATAGGAAAACTGGACCACTGAGGCCCCAGTTTGTGTAAGCCAATCAAGAACATGATCCAAAGGATGATTTTCAAAGAGGAGCAAGACTCCCCCTCCCCAATGGAGTGTCATTAATTAAGTCAGGTGGCTTTTATATCCACAGGTGTGACTTCACACTTTTTATCTTGGCCTGGGAACAGCTGAAGAATGATGAGCATTTGATATAGATCACCTCCCAATGCTCTTATTTATGCCTGGATAGCACAGCAGGAAATAGGCTATTGCTTTAAATTTACAACAGGGTCAATTGCTGATGCTTAAACTGTCAGGTTGATCCATATAGATCTGGCCATCTCTTTTGACATACTCCCACTGAAGCTAAAGTTCATGGCTTTGGACATAATTTTAGCATAACATAAACAAGGGAATGGTTCTAAGTTCGTATAATTATACTAGATCTATAGTCAAATACAAAATGTAGTGTTGCACAAGATACTGCAGTATTGGAAAATACAAAATACAAGCAAGCTATAAATGCATGCATGATACTAAGCAGCGATACACATGGCTACTTTCATTCAGCCACATTTTCCCCACCCAGAGCCTGCTTGCCCTTTGCCCTGCTATCTGCCACAACATTTTCCTTTGGTAGGAGACACTTCAAAGAGTTCAAACTGAAAATCCTGCAAGCGCAGAGCTCATCTGAGAACCTGACTATTGTCTCTGTTAATCTTATTCAGGAAACTGAAAGAACTGTGACCTGTTTGCAACTGAAACCTTGAGCCACACAGATAGCTATGTAGCTCGTTTAATAGCTATACTGTGGCTAATGTTTCCTTTTCAGTTGGCAGTAAGTTGTGAATAAGGTAGACAATAAGGTCCAGTTAATTATCTTCTTCCCTTTGAAGTAATACTGGCTGCCTTTCCTGACTGGCTGCCCTTGCTTTGAACCACAAAGGCTGTTGTGTACTCAGGTGCCCTCAGGATAGGAGCTGTAATCAGTTTCTCCTTTCACTTTTAAGCTGCCTGATACTCCTATGTCCATTTTACTTTCACTGGCAAGCTTTTCTTGCTCAATCAGTTAAAAGGACTAACGATTTGACTGAAATTTCCAATAAAGCTCAACCAGCCCTAGAAAGGATAAGATCTCCTTTTTCATCACAGAAACCACCCATTCCTTAATGCTGAGTACTTTGGCTTCCATGGGGTTAATCTGACCATTGCTCACTTTCATTTCCTCCAAGGTGGCATTTCCAAGCCTTCTCTGTTAAACCTGAAGGATACTGAGTGATAGAGTGATAGACTTGTGATAAAGTCTACAACAACAAAGAAATGCACATATCCTTGGTGGTCCTATTTAACTAATATAATAACTATATTTATTAGGAAACTTCATTCTACACATAAACAAATGAACTGGTGGTTGCTATCCTAGTTTGAATAGTTGGGTGGGGAGCAATGCTGGAGGCATCTCTGTGCCCATCATGTTGTAAGCATGAAGGAGATGGAGGATTAATAGAGAGAAGCAGAAAACAGGAAATTAACCCTCTACAAACAGACCAACAATATCAGAAAGATGAGTGGTCAGCATTCCTATCTATCTCACTAACTCTGTGGTAAAGAGAGTTACTGTAGCACAGCCTTTCTCAGTTTTGTTTTGTTTTTTACTGTTGAGAACCCCCTAAAATTCTTCAGGCTTTGAGAAACCCCAGAAGTGGCGGAATCGTGCAGAATATGGTTGAGAACCATAGCTATGTACATGCCTACCTGGGGCCCCTCCCTTTCCCACCCACCTCAGGCCCATCACTGGTCATTTGTGAAAGAGGAGGTGTCAACATGACCATATGGTCATATCACCCGATTCATGTTTAACAAATATATTAAAAATTAACTCCCACCCATTCGAGAAACCTGTTGAGAAAACCCTGTTTGAGAAAACCTCCTGTAGCTATTTGAGGCAAAAGGCATTGCGCAAGGCTTAACTTTGAGTGAAACCTGCATGTCTTTCTCAAGACAATTTCTTAGATGCTCTAAGAGATCTTGCCAATTATCAGACATTAACTGCAATGTCATCTGGATAAGCACATGTGAATGGAAGACCATTCAGTACTCTATGAGTCTTTGAACAGTTTTGATTGTGCCATTGAGGCCAAACAGCTTGTTGTTGGAACTGAACCAAAGGACTCTTTTCTTTGCTTTCTCTCTTCACAGAGAAAGAGTTAGGCAATTTTTCTGCTCCTGCGTAAACTCCTGTGAGGGGAAAGAAACCTTCTTTTCAGGTACACTTGGCTCTCCTTGTTCCATCTGCTCTCCAGCTACAGCAGGGATGTCTCCCCCTACTGTCACATTCATCCATGCCCTCAGGCTAAACTGGCATGTCATTCTCATTAATTCTTTAATTGTTTTCCTCCAACCACTGAATGTTGTCAACTTTGTTGCACTGAGCACATATTGTTATGGAATTCATTTGTCTGCTCTTGAACCAGAGATCTGCTCCCACGAGAAAGTTACTGGCAGAAATTTCATGGAGCTGCCTTACTGCAATTGTTTGATTGGGTCTTAGTCCTCCTGAAGATTCACCAGACTCACTTCAGGGTGTTCCTTCACCTTTCTCTCAGCCACTGTCCCTGGGTCCAGCCACTGCACCTTTAATTCCTGGGCTGACTTCTGTTATTGGGCTTCCTGAATGCCAAGAGTTGGAGAGCTCGCACTCCTCTGGCAAGTCCCTGTGAATTGGTCTCACAGATAGACTGCTAGCGATGAGCAGGATCTTTGCTTCTCCTTGGTTTTGAGCTCACTTCCAGCAAGCAGACTACTTCCCACACATCAGCAGATGGAAAGAGCTGAAAGCCTTAATTGGGGATTGCTTCTCTTCCTGTGGTGGGCAGAAGCCCAGCTTAAACAAAGGGAATCCTTGCTATGTCCATGAGATTATTCCACTGTGATCCCAGAACAACCATTAGGTGTCACTAGTGAGCACATAGGTACAGTTTAGCATCCACTAACTTTACAACAGCAACCCTTGGGAGTTGACAGAAATTGCTACTTTTTAATAGCAATTCCAACACCTACTCACACAAGCAATACTACATCCATGCAGGTTTTAAAGTGTATTTTCTTCCATTAGTCAGCATTTGCACCTCCATTTCCCCCCACTGTGTCACCAGAGGACTTTTTTCTTGTTTTTTTTTAATGTGACCATTATTGCACTATAGCCGAATTATATAACTATCAATTATCCCAGTCCACTAGTTGCTCTGAATTTGTCGCTTCTATTTTTAAAAAATCCTCCCTAGCCCTTTTTGTTATGGATAGGTATGAGGAAATTCCCCAGTTGCCTTTCCTCTTGTATATCTGCACTGAAAAAGAGTAACTATTTCAAAAAGGAAAGCTAGGGGTTCAGGGAACCTATTAGATCATGGTAATCAGTTATTATAATGTTAGTGCACCATTGCACCATAGCAAACTGGCAATTGCCATTTTTTTTAAAGCCTGAAAAAATCCTCTGGCCCTTTTGTTACCATCTATCATGAAATGGTGCAGTTTGGAACTTGTCATGTGTACAGGTCAGTTTTCTCTGCATCCCTCCTCTTGTCTGATCTACTGCTGTTTCTTTGTTTATTCAGAGTTCCTTATGATTCCTGGATCCAGAGTTCCTGGATGATTTCCTTATGATACAGCTTTTAAAATCTAACCTGCATGAAAGCTGCAGCATCTCTCTCCATCCTAGCTTAGATAGTTAGAATGCATACTGTTTCCTGTCCTTAGCATGGCATTCCTTAACAATAAATGATTTGCATTTCTTTCCTAATGCAACATGCGTCACGTGGACATTGTTCCTAAGGCAGCATCTCCCCACTGCTGGGCAAACCAGCTCTAAGCTCACAGTGTGTACATCCATGACTTCAGAACAACAAGTTTGCACGACAGATTGTCATCATCTGGCTCCGTTTATGCCTGTCTAGTCTAAGGCTTTGATCCACCATGTTGCATTTCACAATGAAAACCAGTTGGTGGTGCCCTTTGTCACTACTTGTATATTTCAAGATTTGCAGATGATGCGGGGTAATTTCTTAGCTGCCTTGAATCTTAAGGAAAGGTGAGTATAAATGTTTTAACAATTTAATAAACTAAAACAAGTAATGAATTTACACATTTGAATGCCTAGTGGAATGAATGCACAAAACAATTTGTTTCCGTGAGTTCTTTAGATTCTAAATACCAGAAATTCAGTCATGAACTTGGCATCACCCACTGCAACTTATTTATCAAGCTGTTCTAATAGGCATAACAACTTCATCATTAATTGAACAGCTTTATCAGTGCTATGGTGAGCTCAAGGTTACCCAGCTACTTGCATATGGAGGAGGAGTGGGGAATCAAACCCGGGTTGCCAAATGAGAAGTCCGCACTCCTAATCACTACACCAAGTTGGCTCTTTAAGCACACTTTTCTTTTGCCAATGAAATAGCATCAATCTAGGAAATGCAGAGGATGGATGGAGGGCATCTTGGTGATGAATCACTGCAATGAAACCTCCAAAACAAAACACACAACATTCAGACAAAGGTAGAGAAACAGAAGGGGAGAATCTCTGATTCAATTAAAAATGCATACTTCTTTGGTGTACAACCTGAAAACATGCTGCAAGGAAGAATAGGAGAAGAAACATGGGGAATGTGTAAAATCTCATTAGACCCCGAATCAATAGAGTTTCACATGGGTAGGAAAAGAGCTCCCTCTGTTGTCTAGTAGAGGACATATCTTTAGACTTACAAGCAAGTGTCCTACTCATGCCAAAACAGTTACTCTCATGCCTATAGACACCTAATTGGCTTATACTGGGGGGTGGGGTGAGTAGGAGCAGACCTATGGGGTTTATTAGAAAATTCTGTATAATACTGTGGCTTCAATTTGTAACCTTTTGGTATATAATTAGTTTAGATCAGGAGTCCCCAATCTGTTTTTTAGCCTCTAGCACTTTTGGAATTCAAAACAGCTACCATAATAGGTGGCGCCAACCATAAAATGGCTGACACAAGAGGTGGAGCCAACAGAAAATTTCACAGAATGAAATCATGTGTAACTCAAATAGAAATTGTTCAACATTTCAGCCAGAGAAACTGGGGCTTCCTGTGAGGATGTTTGGCAGGCTGTCATTTCCAAGAGAGCAACCTTCTGGATGGTGAATTCTGGCTGATGTTATCTCTCTGGATCAAAGGAAGATCTCAAGATAACCTGCTTGTTCTCCAGATGGCAGCTCCCCCATGGGTAAACTGCAGAAGTGGAGATTTTTGCAATTAGACTGGAGGGTGGGCAGCAGGAGGCTGGGGAAAAACTATGCTCACAGGTGCGGTAGAGCCTTTACGGGCATTAAGCTTAGCCAAACCTCATTTCTTAAATTCTAAAGGGAGTAATTAACCTCACAGACTTGGAGAGATTTCCTCTACAGCAAAGGAAACACAATGGCTGGAGTATTCCCAATGTCTGGAAGAGGAAGCCACACAGAGGGCAGGTGGAGGAAACCTTCAATTGGCTACAAGCAAAAGCCATATTTAACTGGAATGAGGGGGGGGGAATTGCTCATACTAAGAAGCCAAATTCTAGTAGGTTAAGTCTTGCAAGATACTGACAGGGATGGGCTCTAGTGTGACATGGTCAATCCAGATCATGCATTGGTGGTGACAGGGTGATACCTGTGTCTCTGTTATTGGAGCATTAATGATTCTTGCAGAAGAAGATTATGATCTTGGGTGCATGCTGACAGGACCCAGTCCTGTTATGGCAGGAATCTGTGTGTGTGCATGAGTCCGAGAGTGCACTTTCCCACACCCTTCCCCTTCTTCCTCTATAGTTCCACCACCACCCAAACTAAATTCAGCCTGTCACGTTTACCAGTGGTTTCGAGGCAACAGAATTAGGGCTGCTCCTTGTCATAACAAGAGGCACTGGTAAAGGATAGGGAAAGCACTGAGAAGCTATTGGGGGACCTTTCCTGGTCTCTCCAGTCCCCCTCCCCCGGGCCCTTTACCAGCCTTCCTCTTGCTCTGCCTGCTGTGGAAATGGCATGTGGATTGGTGTGGTGACACTGTGGACAGCAGTGATTTGGGGCCTCCCAGGCGCTGGCTGGGGCTTGTGACAGAAGTTTGTCTCTTTAAGGGGGGGGGAGTCTGGCAAAGGAAGAGTGTGGGTCCTCTGGGTCACCCCTTTCCACCTCCTGTCAGTGACAGATGGTTGCCTCTGCCTCTTCAGCTCATGGTTCCTTTTGGTCCTGCATGCTCTATCTGTCGTGCTGCCTCTGACTCCCAACAACGTCGCAAAGAATGCTGAGGTGAAATCACTGTGGATGACCCCATGGCCGTGGAAGGCAACACTGTGGGATACCTTTTTCCCATTTGGCCACTGCTTAGCTATCCCTTTTGGGAGGCAACAGGTGGTGCCACAGGTGTGTGGCTGCTGGCAGTTGCAGTGCTGGCACAGTTTAGGATTCCTCTGCCTGTATGTGTTATGATTATTTAGACCACTGAAGGAAGCTCTCAGGGCTGAAATCCATTTAGTCTAGTGCAGGGGTGGCCAAACTGTGGCTCTCCAGATGTCCTAGCGATTATTGTATGTGTGATCAGTATTTTGGTCTAGTGGTTATTGTATGTGTAACTTATATGTTCTGTTGCATGCAATGTCTTAATGGATGTGATGTTACACCCATCACGTCTTTGTTTTTTTCAACATTCTACAAATATTGTTTTAAATTTGTAGTTGTTGTGCACTTTGCAATAAATAGATATATTTTGTTCTGTGTTTTTGATGTGCAACCTTCTTCCTGAAGTACATCATTCTGAAACTGAAAATAATGGTTGGTAACTTGCTGTTCTTTTCCTTCTATTTCAGATATGATATCTGAACAGTTAAACAAAGAACAAATGAAAAACCCCATACATAGCTTGAGAGAGAGAAATCATGTTTATATGAGGCGAGACTCCTGTGAATATTATAAGCAGGGGTGTTTACCAGGGCAGCTTGCAGGGCCAGTTTACCCATGTAAAACATACCATGGGTGCCATGCACCCAGGGACCTTGCACAATGCCTTCCTTCTATGGATCAAAGCCATAGCCTTTCTCCTCCCCCTCTTTCCCTTAATGGACACACCCCTTTTCATCCTAGTCCACAGTCTGGGACTTTGTAGGGCGCTTTGAGATCTGTTCTGCTCTTGAAGCCCCTAACCTTTGCAGATCTATTGAGACCTTAAGAGGAAATGCCTTATGTTTCCGTTGCAGCTCCTGTCACCCAGGATAATGGTCAAGAATTCTTGTTTCAGTAAAAGTCACTTCACCAAATCTCTTCAAAGCTACTTTCAGTGTACAGATTACTTTCAATTTACAGATGTATTAATAGAAGCATTATTTCAGGGTGTATATAGCAGGAACATATGATTTCTTGGAACTGGCAGGGTTTTAAGAAAGAGTCGGTGTAATGACACTTTGAAAGTAAAAGTAAATATTTCTAAGCATTTCCTTTGCTCCTAAAGTTATTTCTGGAAATCCAAAATAAGGAAAGCAAGTTCATGGAGGTCTGTCATGATTTCACAAGTTATTTTACAACACTGACAGACTGGCAAGACTTAGAGTAGGATTACAAGAATTAGAAACAACACAAAAAGGTATTAGATGTGCTATGTCAAACCACACAGAAAATGGAATTACAAAAGTACAAACAATGCTGTAAGAGCAAGACAATGCAGATGTTAAGTAGATAATGCATATATCACAAATAATGGACTAGAGAACCGTCCCATGCTCTTTCCCATTCCTTCGTAGAAATGGCCTCCTGAAAAATTTTGTTCTACATTTATGCTGAATGACAGAAGTATATCAGTCTTCCTGATCTCTTCGGGGAGGCCAATGCATAAGGGGGGGCGGGGCACAACAGAGAACACAATAAAGTACTATACAGGCACAGTGTGAGAAACAAATTTGTATTGTGGAAACAAAGCATTTTAATGTTACTCAAGGCAGCAAAATGTAGCCTATTTTCAAAAAATTGCTTAATGGAGGGATGCTATTTTTATTGTATGGACCAAAAACAAAACACCAACACCAACTTGCCAGATTTCCCAAAAATTCTTATCTGTGTGCCACCCCATTTTGACTAAGTGTCTACCTGTGTGTAACCCCAGTTTCTCCTATTGGCCTCTATTGAGGGGGAAATTATGGGTCCAGAGGCAATTAATGGAATAGAGGAGGAGAAGGAGAAGAAGAGTTGGTTGTTATATGCCGCTTTTCTCTACCAAAAGAAGTCTCAAAGTAACTTACAATCGCCTTCCCTTCCCTTTCCTCTCCCCACAACAGACACCCTGTGAGGTAGGTGAGGCTGAGAGAGCCCTGATATTACTGCTTAGTCAGAACAGCTTTATCAGTGCTGTGGGGAACCCCAGGTCACCCAGCTGGGTGTATGTGGGGGAGTGGAGAATCAAACCCAGCTCATCAGATTAGTCCACTCTTAATCACTACAGCAAGCTGGCTCTCTCTCTAAAAAAGAAAGTAGCAGTGCTTCTAGCCGCTGACCTCCAGTGACCCTAATCAAGGGGACGTACCAATAGGAAAAGAGAAAAAAATACAATAGAAACCTTCAGACCCCCATAATTACCTTTTACTCTTCACAAACAGAATTTAAAAGACAAACAGGATTTCATTCAATAATGAGGAATGTGAAATCAAAGTAAACCACAGGTATAAATGCTCAAACTGAGACAACACTGTCAAGTCTAAAATTTCACATTACATATTCTCTAAACCCTATATTCTCTAAAATAGAGGAAATCAACATAAGACCTGGATAAAGATAATGAGCTGAAATGAACTCCCGGTCTCTGAACCCACAGATTTAACACATACCATAATCTCATAGGCATCCTCTCTTATCTTGCCCACAACATCTGGTATATTATTTCTAAACTGTGTTTGTGTGTGTGTGTGGGGGGGGTCTATTTAACAGCCATGGTAAATAGCCTTTGGCTGGCTTATTCTCAGTGATTTTGCCAACTCCTTTTCAAAAGGCCATATGGTTCCATGATTACACATTTGAAAAGGCCACACAATGCACAATGTGAAGAACCTTTTTGTGAATCCTGACATCTTCTATCAGCCAGCTTCAGTAGATATCCTGACAGATATGACAGCAGAGAAATTTATCTGTGTGGAATACTCATTCATGACCTATCTATCTCCCCATGCCCCAATCTACTGCTTCCAAACTAAAAATTCTCTAGTATATTCAGCTTTCTTTGGAGGAAAGTCCTGCAGACCACAGGTTGCCTTAGGCTGCTATCCTTTATAAACTCAGAAGTCAGTCCCATAGAACAGAATGGACTTACTTCAGAGTAAATTTGCCTAGGGGCTAAGAAAGTTGCTTTTCTGTCTGTTTTGAGCTCTGGGATAACTTTTTTGAGATTGAATACTGTGCACCAAATTATAGAATAGCTCTTCCTTATTGCTTGGTGAGTTTATAATGAGAAATGCCTGAACTTAGCCCAAAGAGGTGGTTTCTGTTCTGGTTAGTATATATAGAACTGAAAATTGAGTTTAGTTCTGTTCACATTGTGAAATGTAACACTTCTCCAAAAGTGGCTTTAGAACACACAAGCTACAGGTTGCTGTTTACATTTTTGTCTTGGTTTTGTTTTACAGGAGCTACACTATACTATACATGTGCCAGAAGCTGCTAGCAAACCAACTGTCTTAAAGATAGCTTCAGACCCAGAACAGAGAGCTGAAACAGATGCAGGAGCCTGAACTAAGCTTAATGTGTTAACAATTAGAGACTCTTATTTATTTATTTATTTATTTATTTATTTATTTATTATATTTATATACCGCCCTCCCCGGAGGCTCAGGGCGGTTCACATTAAACTTATAAACAATACATGGAACAGTCTTCAGAACAGTCTTCTTATTTCCAGCTATTGGAATATGCCAGCTCTGTAGTGTGCATAATTCAAAAGCACATGAAGAATATCTTACAGGAGACAACGTGCATTTAGCATAGTGAGAATAGGGAGTTATTTTTCAAGTAATCTCCTCCAGCATCTTGATTGGTTCCCTTGGAGACTTCCTGCTCCTTTGAGCAGATTTCCTCTCTGCTTGCTTCCAGAACCCACTGGAGGAAGAACAAGTTAGTCAGTTATGTCTCTCTGTCTCCTCTCTCTATCTAAATTTCTCTCCTTAATAAAGCTATTTTATTCTTTTAAGCATCTTGGTGCTTCTAGAATCATAGAATCATAGAGTTAGAAGGGGCCATATAGGCCATCTAGTCCAACCCCCTGCTCAACGCAGGATTAGCCCTAAGCATCCTAAAGCATCCAAGAAAAGTGTGTATCCAACCTTTGCTTGAAGACTTCCAGTGAGGGGGAGCTCACCACCTCCTTAGGCAGCCTATTCCACTGCTGAACTACTCTGATCTCTTTGCATATTTCTAATCTCTTTGCATATTTAAACTCTGGAAACACCATCCATCAGCACCTCCTCAGCTCCCTCTAAAAGTTGCTTGGGGAAACTTGCAGCCTCTGAATGGCTTCCTTTGGGCTGGCCCTCCTCATAGCTCCAGAGTGATAGTAAAGAAAGAAGCGAGATAAGGTCTATCGTTGCCAGCTCTGACCTTGCTTATGCCTGTCCTCAGCCAGCAGTGGCAAAGGCAGGTAAATAGGTACCTATTCTCACTGGGAGTGGTGGCATGCCCCTTGCTAGCCACTTAAAGGAGAAAAAGTGCTGCTGGTGGTCCAGAAGACAACCATTGATGCTAGTCCCCTGCCCTCAAGGAGAATCTGCAAGAATCACTGGGCACTAGCAGGAAACAAACTAAGGGCAGAATAACCAAGGGAGATGACAAAAGCCCTAACCAAGGAAAGCATTTGCTGGTTAAAACCCCAAGAACCAGCAAACTGACAACCTCCAGGGATGGTGTTGCGAGGAAGGTTCCCTTAAAGGAACGTTCTCACAACAGCGGGGATGGGAATGTTGGCCTAGGATCACTGTGGAGGCACTCCATAAACACCTAGTTTCTTTAAATGAAACAAACTCTTCTGGGCCAGATGAATTGCATCCAAGGGCAGTAAAAGAACTTGCAGATGTCATCTCTGTCTATTCTTTTTGACACTTCTTGAAGGACAGGTGAGGTGCTAGATGATTGGAGGCGGGCAAGTGTTGTTCCAATCTTCAAGAAAGGGAAAAAGGAGGATCCTTACTTACTGTTACTTCCAACTCTATGATTCTATGAAAGCCCATCTGACCAGCAAGATAAATGTGTGTGCCAGCTTAAGGCAATACTGGCTCACTAAAGTGTACCTTATAAATCCAGCTATATCAATATATCTTTGTAGTATGAATAAACAAGCTGAGCATTTCCCAGAATTCAGTCCCTTATATGAAAATGAAACAACTTTAACTGTACACCCGACTGGTATGGTCTCCTTCCTCCATGGCCCTCATCCAATTGGGAGGTCTGTTTAGCTGCTTTTAAATAAAACCGAAGATAATGGGACATCCAGTTGCAGGTTTTGTCTCTTTGAACCCACGTTTGCACAAGCTGTTACCCGCAGGATCCTTTGGCTGGATGCAAAACAAACAAAAGATTCTTTCAGAAGGTAGGTCCTGTGACTCTAATTCGGAGAAGGGGCTAGAAAGAGGGATAGGCTTAGGGACCAGCGAGATGGGAGTGCGGGAAACCACAAGGAAGCCTCATCAATGAAGCCCACAACTTGAAGACAGCAGGAAAAAGTAACAAGCCAAGCAAATCAAACTCCTGTGTGAATCCATGTGGTGTTGAAATAAGACAGGGTAGGGTTGCAAGTCTCTAAGGGGAGGCTGGAAATCTTCCACAATTGCAACTATCTCCAGAAGACGGAGAGAAGTTCCTCTGGAGAAAATTGCTGCTTTGGAGGGTGACTGTGGGATTATACGCTGCTGAGGTCTTTTATTGGGTAAGGGAGCCAGCGGTGCATAGTGGTTAAGAGCAGCAGACTCTAATCTGGTGAACTGGGCTTGATTCCCGGCTCCTCCATATGCAGCCAGCTTGGTGACCATGGTTACAGTTAGGGCTCTTCTCACAGAGCAGTTATGTTAGAGCTCCCCCCGCCCCAATTACCTCACAGAGTGTCTGTTGTGAGAAGAGGAAGGGGACGCAATTGTAAGCTGCGCTGGGACTCTTCTGGGTAGTGAAAAGCAGGGTATACAAAAGCAGTTCTTCTTAGGAAACCCTGCTCTCCCTGGACTTTACCCCCAAATTACCCCCAAATTTCCAGGAATTTCCCAACCCAGTGCTGGCAGCTATAAGGATAGGGGTTACCTGGACTCAGGGGTTACCAGAAAACCAACCTATCTCAGCACCCCAGAGGAAAGACAAGGTTTAAATGTCAGTTTAGACTACAGAAAACAAGAGAAGGAAACCACCACTGCTGCCACATAAAGCTTAAAAGACATTTCACAACCGAGGACTTCACTTAAAAAACAAAACCCTAAACTGATGTGAACCTGGAAAGCTGACTGTGCTGTGTTTTTATTTGTTTGTGTGTGTGTGTGTGTGGGGGGGGAGAATCTATAGTTTTGCAGGAAGTGTCACATGTGTGACTGCTTCCTGGCAGAAATTGTGGCTATATCCTCAGTGCAATAAGCTCTAGGCTCTTGTTCGGTGGAGACCAAGGTGGCTGACCTGGAGAAGCTCAGAGGTATGTAGGCAATACAGGGCAGACAGGTCTCCTTTGATGTCCTGGAGAACAAGACAACTGGGACCGGTGGGTACCACACCAAATGAGAGGAGGGAAAATCCCATAGAAAAAACCCACTTCTGGGATGAAGGACTGACACCTCCTCTCAGAGTGGATGCATCCCTGTGGGTGGAGGGGGTTCATGGCAGCATCTGTGTGATCATATCACAGGAAGGCAGGTTTGAGTTGACACCATTGTAGGAAGGCTGCTAGACTGGCATGGTAGAAATCATTGTTTGTGGGGCACAAACAATTGGTGCCTGGCATATTGGAAAATAAGTCAGGAGGTCCTGGAAGCTGAATTAAGGTTCCTAGATCTGTGGATTTTCAGGACCTCTTTTCTTCCATGTGCAGGACAGGCAAAGTTATGCCCTGCCTTCCGTGCCTGTGGTGTGGATGAGGGAAGGGCATCTTGGGATACAATGAGTTTTCTTCACCAGGGGCAGGCTCAGCATAGAAGGCTGCCCTGCGTTGAGCTGGGGGGTGGGTGGTAGCTGACAGTGGGCAAGTAGAACATCTCTTCTGACATTTATGGGGGAGGAAGAGGTGCCTAAGGTCCTAATGGTGGGAATACGGTAGAATTTGGTGATGAACAGACAGCAGCAGGGGCCACTGCCTGAAAGAAGCCAAACAGCTAAAAGGTCATTTGCAGGAGGCTCTAATATGTGGATAATCATCTGTTACAGACTTTGGGGGGAACTTGAGGGAACTGAAGTGCTTTGTCCCAAATGGTTATAGAGTGAAGGTATAGGTGAACTAAAGAGAATGAGCAGAATACAATGATCAGTGCTTATTAGGTCTGTACAAAGGGTGGGTGAGAAAGAGTGGTTTCATACCCAAGGATTTAGAAAATCCTTAAAATTCCCTTAGAAGAGGGAATGAGTTCGTCCCCAAACATTGTGTGTGTACATAGGGCGAGAATACCAGGCTCCCAAGTAATCAGTGACCATGGGTATGTTCTGCAGAGCAAAACTAAGGGTTAAAGAAATCTGAGAGGCAGCGAAATGAGCATATATTATAGGAAAGGGAAGTTCAACCGCCTGTACTGGGTAAGGGGCCCTGTTATTCTAGATCAGGTTTTCTCAACCAGGGTTTTGTGAAACCCTGGGATTTCTTGACGGCCCTGGAAGAGTTTACCAAATGGGTGGGAGTTAATTTCATTTATTTATTTATTTGACTGAGTGATTGATTTCTTGGATTTATATGCCACAGCTCCCAGACCAACTGGTTTGCAGCAGCTCACAACATCATGCCCATTATGTTTTAAAATTTGTTAAACATTTATCAGTTAATATGACTCTATATGGTCATGTTGGCCTGCTCCCCACTCCCATAATGTGGAATGATGAGCCTGGAAGGATGGGGAGGGGAGGGGCCCTGGATGGGCATGTACACAGCTATGTTTCCCAAGCATATTCTGCATGATCGCACCACTTCTAGGGGTTCTCAAAGCCTGAAGAATGTTTCAGGGATTTCCCAGTAGTAAAAAAGTTGAGGAAGACTATTCTAGATTGATATATGCCTGTGCCTTATTCTAAGTCATATGCCTGAGTAGGGGAAGCAACACCTGCCTTAACCCAACAGGGTCCACAATTTGGGGTGATAAGTAGGTGTTGTCAAACTGCTTGGGAACAATGACCATGCTGCAGTCATGTCCAGTGTATGTCTGAGTGGAAAGTTACCCAGAAAAACCAGTGTGATCACACTGGATGTCATAAGAAGAGCCATGAAGCTTCCTTATCCTGTCAGACTCTGGCCTGTCTTACTTGCTCTAATCAGCAGCAGCTCTCCAGAGGGGGAAGCAGAGGCCCTTCACACCACCTCCTCCCTGATGCTTTGAAACTGGAGATGCTGGGGACTGGGCCTCAGGTTCAAAGCAGATGATCTATCACTGAGCCACAGCCTTTGGTGATGATATGCTGGACTAGGAATTTGTCAGCATGGAAGTTAAAAATGAAAGCAGAGTCAAGTATTTTCATGTCATTTTATGTCTTTTTTTGAATGACATAAAACCTGCATAACAGGAAATTGCTTGGCTATGGATGTTTTGCTCTGGTTTGGCATCCAAAGTAGAGGGGGCGTTCTTTTATTTTCATTTTTGAACACCCCTATGACATTTCCTTTTATTGTCCGCTATCCAGGTTCCCCCCTGCTTTCCTCTAATCTTTCCCAAACATGTTGGTTTGATGAGATCTGTTACAAAAAGATCAGAGTCTTAAGTGTGTGCGCATAGTGTGAATGTAAAAGTGCAGTTTTGTGGGCGCAGGTCCTGCCCACATGGGGCCTTTCCCTTGTCTCAGGTCCCCACAGCTTTCAGCCTTACCCCCATACCGCCTTAGGACTTTCTCAGGGTTTTTTATTTTTAAGGGATACTTGCTATAGCAAAACAACAGCTGCCTTTCTTGGAGGCTGAAGGCCTCCTGGTGGATGGAGAGGCAGGCTAAATCAGGACTCCCCCTTGTATTCACAGCAGCAATGAGAGCTTAGTGGAGAAGAGCCACCATGTGGAAGCAACCAAAACCTATAATCAGCCTTGGTTTAAGGAAGCCTTTCTAAACTTTTTTACTGTTGAGAAATTCTGAAACGTTCTTCAGACTTCCAGAAATCTCAGAAGTGGCACGTTTGTTCAGAATATGGTTGGGAAGCATAGCTGTATGCATGCCCACCCGGGGCCCCTCCCCTTCCCATCCCCTCCAGGCCAGTCATTGGCCATTTGGGGAGGGGATGTAAGTTGCCATGACCATATATGGTCATTCCACCCAATAAATGCTTAATAAACTAAATATATATATTAAAGAAATAACTCCCACCCATTTGGGAAACCCTTCCAGGGCTATCAAGAAACCCCAGAGTTTCACAAAATCCTGGTTGAGAAAGCCTGGCTTAATTATTCATGGGGCCCATAATACCAGAGCCAGTTTAAGGATTTGCAGGGCTTTAGCAATCACAATGGGCACTGCCACAACAGTGGGGCACCCTACTAAGAATTTTGGAAGCAAGTGACAGCTTCTTTTTTTTGTTCTTGCAGTCTGCAAGCTGCATAAGTATGAGTACCTCCTAACAATCACAGTGTGAAGCCCCCCTAATTGTGTAGGACTGCAGGGCCCCTGGAACCATGCAGTCCGTAGCACCTGTTGCATGTGCGACTAGGATAAGCCCCCTAACAGCCAGAATACCTGTACAGTTAGGGATAAAAAACAAAGAGGCCCCATAAAGAAAGAAGGCTGCCTTTACAATGCAGAAGTAATTCTATTTGAATGGATCCAAAAAGTTACAAGCCTGTCAGATCAGGGAAAGGAGAAAGGAGTTGTGAATAAAGTGAAGCTTATTTGACATTTTCTTTATTTTTGGTGACTTCCCCTATTTTTCTAGCTCGTGGTCACCAATGAGCTTCACTTCTAAGAAGGGATATGAACCACATACTACACTGGCTCACAGTTAGCATACAGAAGGAAAATAATTGCCAAGAAAAACTCTTGAGAAGGTAAAAGCACCATAGACTGTGGTAATCTGAGAGACATGATAAATGCTAAACTAAACATGAGCAGGCAGTGTGATGCAGCGGTAAAAAAGGCAAATGCCATTTTGGGCTGTATCAACAGGGGCATCACATCAAAATCACAAGATGTCATAGTCCCATTGTATACGGCACTGGTCAGACCACACTTGGAGTACTCTGTGCAGTTCTGGAGGCCTCACTTCAAAAGGACGTAGATAAAATTGAAAGGGTACAGAGGAGAGCGACGAGGATGATCTGGGGCCAAGGGACCAAGCCCTATGAAGATAGGTTGAGGGACTTGGGAATGTTCAGCCTGGAGAAAAGGAGGTTGAGAGGGGACATGATAGCCCTCTTCAAGTATTTGAAAGGTTGTCATTTGGAGGAGGGTAGGATGCTGTTCCCATTGGCTGCAGAGGAAAGGACACACAGTAATGGGTTTAAACTACAAGTACAATGATATAGGCTAGATATCAGGAAAAAAAATTTCACAGTCAGAGTAGTTCAGCAGTGGAATAGGCTGCCTAAGGAGGTGGTGAGCTCCCCCTCACTGGCAGTCTTCAAGCAAAGGTTGGATACACACTTTTCTTAGATGCTTTAGGATGCTTTGGGCTGATCCTGCGTTGAGCAGGGGGTTGGACTAGATGGCCTGTATGGTCCCTTCCAACTCTATGATTCTATGACATATTTTGGACACCTAAAAACGTCTTGACAAAGTCAAGCGTTGAAAGTGATATAGATTTGAATCCCACTTTCACTGGGCCACTCAAACGCATTCTTGAGCTCATGTGGTTGTTGTGGGGAGGAAATAGAGACTCACATACTGAAACCTGAGCCCTTTGGGTGAATGCTGGGATAAAAATATAGCAAAATTGTTTTTATAATTTCAGATTCTTTCCCCCATTGCTATTTAGAGTAAAGAATAAAAGAAATCTGAAGTAACAGCAGGAGAAAAGCAGAGATGGCTGGCTTTTTCAACTCAATTGTGGTAACTTTTCTTATTTATTTGATTTATATATTGCCCTTCCAGATTGGCTGAGGTTGGTGCACAACAACGATAACAATGACAAACTAGATTACTTGAACATTATATCAACTGATAGGGCTCATCCGTCAGGGCAGACCATGTATAGCTGGCATCCCAGGTTTGATTCTATGACACATGGCAAGCCACCTTTGAAATGGAGAGGACTTCCCAAATCAATTTGAGACAAACCACGGGTCGGATGTTATCCAAGGGGAACCAGAGTGGAGCAGTGGTTAAGAGCGGCGACCTCTAATCTGGAGAACCAGGTTTGATTCCCCACTCCTCTGCTACATGCATCTAGCTGGGTGACCTTGGGCCAGTCACAGTTCTCTTAGAGCTGTTCATGCAGAGCAGTTCTCTTACACCTCTCTCACCCCCAGCTACCTCAAAGGGTGTCTGTTGCAGGGAGAGGAAGGAAAAGGTGTTTGCAAGCTGCTTTGGGTCTCCTTTGGGTAGTGAAAAGGAGGGTGTAAAAAAACCCCGCTCTTCCTTTTATCTTCTAAAAATATCTCACTAGACATGCCTAAGTCCTTGGAGTGATTTCAAAGGAAGAATTATCAACAGTTTTATCTGTTGCAGTAAATACGGTATAACAAATGTGCTTGCCCTTTTAGATTGGCCATTTTATATTTCCAGATGTTTGCCAGCAAAATATGGTCATTGGGGCAGTCACATACAACCAGTGAACTGTTGCAGAGCAGGATGGTATAGAGACGATGTGATTGCCCAGGGCACTGCTGGCTGAAACCACATAAATCACATTCCATTTATCTTCTAACAACATATTGACATGCCTGTTTACTGGAATTTTAAAAAAAGTAATAATCAGAAGCTGCCTTTAGCTTACAAAAAATTATTTAGTGATGGAAATTAGAAACAGAGAGAAGATCCTTCTGATGCCTTCCAGCAACCTACCTGCCGAAATAAAGTTGTGCTCCTCAATACCACCGTTGCATTTATGCATCAAAGAGGAAAAGATTTTCATTGCACCAGTATTTCAGCTTTTTAAGTTGGTATGATTTATATCCAGCCCACTTGTTTAACTTTCTCACTCATGTTTGAATGCAGGATGCCGTTCAGGGTATAACACAGGATGTAGATCATGTATTTCGGAACAAAGCTGTGCCCAAGCCTGGGGACATGATGCAATTTCAGATGGCAGGATTCCAGCACTGGGGAATCTACGTGGGAGATGAAATGGTAGTCCATTTTGCATTGCCAGGTAATAAGAGGACAGGGGTATGTGCATGTCTTTGTGCATGAAGGAGGGGGGAGAGAGATAGATAGAGAGAGAACACATACACACATATACAGAACCATGAGGGACTCTACATAGGTCATTAAGTGTTATACAATTCCTACTATTCATTGATAGCTTGATAGTTGCTTTAAAAATTTGGCTCTGACCAGTCTCATATGGCCAGATGACAACAGAGTCTCCTTGCCATATACAAGTCAGAGAAATGTCAATGTTTCAAAAGGATTACAGGTGATTACAGATGGCTTTATCACAGAGCAGTTTCAAAAAGCTGGCACAGGTTGGCATTTTTATATGGGTTGGTAGCTCCGACATTTATGCATCATATAGAACAGAACCCTTTTCTCACCACTTGTATTTTCAGCTGTCAGCTACTTTCCACTAAAATATGCAGTCCGAAAAGAAAAAGTGGAGGCCATCCCAGGGGTCCTGGCTTTTGCTCCATACAATAAGTTTGACAATGCCTATAAACCATTGCCTCCGGAACGTGTGGTAAAAAGAGCAAACCACATGGTGGGCAAGGTCATGAGATATGATGTGGCCAAGGCTAACTGCGAACACTTTGCCACAATGATGAGGTACAACATTCCTATATCAGGGCAGGTAAGTTGATTTTTCACATTTGAGTTACAACATTGAGACAAGGTTCTTCATAGACTCCTCCATGGAGTCCTTCCAGGAGTCCTGGAGGGTCCACATCTAACTGGTCCTTTGTCTACTACATCAGTTGTAGTTCACAATATCACTGGAGAAATAAAACATGTTAGTAATTAACAACAGACACTTTCCCAGTTATGAAAAGCAACTAATTTCTTTTCACAATTAGGAAAGTGTCTGCTATTAATTACTAACTTGGACAGTTTTATTTCTTCAATGCTTTTGTGAACTACAACTGAACTCAAACAGACTGATTAGCTATTTTAGCAAAGAATTATCAGATGACATAATATGGCATAAATTGGATATTATGGCACAGTTTACTAATTTGCCACAATTTACTTTTGCCTTATATCTGTACTCTCATGAACCTTGTTCCATTTAGTCTGAGGAAGAGTGCATGTACTTGAAAGCTCACGCCTTGAATAAATCTTTGTTGGTTTAAAGGTGTTATTGGACTCAATTTTTGTTGTACAGGATAGTAATGTTAGCAGGAAGCTGATGAGCTCCTCCTCTCTGACAGTCTTTAAGCAGCAGCTGGACAGACAGTTTATATTCTGCCTTGATCAGGAGGTTGGACTAGATGGCCTGCATGACCCCTTCCAACTCTATGATTCTGCGATTCTATGAAGTAGGTCACTTGAATCTCACTTGACACAATTTGTAATTAAACATTAACATTCTGGGATGAAGGATGGGGGTTCCAAAACTGAAATGACCCAGAAGCCTGAAACAAACCAGGTGGCCGTGGCCAGTCAACTTTGTTTCTCCCTGCTGCCATTTCAGCCTCACAATGGACAGGCATGCCTGCCCTCCTGTAAAGCTGAAAGCCATTTCATTGACGGACTTCTCCCACTTCCATGCAGGAGAGAGCAAAATGGAGCATTAAAATGACTGTGAGCCATTTAAACCTAACCTCTTGGATAGTTCACTCATCAGCTGTTCACTTTAAATGGCCAATCCTCCCCCGAACTGGCCAAATTCATGAGGAATTTGAATTTGTGAACTGGTTTGTGCCCAATCCTACTGTTACTATGGTTATTGTTACCATTGTTATCTTCTAGTTCATTGGCAAAACTGGGTTCAATGTATAATTCCTCACATTCCATGTAAACCTCCCTGAGCCCCAGGGGAGGGTGGTATATAAATATGACAAAATAAATAAATAAATAAATTACCAGGGAAATCCCATTTCAATCTAAGTTCTCCTTCAGCCATAAAGAGGCAAACCACCGTACTATTTAAGGGGTATTGTACTATTTAAGGGGTAATGGATTACACGCATGGAACACTTTTCACTGATAAGAATTTGTGAGATAGAGTGTAAATTCATGTTTTTCCAACTCTAATGGTTTCTTCATCAAGGTCTTTCCATGTCTGACAACCGTGTGGAACTTTGCAGATGCCAGGTTTTTGGCAAGGTCCATGAAGGCTGGGGACAAAATAAGCAGGAAGTGTTCTTGAAGGATAGCTGTGCTTCAACGAAGTTTGCATGAACTATTGTCTGATTTAATGTATTGACATGCTTTAATATCCCTTCCCCTTTAAAGGCAGAGAGATTTAGTTTTGAGGTGGATCCAGATTTTGTGAAAGAGCTCAAAGGATATCTGGCTGAAATCAAAGAGAAATAGTGGTAAGTACAGGTTGGCGTTCAGATATGGACAACCACTGGCTTTAGAAACAGCTGCCCCAAGAATTTTCACTGAAATGCTGGAACATGGTGATGCTAGAATGTGCAAAATCTACTTCCAAGAACAGTCTGATATCCACAGAAAGGTAGCCATAGAGCACTTCTAGCTGCAGGTTCCATGAACATGCCTATACAAGGACACTCAGCCATACAGATGAGTAATGCTTTTTATTACGTTATTTAGTCTTCTTCAGAAAATGGCATATCATCACTGACATCCAGTAGTTCATATGAAATACTGGAGTGGGCCCACCAGAGATATACCACTAGATCAAAGAAAGAGGTCTTCAATCTGGTAGAGGCCTTCAGTTCTGCATCAAACGGTGTTAGATTTGCATTAATGAGCCTCTTGTGGCGCAGAGTGGTAAGGCAGCTGTCTGAAAGCTTTGCCCATGAGGCTGGGGGTTCAATCCCAGCAGCCGGCTCAAGGTTGACTCAGCCTTCCATCCTTCCGAGGTCGGTAAAATGAGTACGCAGCTTGCTGGGGGGTAAACGGTCATGACTGGGGAAGGCACTGGCAAACCACCCCGTATTGAGTCTGCCATGAAAACGCTAGAGGGCGTCACCCCAAGGGTCAGACATGACTCGGTGCTTGCACAGGGGATACCTTTACCTTTTTAGGCTCATGGTTCTAGTTGCATCACTGCTTACTCAGAAAGCTCCCAGTGCAGTATTATGCCTCTTCTCGCTGGATGAGTTTATGACACTTGAAAGGGACAAGCAGGTCTAATTCTCAAAACTAGGAAACGTGTCTGGGATGCTCACAAAATTGAAGGATTCTTGCTACTAAAGAAACAACAAAATCTATATAAAAAATGAGGTGGCAAAAAGGTCCTGGGTCTAGCCTAATATGCTTGCTCAGCCATTCTCAATGAGAATCATATGGCCCCCTGGGGGACCCTGGCACATTTGAGGGGGCCCACAGACTGAAAAAGGTGAGAAGGGGAGCCCAAAGGGTTTATGGGCCCCCCTGCTAACTGAACCCATGAAATACCTTTTTTGTCCCATATGACATCATTAATTGCTAGAACGTTTGACCTTCATCAAGGGAAAGAAAAAGAAATCATGAAAGCCATTCCTTTGTGTGTGCTTGAATTTAATGAATTCAAGAAAAAATGAATGTACATGCTTCTCATGGTCAAATGTTCTGGAAATCTGACAAGCTACATTGAGTAGTTAGTTCACTCTTAGTTTAGGCCATTTTAAGCCTAGCTCACTGTGCAAGTCACCAGTGTATTACACTGGGCTCAAGAACCTGATAAGAGCTCCTATAAGGTCCATGGCCAAAAACAAAGGTTGAGAAAGGGCATCTAACTAATTATCAGGGATAAGTTTTTTGCATGGAATAGTCATGCCAACTCTTTCCTCCAGTCTGATCCAGATTAGCAGTTTGGTATACACTAAGCCTGGGGCATGACTGTCAGCTGCCAATCTGGTTGCTTTAGCCCATACTTTGAAGGAGGACTGTGGCTCAGTGGCACAGCATCTATTTGGTATGCAGAAGGTCTCAGGTTCAACCCCAGAATCTCCAGTTAGAAAGACCTGGTGATGTGAAAAACTCTGGAGAGCCACTGCCAGTTGAGTAGACAGTTCTGATCTTGCTGGCCCAAGGGTCTGGTTCTTTTTATGGCAGCTTCATGTCATACATTAATTTCAAACCTCATTAGTAATGTAGGGCATTTAACTGTAGGCTTTTGTTGTTGTCAAAGCAAAGAGCCACCTAGTGAGCAGTGATGGTTTCAAGATGTCCCATTACGTGAGGCAAACAGCTTAATGTCATTTGGTTTGTTTCCTAGTGAAATGGAGTGGCCGCAAAGACAGGAGACTCAGTGGTGCAAGGTTACATATCCACTCGACAAGGTCACTGAAGAAAAGTTAGGCAGGCCACATATTAAATTCCATGCACGCTTGATACACTGAATGTTAAGGTTTTCATTCTGTTTCCCAATAGCACCTCCTCTCCAAACAATGCTCTCCACATATTTCTTCATTCAGCCTCTTCAAATGCCCAAGAATCCTCAACATATGGATATAAAGTAACGATGCAAACAGAATGGCAAAGAAGATGGATTCCAGTAACTGAAACAAGGATGTGGAGGAGGATGTTGAGAGCTTCCCCCCTACCACTTGTTTAGTATATTATGTAGTGTACAGCAAATTTTGAATACTTTTAATGTATAAAAATCCTTTTCTGAACCCCTCCGATATTTCTATGAGACTTTTATTTCTTTTAAAAATAAAATAAAGAATCCTCAACATTCCTTCGTATGAGACTCAACAGAACCAAACCTCACACAGATTAGTCAGCACAACAGTAGACCCTGAATCTGTACAGATATGTAAACACAGACTTTTTAATATCTATCCATACACAAGCTTTTGAGATTTATCGTAGACTCATTGGCATGTTTATAACAGAAGAGGAGAAACACTTTCAAGACTAGGTTCTGGTTCTATCTTGCGTATCAGGGAGAACAGTAGAAGTAGGAGGAAATAATAGCAAAGGTCCTGATGACTACAAATTTGGTGCAGGCACCCTACACTCCAACCTCGTATGTAACATACTGATCTGAGTAGGAAAGGGATAGGCCTCAAAGCTCAGATGAGTTAATTATACTTATTCACTCCCAACAGTTTTAGTTCTGGCTTCAACCACTAGTAAAACTGTGATTGTGGCAGAACATTTCTGCAGAAACTACAAGATGGGTCACATCATCCACTTCACCAAAATTAAGCATCCTGTAAAATGGCATGCAAACCTCTGGTCCTGTTCTCTGCCCTACTCCTAAAGTGAATAATCCAATCACAGTATTGTGATCAGAAGGATGTACAGATTTATCCTAAGGGTAGGTATCCATAGGCTGTGGCTGATCCTTCACTGCGGGGATGCTTTTCTTTGGGCTCTGCACTTCCTTCGGTGCAGTCTAGCGATAGGTGGTGCATAAAAAACAGAGGCCAGATTCTCAGTGTGGCAAAATCTTACAGGCCAGGGCAAAGCTACAGTATTTCTTAAGCTTCTGGCTATCATCCCCCACCAATCTCAAGAGTAGGTTAAAAACCAGGGGTTAGTGACACGGTGTCTGTTGCCTGGTTGGAAAACACTAAAATGCATTCCATGTGTGAATTGCCCAGTATACTTAACAGATATGAGCACTTGGTCTTCCTGATGGTGAATATACATAGCTGCCTGGATGAGATTCTGATTCACATACTGAAGAAGAACACACACCAAATCTGTAAATTAAGTGCTAGCAAGAAGGGGTTTGGTCAAGTTTCAACCATGAGTTTTAGAATGCTTGACCCAACCGCACAGGAAAGAGGTAAAGTCTGAAAATACATTTTGAGTGAGAAACTGTCCTTTTATTTTGCTTTCCAAATTCTGTATTTCCCTTTCCCAGTTATCCTCATTTGTCTATTTCTGGGTATGCTTGAAGTACTTTTAAAAATTGGATCCTAGCCAAGAGAGACTTGACTTCCCCCCATGGTGAGATGTTCTGTTTACCCTTCCTAACCTGAAATACAGGACTAGTCTGGGTCAATTGATCCGGGCCTCAAGAATGACAAGAACAGATGATCTGGAGGGACTAGGCCAGCCACTTGAAATGCTTCTACTCCACTGCAAAGCATACATTGTAAATGGGACAGCATAAAAATAAAGGCCATTTGTAATGGCTTGTCCTTTCAATGACACAGAACACTAAAAAAAATTAGCAGGGGATCCCTTGAGTCAGAAGCACCACTTCCTAAGTCTTTCCACAGCATCTGGGATCATGGAGCGGGACACCACCGAGCACATGCCACAGGACTGCATTCCACAGTGAAGTCCTCCCACCGGCTGCTGTTAATCTGGACCAGGCTGGCTATGACTGCTGCTTCTGGTCTTCAGCTGGGACTGGGCTATGTCAGCTAAGGCACTCTGTATCTTCTCCAAAAGCAGATCCCCACGATAAACCACCTCTTCTAGGCGGGCTGCCGCCTCGTGGTTCTCTTCCTCCAAGCGATACAGACTGGCAGCCTGGACAGGAAAGAAGAACAGTGCAGTTTATACATTCCAGCCATATTTTCCACACTGAAATGGACACTTGCGCATTTAGAGACATTCGGTAATCAGAAGCACATTGTACAATACAGCATTCTCAAGACCTGTGAAACTGTTTATTTCATAAAGGGGTAGGGCATTAAAACGCAGAAGATCAGAGAACAAAAGGGTTTCAACTCGGAGAGAATCATTTGCTTATCTCCCAGAACAACAGGATGGATGACACTATAAATTAGGGGTGGCCAAACTGTGGTTCTCCAGATGTTCACAGATTACAATTACCAAGAGGTCCTACCAGCATGGCCAACTGGCAAGGGCTCAAAGCAATTGTAATCCATGGACATCTGGGGAACCACCGTTTGACCACCCCTGCTATAAACCATGATTTGGAGTATGGAAATGTGAGCTACGCCAGGTAACCTAATGGCAGAAAGTATCCTTAAAGATGGATTGGGGAAGTTTCCCAACAAAGCAGACACAAAGGTTTAAAGGTTAAAATGCTTTGCCCAAATGCTGTGGCTACACACAGGGACCCAGCCTGCTCTGCCAGGGCGCTGGAGTGGTATTTGTTCTACTACTACCAGTCTTTTACTGTATCTCAGCTTAGTCTAGGTTGGTATCATTTTGTCAAGGGCTCTCAGGGTCATATTTCAGTGTTTTTTGTAGTTTACTCGGGTTGTGGGGCTGTTTTCTGGTAGTTCTGGCTCCTAATATTTTGCTTGCCTCTGTGGCTGGCATCTTCAGAGGTCTGTCACAGAAAGATGTGTCTCTTTCTGTGACATCAGATTAAATGTAGAGTCCAGTGGCACCTTTAAGACCAACAAAGTTTTATTCAAGGTATGAGCTTTCATATGCATGCACACTTCCTCAGATACATTGTCATGGAATGTATAGGCAAAGTGTGAAGGTAAATTAACATACAGCTAATATGAAAATGGTGAACAGATTCCAGCGATGAATACAAAAAAAACAGCAATTTGGATTTGTTTGTATTAATTTGAGATTGAATACAAACAAATCCAAACTGCTGTTTTTTCCTATTTATCTCCGGAATCTGTTCACCATTTTCATTATGCTGAATGTTATTTTACCCTCACACTTTGCCTATAAGTATGAATTGCATACTTCCATTCCATGACATTGTATCTGAGGAAGTGAACATGCACACGGAAGCTCATATCTTGAATAAACTTTGTTGGTCTTAAAGGTGCTACTGGACTTTAAATTTGTTCTACTGCTTCCCACTTGAATCTCTGTGGCATGTAACCACCACAATTTTCCATGTATGTGCTCTAAATTAATATTTCATAATAAAGTTTCTTTCCTGTTTAAGAAAGCAGACTAATTCAAATCCTACACACATGGCTGGATTGCTCACTCGCACGCTAAGAACATGCATGCAGGGGAGACTATAGTAATTGGAAAGTACTTGGTAGCACAAGAAGAGGGAACATGCTTTTATATGTGTGAAACATGCAATGCATATGTAAGAACATACAGACCCAAGGTGGGTTTGTGACAGGCAGTGTCAGGAAGGAAAAGTCATCCCTTAGCTGTCCTCCCTTCATGTCCACACACTTCTAAGGCCTCTCAATGCTTTAACAATGCAGCGTGATAGAGAAACCTAGTGACACTTTCAAAACTAGCCCAATTAATTTTGTTAGATGAAGCTCATGCAGTAGTACCTTGCAGCTGCTATATATAAAACTGAGCAGGATTTGTGGTGGAAGGCAGTACTCTGGAAACCAGCTTTTTTTTTTTTTTAACATTTTCTAGTGGAAGCTGCCATTTTGCCTTCTTCCCAAAAGGTTCAAGTCACACCTTGATCCCAGTGCTAACCAGCACTGATAATCTAGTCTAGTCTGCAGGGAATCCTACCAGGATACAGACAAAATGCCTTCAAGGGGCATCCTGAAACTTAAAGCTGTACTGTGCCCAACAACAGAGAATGTTTTAAGCAGTTATTCTTAATTCTTAGATTGAAGGACAAAAACAGGGAGTACAGTCTGCACAGCATCTGGACCAAGAAGCTACTGTAACCATTGACAATCACTTGGAAGGTGGCAAGACAGTGGCAAAACACTTCTGGCTTGGTATTCCATTAAACACCAGCTGAATGAATGCCTCACACACATTTGTTCTAGATACAAATTCACTAATTAGAACCTGTAGAGAGTCCACTTAGCCAGGGAGAAAAACAAATCTAATGAATTTGGAGTAAGACTGGCAGTGAGAATATGTACTAAACATTTACATGCCAAAGATTGACATAAACCCCTGAAGTACTGGCTCCACTCCTGGCCCTGATGATTCAGCCACTGGGTCCCTAGCAGCTGACCCATTGGCCATCCTCCATTCAATGGGGCCTCCACTCCATCTTTAAAGCCATCAAGGATATTGCCAGATGGCGGGGGAATAGCCAGGTGAGAAATGTTGCCAGTATGTAAACTTCATCAAGGCACCTGACAGGCCCCCTTCAGCTCCCTGACCCCCTTTATTCACAGGCACAAAAGCAACTCCATCAGGAGGTTGTAGGGGGAAGAGATTAAAAGGTTGCCAGCCCCAGGGTGCAATGCTTACTGTTCATCTGTTTGCATCAGATATTATTTGATGTTCCAAGCATCCGTTTTAATCACTTCTCAACAGCGAGTATTTGTATAAGTTACCTGAACAGACATTGCACTGGGTTGCTTGGGAATGAGTTAGAGAGCTTGCTGATTGGGCAAGGCATTTTGATAAGGCACTGCTTCACTCCCTGAGATGAAAGGAAAGGAGCTACCAAGCACATGAGTCACTTAAAACCCACTCTTACCTGTAACGTAGCTGTGGATTCTTCACTAGGCAAGGAATCTATTAAAACATCGATATCCTTAGCAGTCCTGGCAATCAAGGCAGCAAACAGCTGGGCATATTCTGGAAAAGTAATAACATTAGTCATTACTAAAGGATATAAAACCAGGTTGAGACTGTTCCAGTTGCCGTATTTTAAAAAGAAAGGCTTTTTAAAGGCAATATATGTGAGACTATTTAGCACAGCTGGTATTCTCAAAAGAGGGGCAAGGTTAAGGGACTGTGGTTCAGTAGATCACCTGCACTGCACACAAAAGGATCCAGGTTCAAGTGGCAGCATCTTCAGATAAATGACAACAGGTTATGGGTACAGGCAAAGAGACCTTTCTCTGTTGAAGACCTTGGAGTATCGGCATAGACTAAGCAATATAAGGAAGTTTCATGTGCATGATGGATGTATACAAAATACAAAGACTGCAAGACCACCGAGAGGTTCACTTATGAAGAAAAAGTTACATTTCTAAGTAGGAGCCCACTGATGCCCACAGAAAGGCAACAGCAGCAACAAGCTGCTTTTTTCTTCGTGCTCTTAAAGGAATACACCACAGCAGCTACCACATCTTACAGGAAACCATCAGATGAGGAGAACAATAATTAGCATGTACTCATGGCCACTCAGTATACTATTGGGTAAGAGGATCATCCCAATAATTTTGAGATTAAAAACTAAAATGCAGCAAGAGTTGAGAAACAGCTGATCTCTTGACAAAGCTGTACCTCAATCTGAAAGCCAATTTGGGACTATAATAAACAAATAATTTTGTGTAGGGATGCCATCTTCCTACATTCTGTAAGACTTTGAGAAGGCAAATGGCACCACAAACAATTAAAAAGGCCAAGAGAAGGACTCTACAATGCTTAATTGTACGTGTGGTCTCTCCCCCCTGTCACAGAACAAGTAGACAGAAAAAAATGAAGGTTACTTGCCTTCGGTGGGATTCGTTTGTTGGTCTTTGTTTATTGCGGTTTGTATGTTGCTAAAGGACGCAGGCGGGGCACACTGCTGCAAGACTCCGATCGCATTACAAAACTGATCTGCAAGCTATAGGTAAGCACAGAACAATTAATTTCCAAAATTATGTTATGAATGCATAGCACAGAACAGCAGCTGTCAGTTTCTTTAAAAAGCATCTGAACAACTTGGCAAATGCATCTATGCTGCCCACTATACTAACAAACATTTAATCACCCTCTCCCCTTGATTTACAGATCCACACTTAGACCCCAGCCGGCTTCAGGGCCAGACCCCCACTCCACCCTTTTTAGTTCTGTCCTCTGAGATGGCTGAGTTCTGTTTCCACCTAATAAAATTGGCTGTGGAGGCTTCATGCCCCAGGGCGGCTCAAGCTACCCAGGCTCTTCAGAGAGCACCAAAGTAAGCAGAACAGGAGTCCCTGAGACAGCTTTATAGGGACTAGGGTTGCCGGGCCATAAGCAGGGGATGGGGGAAGAGAGTTGCCAGACCCAGGTTGGGAATCTCCTGGAAATTTGGAGATGAAGTCCGGGGAAGACAGGGGGCTCAGCAAAGTGTAATGCTATGGAGTCCACTCTCTCAAACATCCATTTGATCCAGACTGATTCCTGCAGTCTCGAGAAGAGCTGTAGTTCCTCCCCCCCCCCCCCCGGGGCTGGTATCCCGAATTGGGGTTTCGTCAAAATGAGCACGCGCGCATGGAATGCAAATCCCGTCCTTTGCGGGATCCTGACCTCTCTTCTAGCTGTATGCAAAGAGTCACTTTAACTTAAGGCGGAAGTCAACTGCACCACGTTTCCTAAATTCGGGCTTCCATAAACAACCTCCTACTCAGGCACGCATTCGCGGAGCACCTTGTGTGTTTGTGTGCGTATGTATCTCTCACCCGCCCACCCCACCCCACCCCTACCGAATTCACGGCGTCCTGGAGCTGCGTGAGGCGATCGGCCATAGCGCCCCCTTTCCCGGGAGACTCACGCCACCTGCAGCAGGCGACAGATAGGGGGCCGGTCCCCGCGAGAGCCCCCAGCCAATGCGAAGCCTGTTCTGTGTCGCCGAGGGGGCAGAAAAGTATCAGCGGAAGCGGCGGCCGTCAGGCCACACTCCGGTCGGCCCGACTGTCTATGGCACTGGGTGGGGCGTGGCGAGCGAACTGCTTCTTGGCGCGACCCCTGCTGGTCGGAAGGAGGTATGACCGGCTTTTGGGGAGGGCAAAGTTGGGAACTAGGGACAGGATCTCAGGTGAGTGTATTGTGGATCTGGAGACCATTACCTGGAGACGATTGCTGAAAAGCAAATAGATCCGTTCTGGACAAAATTAAACCCAACTGCTCTCTGGGGGCCATGAGGCTCTGGTCACATAATGCATGCAAATAATGGATTAGAAAACAATGATTATGCTGGGGAAGATTGAAGGAAGCTGGCAATCCTAGCCCTCTCCCCATCCAGTGACACAGACAAAAATGCCCAGAGGTTCATGCTTAAAGACACAGGAATATGCGGAGAGAAAATACAGGGCTGGAATCCAAAGCAGCTCCTACTGGAGAGCAAGTTCCACTGACAGATGTAGTTTTATTGTCGTTTGTTTATTTTCATGAGATCACAGTTGACATATAGCAACCTGTAGGGTTTTGAAGGCAAGATTTGAAGGTTTGTCATTGCCTGTCTCCCCATACCCACCCTGGACTTTCTTGGTGGTCTTCCATCCAAATACTGACCAGCACTGACTCTTAGCTTCTGAGATCTAATAAGGTAGGGCTAGCTTGGGCAATGCAGCTCAGGACATATTAGACTTATTTTCCAGTAAACCAAAGGCAGAGTTTTAGCCACTATAACTAGTAAAAGCAAACTTCTGCATGCAAGGAGAAAACATGGGTATTGTGGGGTTTAAGCACCAAGATTTAAACTCTGTGTATACAGGGGTTGCAATACAGACCAACTCCCAAAACAAATGAAGGGGGAAAAGCTTCTTAAACAAGACAATAAATTTATTGAATTAAGAGAAAGGGAACTTAGTTTAATAAGGCAAATAAAAATAGGGATACTACAGAAAGGAAATACAGATGTTAAGTAAGAATGCCGTGGAGATTGGAATCTGGGTTCCCACGATCATAGTTCAATGTGCTAACCATGATACCATACTGCCCTTAATACAGAGCAGTTATTGCTCAAGCCTCTTGAATGCATAATTCAGCTATTAAAATTAGATTTTATTTTCATTTGTTCTGTGCAGAGGAGTACTAAGGGCAGATCAGGATGTGCTTTGCCCTGAAGAAAGATCCTTGAAGCCAGCATAATGCTACATCCAGTAGAAAGTATTTCCTTTTATTTTTTGACATGCACATCTGGCCGCAGCCACTAGGGGCATGGGGAGATGTGAGCATAGCAAAAAGCATTCTAGATTTCCCTTTCTCCAAGACTGAAGCAAACTTGCCTAACAAATCATACAACCAAGCCAGCATGCTAATAGCTACTACAGTAATTGCCAGCTTGCAAAGTGGTAGTTAGGGTGTTGCAGCAAAGTAAAACAACTGTTTCTTCTCTTCATTTCGACGTTTTCCTTTCATTTCTGTTGCCACTTAACTTTTCTGTCCCCCCCCCTTTATTTTCACTTCTTGGTCTCAAATCCTTCCCTATCCTGCTTGGGAACAGAATGTATTTAAGAACAGTACAGTAGCAAACCTTTGGTAATATTACATATTATAAACAGAATCCCTGGATTTGCTAAGCACTGTGCATTGCACTGGTTTTGCTGATTTTGTGCTTGACATTGTCATTGCCACAAAGCACTGAGTTTTACAGGGCACACTCTGATTGCACGGGTACTGGTGGGATTTGCACTGGTAGTCACATTTCAGAAGCCAAGTGGGGCCGATGGGGAGGCAGGCATTGACAAACCATCTCCAGGCATCTCTTGCCTTGAAACCCTACAGCAGTGGTCCCCAACCTTTCTGAGGTTGGGGACCGGCAGGGCATTGGGGCGCGGCCCGCGGCCCGCAGCCGCGCGGGCCACGCCCACGCACCGGGCCGCGCGCGAGCCACGCCCCGGCCCCGATTCCCTCTCCCCGCCCTCCCGCAGTAAGAAGCTTCCCGGGCCGCAAGCTTGCGGCCTGGGAAGTTTTTTACTGCGGGGGGGGGGGAGAGGGAGCCGCGGCCCGGCACCGGGCACTGCCCTACAGGGTTGCCATACATCAGCTGTGAGTTGATGGCAAGAAATACATAAAAATACAGAAGAGAGGTGTTTAAAACATTATCCACTCCAGGCAGAAAATAGGCAAGGAACACCACTGGTTCCAGGTGTATGGGAAGGGGAGAAAAGGAAAATGAAAAGCAACTGTAATCTGCTAGTCCATGATTAAAGGCAGCCTGGAGGGGTAGCTACTCTGACTAGGGCCCATTCTGCACACCTTGGCTAATGAATTTTCAAGGCATATTTTCCTGCTTAGCAGGGGGAAATCCAGCCGGCAAAAGCCCATTAATATGTGCATCAAGATGTGCAGAATGAGCGATGGATACCTAGCCTGATTTTGTCGGATCTCAGAAACGAAGCAGGTTCAGTTCCAGTCACTGTTTGAATGGATGTCTACCGAAGAAGCAATCGCTGAACATTTCTTGCCCATGAACCCCAGCGGGTTCGCCATCAACTGGCTGTGACTTGAAGGCAGAAATAGCGCGTGCTTTTGCCTCCTCCAAGGCCAGAGAAGAAAAGGCAGGCCTTTTGTAGCTACCGACCTTCTTCTTATGCCAGCCTCTGCTTTTGTGAGGTGTCTGCGACGCCTCACCAGGCCGCCATTTTAAAGCGGGGTGAATCACACCACTAGCGTGCCCGACACTGGCTGGCTTTGCAGTCTGGCTGCGAGCCCAGGGCATGCAGCACCGCCTCCCCCGAAGAGGAGGAACCGTGTCGGCTTCGCGGGCGGGCGGGGAGTCGTCTGAAGGGGCAAGCCCCGGAAGTGAGTGGCTGCAGCTGAGCGCGGAGGACAGCCCGTAGAAATGGAGGCGCGGCGCAGCTGGAGCTGGAGCCCGCGTTGGGGCGGCGGCGGAGCAACAGCAACAGCCAGCGGCGGCCGGCCTTGAGCCGGGATGGGCAGCCGCCCGGGATAAAACCCAGTACGTGGGCAAGCATCCCCCGAGGCCGCCTCGCCGGCGTCTGCCCGCCTCTCTTTCGCTTCTTCCTCGGAGCAGCGCGCAGAGGTCGCCCGGCGTCATGTGGCTGCCCGGCTTGGTGCTGGTGCTGCTGGGCTCCGCTTGTGGGGAGGCGACTGCGGAGGACAGCCCCTCGGGTAAGAGGGCTCGGGGACCTCGGGTGCCTTGTGGGGTGGCCAGGGGTCCGGCGAGGAGAAGGTTTCCACAGAAGGGGCTCTCGGCTGGCGCCCCAATCCCGCTCGGGCCGGGTTTGCCGGGAGCAGACTGGGAAGCGAACATGCCCCTGGAGCAAGCCGTGCTGTTGGCCGCGGTGGGGCTGCAGTCCAGGGCTGCGGGGGTCGCCGTTCGTGTATTTCCTCACACTGCAGGAGAGGTTAAGTTTGTGAGCTCACACCCAGCGCCACGGCTGTTGAAGAGGCTGTGAACAAAGAAATTAATTAATGAAATAAACAAAAGTCTTCCGGGGCTTGTCCCTGCTTTCTGCTGGCTACCAGCGGCCCTCTAGGGCAATGGCCTACTGGGAAATTTCCCTGTAAGTTGGAGAGCCAGTCTGCCCCTGGGACTTACATGGATCTGGGGCATCTCGCCAAGGCTGGGACATGGGGTGTTCCTGGAGGGTGGGCAGCCTTGCCTTGGGTTCAGCAGGGGAGAACGGGCACTCACGCTGCTTTGGACCTGCTGGGGTGGCCATTCTTAATGCCACTGGCCCTTTAAAGGCTGGTGATCAGGGTGTGTGGTGAATCTAGTTAAAAGGCAGCACTGGGCAGCCAGGTTGCTGGGTGGGCCTTGACCTGGGGTTGTCCACTGCCTAGGAGGGAGTTGCCCCTGCCGTGCCTGGCCCAAAGATCCTGGGAGCTGGAGGTTGTGTGTTGTGGTCAAGGTACTGCGTTCTTGGTTTCCTCCACTGATGAAAAAGACTGACTTTCACACTCCTGGGACTGCTGTGCTCCAGAACAAACAAGCTCCTCACGCCATGCGGCAGCCATGTGGCTCTACTTGGGGTTATCCACTGCCTAGGAGGAAGCTGTCACTGCCAGCCTAGCTCTGAGTTGTATGTGTGCATGTGTGATGCCTATTTTGTGTGTTTTCTGCTGTCTGTTTGCTTTAGTCCCACTTTCAGGTTTTTGGTGTCCAAAGCAGAGTTGTGCTTTTCTAAACCTTTTGGCTTCAGTGGCCTTTTAAAAGCCTTCCAAGTGTGAAGCAGCCTTGACCAGATTCCAAGAGGTTAGATGACAATGAAACTATAAGTTAGGTGGAGGTATTGTCTGCCATGCCCTGGGTGAGAAGGCTCTTGAATGCATCCTGAAGAATATTCCAGGCAGAGGACAAAGCATGTGATCACTTCTGCAGCTTCCCTAAGTTGGATGTCTTCCAGAGGAAGACCAATGATCCTGGGAGCTGGAGGGCTTCAAAGAGCTGGTCATGTGTTGTGGTCATGATACCATGTTCTTGGTTTCCTCCACTGATGAAGAAACATTACTTTCTTACTCCCAAGACATCTGTGCGCCAGAACAAACAACCTCCACATATCTCTGGAGGCTAGAAGTTCATTAAGTCTGAAGTGTTTCTGACTGACTTTTGCAGGAACGTTCTTGTTAATTAATGAGCTTTAGAAGAGCAGTTCAGTAACTGTCTGATGCAGTTTGGTACTTGAGTGCAGAGATAAGTTTGAAGCACATGGCTGAGACTTTGCTCCCCCCTTCTCCCTGACTTAAGTAAGCTCCATTAGAATGTCACAAAGTCAATGAAAAAAACTGCAGAGTGCCTGCAAAATGAATTGTGTGTGTCTGGTAGCCCTAGATCAGGAAAAGTAGAAGGTAGAAAGAGCTGGCATAGAACTTTCAAGTTGTTTTTTTACAGGAAAGAATTTAAATGAGCGTGGAAGTGGGTCTGAGCTTGCATGGTGTGACCATAAATAGAGTGGCTCCCTATAGTGAACCAGCAAATTGAGTCTGTTGTTTATCATTAATCCTTCTGTCCAGCAGCTGTATCGGGGGCATTAAGCCTTTCTAGACCCAGAATCAACCTCCAGCATTACTGTATGGGGTGCACTGGAAGCTGTGTGACATTGGTCATGTGACAGCAGAAAGAAAAACAGCCGTACCTGGGACCTAATGGATGAAATGGTAGTTTTTGTGCTGTATGCACAAACTGCAGGATTGCCTGGAGTAGTAATAGGCAGGATAGGGAGTGGTGGATAGAATGTAAGGGATAGTTTTTGCCCACATTTTTTCACTGACATCCTCTCCGCCTCAAGGATGGCCCCACCCCCTGCATGCACTCACTGGAAGGCTTTCTTCCCCAGGCCTTTAAGAAAAAATCTGGAATTGTTAGAATACTATAGCATTATAACTGTCTATTGATAACTTCCTAGTGGTCTGCTTAAGAAGTTTGTTTCTAGTTCTTTGGCTGCAGAGTTGTAAGGTTCTGCAGTGAAATGAGTTAGACCTTTTTTTTCTTTTAAAGGAAGCTGGGAAGCAGTAGGTTTTACAAGCTTGTTGTGTTATGGCTGTCTGTGGGTGGGAATGGTAGCTTCATGGGATTGATGCAACAAAAGTGCAGGAGAAACCGAATGCGATGCCACTATGAGTCTTTCGTGTGCCTTCAGTCCTTTTCTGTAAAGCAGAAAGCTGTAACAAATTGATCTTATTAGTTGGAAAGGAGTCAGTTTTGAGTCAAACTCAATGGTAACTTGTTGCTGTATTAGCTGCGGTGAATGTCTTGTCCGTACTGGATGAGGACAGTCCAGAGCCAGTCAGGCGTCCCAGAAATGAATGGATCTTAAGAGTTTTGACCACATGCTAGAATGTAATTGATTGCAATTAAACTGAAGCATGCTGGACTCAGATGCAGTCACATTGAGAGACTAAAGAGATCCATTGTACACATGTGAAGCCTCACACAACCACTGAAGGCCACTGAGTGGTATTCCTATCAACCCATGTGCAGAAACACACTTTGCATCAGATTGCCCTTTGAGTTGGGTAGTCGTGTGATATAGGAGAAAACACTCCTCTGTCAAGTCTGCAAATCAAGACCTCATAATTGGCCAACTCTCTTCTGTTTGATGTCTCTTGTCCAACTTGTATTTCCTGTGGTCCCTTTCAGTCAACGTACTTCAATTTTCTTTACAGCACCAATGTGACTTTGCCTTTCTGACAGATAGACAGAGTTTGTGAAATGGCTGACAGCGGTACAAGAAAGTCATGGGGAGATCATGTGGGATGGGACATGGCTTTTCATCTTGGAGGCAAGGAGAAGCATTCAATTAAGTTAACTTCCTCCAGGGTCATGTGTGCCAGTCTGTTGGCAGGAAAGGTATGAGCTTTTGTGAGTCACTCTTCTGAAGAAGTGAACAGTCACTTCCGAAAACGCTTACCCTGCCACATATTTTCTTAGTCTTTAAAGTACTACTGGACTCTTGTTCTTTTCAGTCAACATACTTTTCATTGAAGGACAGGAAGAGTGAAAAATTCTGGCTGGACATTCTTTTGCAGTTTTAAAGGAGACCTGTGGATAATCAATTTTTGTGAGATTCTTAACTTTGATGCAATCCACAGAAAACTGCTAGCCAGTGGTGCTAAAGGATTACTTATTTTAGGTCTGCTTTGGCCTGCTGGCTTTACAGTAATGGTACAATATATTTTACTTTTATATGGGTTACAATAAGAATATCTGCTGTAATTTCAATCAAAGTTATGCTATGTTATGCTCCGTCTGTAGGCTGATTTATTGGCATGGTGACATTTTAGTTGTGCCAGATGACTGATTCGAAGGCCCCAAAACACGGTAAACTGTATTCGACTTCCGGTGGTGAAACCTCAGAGTGTTGGTTAGATGAACTGCCATGATGATGCAGAATGTTGGTTCAAATGCTATAATGTTTGCAGTGAAAGGGAAAGTGGTCCATTTGGTTTTGATTAAAATATCTCCCAGGTTGAAGACTGGGAAGAATTCCCAGGATGCTGAGCAGTAGAAGGTGTAAAGATTTAGATGCAGGGTGCCTGTAGGAGAACTACAGAGTAAGCTGCACAGGGTGGAACAGGAATAACCTGCAGATAATAACAACCAGAAAGAATAAATCCTCCTGAATATCCTGGAAGGATAATAGCAAACATTAACATAGCTCAGAGTAACATTATGTTGCACAAGGGAGGTCTTGCAGTCAATTTCCAGGGACCAGACTGGTAAGACTTCCTCCACATACTCTGCACAGGTGCTGCCCCTCAGATACAGATTTGTTGTTGTTGTTGTTGTTATGTGCGAAGTCGTGTCCGACCCATCGCGACCCCATGGACAATGATCCTCCAGGCCTTCCTGTCCTCTACCATTCCCTGGAGTCCTTTTAAGTTTGCACAGATACAGATAGTTATTAATTATTATTATTATCTTAACACAGCCCGGGGCGCCGTGGGCGCTGCGGACTAAATAAAGCCGTAAGGGCTTAGTGGGAGGAGTTAGGGCGGGCTCTGTCCGGGATGAGGAAGGGTGCCGATTGGCCCCTTCCTCCGGACAGACCATCGGCCAGCCCAATCGGCAGGTGCAAAGGGCCTGCCAATTGGCCCGGCCGATTCCTGCCCTGCTGACAAGCGTGGCTCGCAGTTACTCCCTTGCCGGTGGCCTGACGTGTCGGGAGGCGCAAAGCGCCTCCGACGCGTCAGGCCGCCAGCCGAGCTCCGTGCGGCTCCCGGGCGCTCCCTGCCCGGCGGCCTGACGCGGCGAGAGGCGCAAAGCGCCTCTCGCTGCATCAGTCCACTGGCCAAGGGAGCTCCCGCCAGCCACGCTGCGCGTGACTGCCGGGGGCTCCCTTACCTAGCGCCTGTTGTATTTTTCATAGCGGGCTTAATTACTAGTATTTATATATTGCCCTTCTTTGCATTTCCTAGTGAGGCCTCTCCCTGTTGTTTGCTTTGTTGTCTTTGTTGTCATTATTTCTCTTTTTTCCTTAAAAGTTTCTCCAAGCTAGTTGTTACTTTCCCTAAAGGGGGAGGGGGGGAGCGAAGCCAGACAGATCTTGGCCTTTCTAGCTCTAGGAGCCTCTACAGGAGGCTCCTGATGTCACCAGCCTAAATGTGCTCATTACAAAGAAACTCAGAAAAGGCAGCTAGGAAATCTTTGGGTTTAGAACTATTCTATTAGAGACCATACATAGCTAGAGGTCTCTGTTCTGCTTAGCGTGTTGTGACTAGTACTGGTTTGAGGGCATCCAGGCTGGGCCTTGCTCCTGCTATGCCAGATGTTGGTGCAAAGCAGGAAGTGTGAAAAGCTGTGGTTGGGAGAACAGGACTGTGTTTTGGGGATGCTCAGTGTGCTTCCCATAGCATGGACTGTGCAGTGCTTGCACTGCTCAGGACATCTTGCATTGGCTGTGGGGGCAAGCAGCAAGGCCAACTTCTTCAGTAGACACAGTAGTCAGTGCCTAGGGCCTATGATACTTTTAGGGGCCCAGGAAAATGTTTGTACTAAAAAAAAAATCAGAATGGGGAAAAATGGAACTCTGAGCGAGGCAGAGATGTGAATGTTGTGATTGGGTGGCTGGAACCCATGTGTGTCTGCTGTCAAATTCTGCCTGCTTATTGTTCTAGAGCAGTTATCTGAGATACTGTAAGCTGGACTAGGGTGTGCTCTCCCTTAAAGAGGGAGGGAGCTCTGTAATAGTAATTCCAGAGCGGTAGCTATGTGGCTTTTCTGCAGCAAAAATAGTCAAATCACACCCTAAAATTTTCGTAGATTAGAACAGAAATAAAATCCCTTAATCTTGAATCTCTAGACACTACTGAGAAACTGATTCTAGAATGAACATCACCAGTGAATGCAAATCCTTTGTTCGCTTGAGCCCATTCTTACAAGCATTCTTTTTATTTAAAAATAGTTTCCAGTCATAATCCCGAGAAACCCATCTGTCTATTCTACTGATTGTTCTTAACCTTTTTTTCCAAGGTTGGAAAAACTGATTCTTGAGTGTGGCTGCAAGGTTATGCAAGTGGTCCTCTTTAGCAATGGTCCCCAGGTCCGGGGACTGGTCCGTGGGTCAGTTGGTACCGGGCTGCGGTTCGTCCTCCTCCCCAGCTGCTGCCTTGGGGGCTGCCCTGCCACTCTGCCGCCGACTCACCTTTGGTGCTTTCCAGCGGGCACCATGACTGGGGCTCCCACTCGGTATGGCACTGCCCAGCTGCTGCTGGCAGCGCCCCCCAGCAGGGGTGCTGGCAGGAAAGCAAGTGGAGCAGGGGCTCAGGCAGCGGCGACGTCCCTCGGCAAAAGGCTACCCCCCCCTGGGCCTCAGTAAAATTGTCAAGTGTTGTTCGGTCCCCAGTGATAAAAAGGATGGGGACCACTGCTCTTTAGGACAAGATCTGGGAAGCTGGAGGTGGGCTTAAGGGAGAAGTGTTTGCACTGAGGCAATACAATGTCAGATTAACAGGTGATTAAACAAACTGGCCTTGACAGCTTTCAGCTGCATACTTGGTTATTCAGGTGAGGTGTGGGACTAGAAGCATCTTCCTCATGGAGCTGGGCCTGGAAGGCTTGAGGATCATTGGTTTAGAACAGAGGTAGTCAAACTGCGGCCCTTCAAATGTCCATGGACTACAATTCCCATGAGCCCCTGCCAGGGTTTGACTACCCCTGGTTTAGAATGAAAGAGGAGGCTGGTTATAGTTGGGTAATGCTGTTTCATGTTGGCTTTTAGCCATCTGCTGCTTGAATCAATAGAAGGCTGATCTCTCTAGTGTCTATTACTGATGATTTTTTTTGAAGCTACCAATCCTGCCTGTGGGAATGGTGGATATGAAGGGGTGGGGAGATGGAGAAGCAGCAACAGATCTGGCAAAAACTCTGTGTAGAAGCAACCAGTTTCCTCCCCCTGCCTTACAGGTAGCTGGTCTCATTTGTTTTTTCACCCACCAAAGACAACTTCTATGTAATTTTCTCTCTCTCCCTTTTAAACATAGGTTTCCCTCCCCTAGAGCTATCTTTGGGAAAATTCAAGACTATCTTGCTGAACAGAACTGTTGCAACAGAAGCAGTGTTGAGAAATTTTGCCAGCAATGTGACAGTCGTTATCTTTCAGATCCACACCCACCAGAAGAATGTCACCATCTCCTTGGATAAGGTATTTGCAGTACTGTTGTTTGACATGAACTTAGCACCCACAAAGTCCATGGCCCCTGCATCAGACCCTGTTGACTGTCTTTGCTGATAGTTTCTTGTAGTGCGGGCTCTGCTTCCATAGTAACTGTCTCCCTGCTATGAGAGGTGCTAATCCTGAGCTTGGGCACATCTTCCTGCTCTTTTGTTGCTTGGACAATAATATGACGTTGTCAGGGTATGGGGGCAAGGTTGAGCAGGTTTGTCTGGGAAAGGGTATCCCTAACAGGGATCTCTTTTCCCACCGCCCCCCTCCCCCCACTACAGCCTTGAAATCTGGAGCAGGCAAGAGCAACTGCCTCTTCAGTCATGGCATGCCCTGATGTATGGCCAAATTGCAAGCATGAGGAGCCCAGGCAGGGTGAAGGAAAAATGACTTTTTATACAAATATACTATAAGTAAGGAAACCAAAATTAAAATGGGTCAGAGTTAACGGCAAAGGAAAACGCTAGCCAGAAATCAATGAAGTTCACTAATTTAACTGACATAATTTCTGTCTCAGTACCAGATCCCAGTAGGCCAAACTTATCCCATCATGGGGTGAAGGACTCTCCCCCCTCCTTCCCAAAAAGGCCTCCTCAGTGCTATTTTGCCTCAGGAAGTGAACCCCTTCCTTCTCTGTGCAGACCTCTTCTTATAATCTAGGGGAATCATACAACCACTTACGACTTTGGGGAACCAGTTTTAAAATTGTAAACCTTCTTCTCAGTTACAAGGTGTTACTCAGATTTGGGCTTCCACACACCCACTGAAAGAGCCTTTTGTGGCCCAGGGTGGTAAGGCAGCTGACATGCTGTCTGAAGCTCTGCCCATGAGGCTGGGAGTTCGATCCCAGCAGCTGGCTCAAGGTTGACTCAGCCTTCCATCCTTCCGAAGTCGGTAAAATGAGTACCCAGCTTGCTGGGGGGTAAACGGTCATGACTGGGGAAGGCACTGGCAAACCACCCCGTATTGAGTCTGCCATGAAAACGCTAGAGGGCGTCACCCCAAGGGTCAGACATGACCCGGTGCTTGCACCTTTACCTTACACCCACTGAGCATAGAGGGGGTCCTCAGCCTCCACTGCTGATCAGCAGCACTCTCATAGGCTCAGCTGAACAGCTTTTTCTCCCTTCAGGGGCAGGGCAGCCTTCTGTCTGTCACAGTAGAGCCTTATATGCTCCCTGTTAGAGCTCCGCCTCCTTAATAGTGATAAGTGACTGTTCTCCCTACATTTTTCTCCAGTTCGGTCATAAAGCATGGAAGCTGCCTGGGGAATGTGGGCCTATTGCAGAATCTACACAAGGCCTCAGGTCTTTGTGGAGGAGAGGCTCTCTCGAGGACTGTAAGCTGTTCATTCTCAGTCCTAAGATTGTGCTAGTCGCAGTATCCTATTTGCTGCCTCTACTACTGGCTGTACGAGGACTGAAAGACTAGTGAGGATTGCAGCTGCAGGAGGAGGTCTTGGTAGGGTGGCACCTGGATATCTTCCAGTATTACAATTGATCCCCAGATGACCAAGAACTATTCACCTGGAGCACAACAAAAATTGAGTCCAATAGCACCTTTAAGACCAGCAAAGTTGTATTCAATGTTGTATTTTTCAAGTGCATGCACTCTTCCTCAGACTAAATGAACAACCATTATAAACATAGAGATATAAGGCAAAATAAATTGTGGCAAATTCGTAAACTGTCATAATATCCAGATTAAGCCATCTGATAATTCTTTGCTAAAACAGCTAATCAGTCCTTTTGAGTTCAGTTGTAGTTCACAAAAACATTGGAGAAATAAAACTGTCCATGTAGTAATAAATGGCAGACACTTTCCCAGTTGTGAAAATAAATAATTAAAAGAGATTAGTTGCTGTCCCCATCCGTCTCCACCCTTCTTACTATATTGTTATTGTTATGCTATGATTATTGTTACGGTTTCAATGTATAGCCCTATATTTTATGTAAACCGCCCTAGGAGAGGGCGGCATAGAAATATGATAAATAATGACATAGAAGTTGCTAGCAGTATTAAATACTTGCTGCATCCAGGAGGATTTAAAACTTCTAATTGCTGTTAAGCTTGTTGCTTGTTATGTTTTGTTTTTACTGTTTGTGTCTTGGCTATCATTTTTTATCATGAAACAACTGGTTAATCCAAAAAGGTGATGTTTGAAAGTGGAAATGGATTTCATTATTACAACAACACTTACAAACCGTGCTACCAAGTTGTCCATTGGGGTTGAATCACTAGGTGCAAACCCTTGAATTATTCTTGGGAACTGGCATAATGCAGGCATATGCATATTTACAGTTAGGTAAGCTTAGTTTCTGGCTTCCCATCCCAAGTTATCCCTGATTTCTGTTTTGGGTTTAAAAAGGGGAAAAGGTGGTGGTGGTGGAGTATCGCTCTTGCAAGTAGCCACACAAGGTTCTTGCTCCCACAACCTACAATATTTCAGTTGCACACCGTACTTCGAAGAGATTGGCCGGTCCCTATATAAACATTCATTTCTTCTGCTTTTCAGATAGCTTCCATTAACAACTCTGCAACTGGAGTAGATCAAGGGTTGGTTTCTGTCCTTCGACCACAGCAGAATGTGTGTACCTGGTATATGCGAGCTGTGGATGCTGATCAGGTGCTGAGCACAGCTGTGTCTCTATCCTACACTGAAAAAGGTACATCTCACTCACTCCCTTGCATTTATATTGTGGTGTTCTGTAATGCTGTAATACTGGTGTACAAGTCTTCTGGTGTTAGTTCTTACCACTCAGGGGTGACCAAACTGTAGCTTTTCAGATATCCATGGACTACAATTACCATGAACCTCTGCCAATAAGGCTAATTGCGTGTGGCAGTTGTAGTGCATGGACATCTGGAGAGAGCCACAGTGTGGCCACCATTCCTTGACTGTCTAGGTTTTACTGGGGAGTCAAATTGAGATGTGGATATGCTTCATACTTGCATGCTCTCTTCCTCCTCCCCTCCCATTATATACAGTTCCAAGTTGTCTGCTTTTTGTCCTTTTTTGCAAACCATAGTTTTAAATTCTAAATTCTTGCTTGTGAGGACGTGAAACCATAGTTTGTGGTGTGGGTCGGCAAACTGTGGTTTGTTACAGTAACACATCTCTTTAGAGCTGCTTATAAGACAGGAGGGGTTTCTCAGCACATGAATTTGTCAGGCTTGTTCCTGCATCAATAAGGAATGACTTGTCTCATGGCATGTGAGTTACTCCACCGTGTTTGAGTTGATCTTGTTAAAATATAAGGATAAATATCTCTCTGGAGTTAGTCCTCCACTTTGCTTTTCTGCCTAGATTTTCCATTATTTCCTCCCTGATGGGTCATGGGTCCCTCAACTCTATCATTGTACATTGCACAGAAATCACCTGTTTTGTATTTTTTGCATTGCTGGCTATCCATGCCTGAAATTCCCTTTCAGAACTACTTGTGATTCTTCTTGTTGTTAGTACTCTCTGGGAGCAAGTTCCAGTACCTGTGTTCCACCATCTCCACATGTATTTTCCAAGGGGTGATGGTTTACAAATCAAGAGCCAATCTCATGAAATTACCTTTATTTTTCCCTCTGAAGTGACTTATCTTTCCCTTCCTGTCATTAACTGTGTCTTTGCTCTTGCCTAGATCCGATCCCTGGTGGCTGTAATCTGGAGTTTGCCTTGGAAATTGATCCCAATATTTATTTAGAGTATAACCTAGCTGAGACACGCATTAAATTTGCCCCAGCAAATCTTGGATACCCCAGGTATTGCAGTTAGCTCTCATTTGCAAAAATGTTTATTCTTGGGGTACATAATGAAAGTGGGGAGAGGTCAAGAACTACAGAGAGGCCTCCACAGTGAAATCCAACATCTGTAAAGGCTATTGTTTGTCCCCTCCACACATGGCCAACCAAGGGGCAAAACAGATCCAGGAGACACTGGTGAGAAAGTCTGGGACTTTAGCTTCTAGTAGGAGTAGATGTTTAGATTACCAAGATTTGTGTTAGTCTTTAAGATGCTGTTGGATTTCTGCAGGATTTCTCAAGCCATGGGGAAGATGTTGAAATTTTGGGGAAAACTGAAGTACATGAGAACTTACAGATCTAAGCTTATTTTATGTACCTTAAAAACATCACCTATCCCCCCTCCCCACATGTCCTATTTTTACAATGGCATTATAAAGTTTGTTTTTATAAGCAATGGGAAATATTCTCTTATTAGAAAGAACTGAAAAGAACTTTGTGCTACTTTAGCACACTTATTAGAAGTAGGAAAACTAATTCTTGGAAATCTTAAATGTTGTAGTAAATAGGAATGTATTATTTAGACAAAGCCAATCTCATACGCTCCCAATAGGACTAAACATATTTAGGTATTGCATTTAACTTTACTGAGAAATTTATGGATGTAGTAACATGCAAAATGTTACAAATTGACTATGGAATTAGCCAAGTTTAAATAAAATGGAAATGAGCTGCCTGCAGCATATACAGGATCTAATGCTTTAGGTAAGTCTTAGTACTGCGCACTTGGTAAGTGATTAAAATCTAAAGCATTTTTCTCATTCCAACAGAAAATACTTCGTCATAACTAATTAACTCTTCTGTTGGGGGGGGGGCAGGGACAATGTTTCAAGGCTTTGGGGCCTCTATTAGACTCCACATCCTGAGAACAGACCTTTGGCAGATTAACTTTCTAATGAGGTATTAAAACATCTGCTGCAGCTGTCTGAGCTATCCAACTTCTTTAATGTTATGCCATGACTTTTGAGATGTATTTAATGTGATTCATTTGGGTGGTTTTCAGTAGTATGTTGGGGGGGGGGGTTGGGGGGAACAACATTAGGTAATGCTAAGCAGCTTCAGTAAATTGAATTGGTGTTTAAATATTGGGTTACTGGTATTTAAATAAATACTTGCATCTTCCAGAGATGTAACACCACCCTCTTGTGATTCTGGGACTGCCCGAGACACAAGGTGGAGACTGTACTATGACATCTATCAGTATTTCCTACCAGAGAACGATCTTTCGGAAGCTGCGTTTGTGAGCCACATGAGGAAGATGTCCGAAGTAGAAGACATTGGAGCAAATGGAATCAGAGTAAGTAGTGTGGTTTTGCCTTGTATAGAAGGGACTACAGTAGCTGCTATTTAAAATCCTTTGATCTGGAGATGGCAGGGAATGTCACAATCAATAGAAAATAAATAGAAAATAGACAACAGAAAATAGAAAACATTCAGAAACCAATGAGAAAACAAGTTAACCTTCCAGGACATTCAGTTGCTGACCTAAGAGTAGCAGTTCTCTCACAAAAGAATTTCAAAGGGAGATGAGAAAGAGAGACTGCTGAATTGCAAATGATAATGAAGCTCAAGACAATATGGCCTCCTGGACTGAATAGAGATCCAGGTTTTCTCTCTGTGCCTACTCCTCCTCTTCATATCCCACCTAATCCAATCAAGCCTGCTATTGTCATTTGCCTGCTGTTGGCCCTTTGCATTTCAAGACATAAGGATGGATGGACTCTAGCTGTATCTGAAGACATGAGCAGTGACTCATGAAAGCTTGTACTCTACCACAGATTTTGTCAGTCTTTAAGGTGCTACTGGATTGATGCTCTTCTTTATTGCTATGTCTGATATGACCTTGGGCAACTCTCGTTCCTCAGCATGTTTCCTGATGTGGATTGTCCCACATATGCTGCTCTTTGTTCTTTGAAGGGCAAGATGCAAATGTGGCAGTATGCAGCAGAACTATATCGGTTTTGAAATGGCTGACTTTTCATGGATCCTCTTTCCTTTGTTCAAATGAAACTCAGTAAAGCAGATGTTTGACTTCCAACTGGAATGTGGGGGGAAATGGAGGGGATTAGAAATGGTTGCTGGTAACTGGTGAACCCATTTCTTTTCTGTTTTCCACTCCAGATAATGACCTTAAGTAGCGAAGACAAAACAGAACTGTACTTCTCATCACTCCCTGGACAAGGAGTGATTTACAATGTCGTCGTGAGGGATCCACTGTGGAACACATCTGCTGCATATGTACCTGTTCACACATATGCCTGTAGCCTGAATGCTGTGGTTGATAACTGCTCCTCTCTTAGTAAGTCAGCAGAAGAGATATAAGAGAATGCAGCTTCCAAGGTGATAGTTTTTGCCAAGTCGTGTGCGAGGATGGGTGTCTCACCTGGTGCCACTTTGCACCTGTTCTTTACAGATGAGATTCTGACTTAATGGGCTGGGAGTCAAAGCTAGCTTTTGGAGCACAGAAACCGGCACGATTGCCGTCTTCCCATTCTACGTTTGCTTGCTGTAATCTCTAAAACTGCAAATCATCCAGTCATTTTTTTCTCCTTCCTGCAGGAAGTCAATAAGAGGTTTCCAATTAATCATAAAGGAAGTTTTTTGTCTTTTCTCTAATCTGTGCCCAAAGTTTAGTGGCAATTTCTTATTTTGTTCATTGCTCACACATGGTGGTCAAAAGGCTTCAGTCTTTGCAGCAAACCAGTTTGTGATTCAGACGTTCTGACATACTGTGGACATTGGGGAGGAGGAAATGTGTGGGCTCAGGGATCCCCAGACTTGCACACTGATTGGTGGATGATCATCCCCTGTTACGCACAGACAGTGCCTTTCTTTTTTGAGTTCAGTTGTATAATTGTGTCTGGACTAAAGTGTGGCTGTCTGTCTGAAGTTGACTCTGGTCATTCCTCAGAGGGAAATTGTTCTCTGACAGTTATTTAGTATCTCTCTCAACAACCTGGACTCAGCCTTCCCTTCTTTCCTTCTGCAGGAAGAGTCTCCACCAAAGTGTTCTTCACCACACTTGCCATCCTCAGTCTCTTTGTTTGTTTCTTTGGACACCGTTTCTGGAAAACAGGTATTGACAAGAGGCTGTATTTCACAGAGGCTCTGTTCCCCCTATAACTGAATTTGCTTAGCTTGGGTCCTCTATTGTGAAACCTGACCACATTCTGACAGAGGCACTCTGTCCCTAAAATCGAAAATTAATCGGGCCTCATTCTTTCCATTGGAAGGGCCTGTTTACAGTGAGTGTGAGCCTGAGAGTCACATGCTCAACTGCACAGCAGAGCAGGGATTTGAACCAAGGCCCTTCCTCATCTTAGGTACTAAATCACACTGACTCTCTTCCTGATGCTTTAATAAAGACTTCTGTTTTTCCCCCCTTTAGATCTGTTCTTCATGGGCTTCATTTTCTCAGCATTCTTCTTCTTTATCACGATTACCAAAACAACTGACCTCCATTATGATGGTAAGAGAAGAGGCCACAGATTGGTCTGTCTAAAAATACTAGTTTCATGCCTCCCATTTGAAAATGTGTCTTCTTGGTAATAAGACCTGGCCAGCTTAAGGCTGTCTCCTGTATTGTTGCATCTCCATCTTGGCTTACTGAACAACAGCGATTAAGGGGATCTTCCTAAGTAGCCCTTGTAGGCCTGAATAGGCTCATCATTCTGGCAGTGACAGTGTTACAAAATGGCCAAGATCGGTGATGGAAAGTGCCTTCTAGTTGCAGCTGACCTATGGTGTCCCCACATGGCTTTCGAGGCCAGAGACATCCAGAGCTTGGTTTATCATGGCCTGTCTCAGTATATCAATGCTGGATATCCTTGGTGGTCTCTCACTAATTAGTCCAGGTTCGCTATGCAGAAGCAGGCAAGTAATCATTACAGAATAAGAGCTTTTGCATGATAATGCAGGATGCAACTGTTTTGATTTTTTTAATACTGCCAGAGGTAGTTGATTCTACACGTACGCTTCTAATGTCAGACTCTTGTTTGATTAGTTAAGAAGACCAGTTCTAAGTAAATGACAGCAGAATAGATTCTTGAATTTCTTAAATTTGAATACGCTTTATACGTATTCCTTATACGTTTTAAACCCTCAGGCCCCAAACTAGAGAGCCACAGGCACTTGGTAGCTCTGTTTTGGAATACAGATTATTTAAAAATCATTTCTTAAAGGGATAACTTCTGCCCCATGTGACCCCCATCACCTTTCCATGTAGCTTCAGGTAGTTCTGAAATATCTGGCTCCTGCTACACATTAATGGCATATCTATTGTGCTAGTGGACTGTGGCTGCTTGCAGTTCAGTCCTTCACAGTTCTGCTTTTTCAGAGTGTTTCCTAAGCACAGTCAGTTCCATCCTGGCTGCTGTGATGGATGCAGTGCAGAGCTGTGTGTTTTCAGAGGACTGTGATTTTCTTGCTCAACTCCAGCAGTATATACTAGATTGCAATCTTAAAAAGAGGGTGAAGGGGGAGAGAGATATGCTAGTGATGTTTGTTGTTGCTGTTTGTAAATGCCTATCTTCCTCTTGCTTCCCTTCCCCTCTTGTCATTGCCAGTGAATCTTGGGCTTACAGCACTTGCTGGCGTTGTTGGTGGCCTTCTCTTGGTAGCGTACTGGTGGCGATTTGGCATTGTGTTCCTCTGTATGTTGGTCGTAGGACTAGTGCTGGGCTTCCTTGTTGCAGCAACCGTGTTCTTCACTCCCTTGGGTAAGCCATATAGTATTGCTTCCTGTGATCTTTCTCCCATCTACCTGAAACAAATAGAATAGTTCGTGAAGCTCAGTATTTAGATAACTCCTTTCCCAGTTTCTGACTTCCATGTCTTTGGAATGCATGGCAGGCAGTAATGAAGCATGGATTTGCCAAGTGGGCACATGTACGGCTTCCTTGCTGTGCTTACGGGCTCCCCTTGTGCTCTAGCACTTGGTGTTGGATAGAACCCTTCCAGGTTTGATGATGATTCAGTAAAACTTTGCAGGCTAGAGGAGCAAGGGGGGTGTGTGTGCAGAGAAATCTCCATATCCATTTTGATTTGTTGTGACATTGGAATACAACCTATGCTTTGGACTTGAAAGATGCTGCTCATTTCCCATGAGTAAAACTATTGCTTTTTGTAAAATGGAAATTTGCAAGTGAGCCCATGTGTAAAGTTAGTATTTAAACAAAACTTTCTGTAAAAACTAAAATGCCCTTTAAGGGCAGCTGGACTTCTGTAGAATAACTGAGCTACGGATGTGGTCTGGAGGAGCCTCTTGTAATTAATTTCTTTCCAGGGTCATTTAAATATTGGCTTTGCACAGATACATCACTGTTGTCTCAGGTTATGAATGTGGTCCTTTCCCAGGTGACTACAAGGTTTTCCAGGATGATGCTGTGTTCTGGGTGACATTTTGTTGCATTGCCTTGATGGTTCCGGTTGTTTTTGTTGGCTGTCTGAGAGTTGTAAGTAGCATTTTTTGTCTCAATGATTTTTCCATAACTGTTTGGGGGAGGTGAGAGCAGGACTCTGTAAGTGAAGAACCTTTTATTGGGGCTTACCCTAACATTGCAGAGGAGCAGCTGCGTTCGTGTGTCCTTGTAAAGTAAAATATGGGCAAGGAAGTGAGCTGTGTCTCATGGAAGCCCGTACTGAAATAAATTTTGTTAGTCTCAAAGGTGCTACTGAGTAATTCTATTTTTCCGTATCTAGTCTTTCCCCCTAGCTTTCAGCTAATCTGCAGGAAGCCTTGTTCCTGCGGACCTCTAGGCCTGGAGCCAGGGCCTTTTCCAGTTTTGGCCTCACAGTTAAAGAATCTAGCATTCAGAGATGCCTCTGCCAGCCACCTAACTCTTTCCCTCTTTATTTTAGATCAGTGGTCCGCAACCTTTCTAAGGCTTACGGTGGGGGGGGGGTGAGCCGCGGCCCGGTGCCGGGCCCTTCATGGCCCGGCACCAGGCTGCGGCCCGGTGGTTGGGGATCACCGTTTTAGATGGTGAATAATATTGTTGTTCCTTGTAATGTGTGAATTTTAATTCTTCTGTTACCTTCTTTCCTCCATCTATTGCTATGATTTGTACTGGAGTTTGTAAGTGCTCTGTGTACTTTTTGGTAAGAAAAGGGTGTGTAAGAAATGCATCTACAGTATTTGCTGGCGTATAAGACTACTTATGAAAAACATGCCTCCAAGTGGGAGGGTCGTCCTATACGCCGGGTGCACTTCAGTTGGGATAGACATAGTTGCCCATAGTACTGTAATGTAATGTAACAAACTCTATATTTTGAGTGGAAATGTTGGGGGGTCGTCTTATACGCCAGCAAATAGGAATTTAGATTTCTATACCGCCCATTTGTTTGCAGCTCCGGGCGGTTTACAATGAACATTCTATAACTTACATGGAATGTTATACAGACTGTAACATCAAAGCAACTTTCAGTAAAGCATCAAAGGATTACAATACCACATTTATAATATAAGTAACAATTAACAGTCACATTGAGAGGTTAATTATGAATGCTTCATCTGCTTAACTGTGAATTCAGCAGTTGCTAACCTTCTGTCTTGTTCTGAATCTAGTCTGCAGCTCCCAACAATAACATGGCTGTTATTTGTGGGTGCTGCAGTCGGGGCATGCACATAAGAAGAGCCTTGCCACAGATGAGTCCTGTGAGCCACCTCACACAGTGTGCTCTATGTGCAGAAGTGCTTCCTGTTGCCTACTATGGATCTGCTGATCCTCCTCCTCATTGGATGCCTATGCTTTCTAGGAAGACAGGGGAAGAGGTTCTCTATCGCATGCAAGATTCTTTGTCTCTCTCCTAGGAGAGCCGAGCATGGTAGAGATTAGAGTGCTGGACTAGGATCTGGGAGACCCAGTTATGAATTCCTGCTGTGTCATGGAAGCTTGCTGGGTGACTCTGGTCCAGTCACAATACTCAGCCTAGCATACATAAAGGGTGGTTTTGAGGATAAACTGGAGGACAGAAAAACTATCTGGTTTACATCTCCACTGGGAACACAGGCAAGCTGTAAATGAAGTAATTAAGTAAAAATAAAGCAGGCAGCCCCAGTTATTGTAGATCAACTTAATGATTTTGTTTGCCTTTTTTTTTAGCTCTGCAGTATCCCTCTTGAGATATAGAAAACAGAGCTGTACAACCTGAACTGTGCAGCCTTCCAAATAAGTATAAATTGGTGACCTTGCTGATAGTTCCTTTTTTAATCCCTGTCTGTAACAATGCTTGGAAGTAGCCCTTGGTGGTTTTGCTGATGTTTCACACTATCAACATTTTCATTGAATTATCCACAACATCTGGTCAGCTATCTCTAGTTCAGACCAGCTGTTGTAGACACAGAGTTTGAATGGAGAAAACAGAAGTTCATCTTTGTGGCTTCTGTGCAGTCCAGCAGCAAAGAGGAGCTTCCAAGCTTTTGTGCTCCCCCTCCAAGCTTCATCTAGAAACTTCCTTCCCACCCCCACCCCCCAGAGGGCCATGTGATAGAGGTAGAGAAAACTCTTCCTCTTGCTGCTTTGAGGAGAGAATGAGATTCCTTGAGCATTGTTATTTAATTTTTTTCAGGAGCTTGAGCAGTGGTTTAACTGAGAGGCTCTCCTCAGGTATGGGTAGGTTGCTCCTGTTCAAAAAATGCAAAGACTACAGATCAAAGATGGCACAAAAGGTTATAATGCTGTTAATGTTAGAAGTGTTATAAGTTCATAATTATAATGCTTGTTCTGTATTTGCACTAAAAATCTTCACTGTAAACCGCCCTGAGTGGAGGGAGGGTGGTATATCAATGTAAGATCAGGTTTAAGGTTTGAGTTTTGACCTTCAAGGCCATCTGCAGTCTGGATCCCACAGATCTGAGCGACCACTTACTGCTTCATCTCTCTACCCCCCCTTCTCTCTGTGGGTGCAAACCTGTTGGTGGTTCTCAGCCCAAGGGTGGTGCGCCTGGCCTCGACCAGGGGCCTGACCTGGTGGAATGAGTTCTTGGAAGACCTGAGGGTCCTGCTGGAGCTTTCTCAGTTCTGCAGGGCCTGCAAGACAGAGCTCTTCTGCCAGGTATTTGGTTGAGGCCAGAGCCATTAAGCTCTATGGGCTCTCTCTGTCATAGTTGTAACATCAAGCTACCTCCCCATTTATCCCCCCAAGGCTCATGATCTGATTTTTCTTTACAGCTGAACATCTTGGCATGTGGCATTGTTGGATCTTATGTCATAGTCTTGGCTGCTTCTTGCTACTTGTATACTGGTCTCTCTTACATTGGCATAGACCTGCTCCGGCGGATCCTCAACCAGGACTTCAAAAGAGCATACTCTAGTGTGCCTTTTCAGCCTAATGGTGAGTCAGTTGTGAAGTTGCCTGGTGGGAAGAGCATTTTTTGTCAGTCTTTATTTGATGCTTCTGAAGGCTTTGGAAGAAAGAGCTTTTCTACATGAAGAGTAGAATTTCACTGCACAGCTCCAGGGTCGGAGGGCGGGAGCTGCAGGGGCAGGGGCAATCAGGTCAAAGCTGGCTGCACCCTGATTGGCCCTATTCTAACTTGACAGCCAGACATGTCCCTCCCCTAGGCTGTTTCATAAATATATAGAGGAACAACAATGGATAAAGATGGAGATAGGCTTCAAAGGATTGATGAGCAGCAGGGGACAAGTTGATCTCAAACTCCCTAGGGCAAATGAGTGAGAAAAACCAATGGAGGTCTTGGGATAGGGGACACTGCATTGAACTACTTCTTCATCTTGCAGACTTCATACTTTTGGCAGTCTGGGCCATGCTGGCAATTGGTGGAATAATGATGCAGCTACGGCGTGAGCGATCCGAGGCTCCTTTCCCACCGCACCCTTATCGGCTATGGAGACGGGAGAGAGAGCGCAGGATAACAAACGTCCTGGATCCAAGTCATCATATCCCTCCCCTGAGAGAGAGAATCTTTAGCAAGCTTTTCCAGGTTAAGGATTTGTTCCACAAAGAGCAGCTGGCAGGGGAAAGAACGCCACTGCTTCTGTAGCCCTGTCAGCCATTGGAAAGAGACTGCAGAAATGTGGATGAAGATTTTCCGGAGGCATCCAGTGGCACTGGAATCATGGTTTTGCCTAAGCTAAAATGAGAGCCAGACAAAGGCCAACAGTTGTACAGTCTGAAAAGTCCTGCATTCTGCAGACACTGAACTGTGGGTAGCAAGGATCAATTTACACATATGTGCAACCTGTGGAGGAATGTGTGCGTGTGAAAGGGGGCACTGGATGGGGAAGGAATTCAGTGCTGAAGTGTGTAACTTTAAAATATGTGAGTCCTAAGAGGTGGCAACTTAAAGCATATGCTCAGTTAATTCTTCCCTTTCCTTCGAGCACTGCATAGAGCACAGTTCTAAAAGCGATAAGGTAACTGAAGATGTTACGGTATGACTAAGTAGGTAGCTGCAGAGGCTAAGAAGAATGGCTGTGCACTCTGGAGCGGAAGGCCTTTCTTGGGAAGGAAGGACTTTGGGATATCCAGGTTTTGATGGATTTGACGGCTGTTCTTGTGGAGATTTTTACAGTCATTTTCAGTTGCTTAAGAGTCCTCTTCTTGGCCATAACATTCACTTCTTCTGCTTTTATATTGGAAAGATTAAATATGTTTGCAGGCGTCCAGGGCACTTTTGGTCAGAGGCCATAATAGATACCTTGAAGGGGCTGATTTTTCCTTGTCGAAACTGCAGAAGACAGACTATCCTTAGCCTGGGTGTTGTTGCCAGTTTCAGACAGTGGAGTGTTCTCTAAGCGTCCTCCTGACTTGCAGTCAGGTGAGCAGAAAGCAGAAGGTGGCTGCATAGAAATGTGGCAGCTTGCACACACTTGTTGAGAATTCGTAGCAGCTGCCTGTGAGACTAGTATGCAAAGGCACGTTTGGTGGGTAGGATAGAGAAGGGAGACCATCCAAATAAAGCCATCTGACTTAGAGGGTTGCCTGTCACCTAACGGAATCCACAGACTCAAGCCATGTTCTTGGAACCTGTGTAGTTTGTGGGAGCTTCTTAATCTGGGAAGTTGAGATACCTTGCCATTTATGTAGAGGGTGTGGTGTCAGCAATAGGCCCTTAGAATGGAGATTGTAGGAAGTCCTTTTTGAGTGTTTTAGTGGTAAAAACTGTCAAATCTATAAGCTCTTTACAGATATAGGAGAATCCATCTCTGTAGAACGCAGCATCCTGTTTGTAACATTCCTCTCAGGTAAGCAGGAAGCAGAGGGCTCTTTGGCACATCTGCACAGACATCGCTCATGAGACAAGAACGGGGCTGTGATACACCCAAGTTGCTTTTTGGCTTTAGGACTGCCAGGAGGAGCTCTGGGGGATGCACTGCATTAGGAAACGCTGGATTGCAGCAGATGAGGCAGCCAATGACATCTGCCTGTGACACGCTGATCCTCTTTAGCCCATGCCCTGGAAGCTCTAGTGAAGGAGTAGTCAAACTGGCCATCTCCAGATGTCCATGGCCTACAATTACCATGAGCCCCTCCCAGCACGCTAGCAGAGCTCATGGTAATTGTAGTTCATGGACATCTGGAGAGCCACAGTTTGACCATCCCTGCTCTAGTGGGATGCCAGTTGGATAGGGAAGGCAGATGCTACTACTGCTTTTTGTCATGTTATAGTACAGGTCTGGGGTCTGCATCCTGATGACCCTAAGGACTCAATTGAAGAAGCTAGTGTTCTCCCACCTTTCTGAAGAACTGCAAGGCAGTGTCAAATCAATCAAAATAGGCTATGTTAAACTTTCTTAACTTCAGAAAAAAAAGATTATAGGGCACTAAATAAGTGTGATCATAGAAGATGGGGGGGAGGGGGATTCCTTAGTTATTAGGAACTACTTTGAGATCACAGACCTTCATTTTGTAAAGTAAAAGAAGTAAATGGAATACTGTTGGTGCTTGTGGTCCGGACATGTCTCAGTTCTAAAAAACTGCCATATCTGGTCAGAGCTACAATTACTTTGGGGGCCAGATTTTAGCTGGCATGATTACAATGCAAAAAAAACCTTCAACTTTTTATAATAAATGTGTTTGAAATTTAAAGCCATTTTTGTGAGACAGGGTGGAAGCCTGATCAGCGTTCATAGTAGTCTGTCATTCTGGTTATCCCCAGGGAGATGTAAAGCATTGCAAAGAAGTCTAGATTTTAGATTGCAAGGGAAAAGAGCACTGAATTCTAGTAAACAGTGCAGCAAGAGCAGCAGTATGTAAGTAAAAGTAGAAAATTGGTTGCCTGTTCCCTTTTGTTAACAGGCATGGCCTTCCTACTGAATGGCCCTGAGAGAGATGATCAGAACCTCTTGTGAGTCTGGAGATCAAGCTACCTTTTGCATTTACATGATGGTTTCTGATGAAGGGAACTTTGACTCTTGAAAGCTTATACCCTGAAATGCATGTTGATCTCCAAGATGCTAGTGGATTCAAAACTTGTTGTTTGACTGCAAGCCAACACAGCTGCCTTCTGAAGCTACATTTTGCACTATACCTCTGCATCCTTGTTCCAACAGGCCCTTCTTTGTAACACTTCTGCCTTCTCACCTATATGTAAGCCAGGGCTCATAGAATGAAGAACATCCATTTGTATCTGACAAAGTGATTGTTGATTCACACAAACGCACTGCAAAATTTTGTTGGTCTCTATGATGGTACTGGACTCTATGGTGCTACATTTTGTTCTAATACTACAGAGATAGAAATTCAGCATTACTCCAAGCCAGTAGAAGAGGTTCCTCTGACGTTTTTCCTGCCACTTCCAAAATCTGGCATCTTAGCCTAGGTTTGCCTAGTAGTTGGGTTCTCACCCTGTTCATGCAAATGTACTAAGCAGAATGTACTGTTCCTCTGGGAAACCAAACTAGCTTTGTTTAGGGAGAAGATTGGGGGGGGGGGGAAGACTGGTAGAAAAGCAAAGCACCTATAGAAAACAAACCTCTCATGCAGTGTATCTTAACGGTCCCTAGATATTGCACTTAGTCATTTGGATGAGTTCTAGAATCTAATGCATCAGAGCTTCTCTATCTCATTGGCCTATTATGCACGGCTGCTGAAACGGCAGCATGGGGAACGCGGAGGAGGAAGAAGCGAAGCAAACCGCTTACGCACTGGATGGAACGCAACGGCGGCAAAACCCAGAGTATCTGATTATGCACACGGCTACTCCAGAGCTGCTTCTGGTTGCGTCCTGGTCCTGGGAAGCTCCACTTTCTTACTCATCTCGCTACCGCAGCTTTTTCGGCGGCATACGTTGACTCTGCGTCCGGTTGCTACCTGCAGCGTGCATAATTGGTGATTTTAGCTGCCACCATTCCACCCCAAATGCATATCCACTCCGTGCATAATGGGCCATTGCCATGCACTCTGCTCTTATGCTTGTCCATGGAAAACATACACAGGATTTTCCATGTTCCTGGGATTTAAAAGGAATTGGCAGCTGTGACATCCCCCACTTGAGATTAGGGCATCATTTTATGGACAGTTGCCAATTTCCTGTTTCCGAGCAGAATAGCCATAATGAGTTTTGAGGCGTGTCTGGGCTGTGCTTGTTGTCCCACAGCTTGATGAGAGGTCTTCCAGAGACACAAACACAGCAGACACTAATTTTAGAATGAAAAGGGGACAGCTTTTATTGATTAAAGGAATATTGACAAAACATGGTGATGTATCCCTAAAATCAAGAGACCCACTCACTGCTTGATAAGCATCCCACTTATGACTGCTGGAAATAACCCAGAAGTAAAAAAAAATATTAGTATCACAAGGGCAACTACCACTGAGTTGGTACCATTTGACACCTGAGGTAAGCCCAGCACAGCCCTTTGTGGGCATACTACGTGATGGCTCAAAACCCCCATATCCTATAAGGGAGTTCCCCAAAAGGGGGGAGATGTACATCCACCAAAGGATCTGCTCAGATGCAGAAAATTGCTACAGAGACCGTTTACGCACTGGAGGCTTCATGCCAGGCTGCAGGCTGGAGTTTTAGTCGTGGCAGGTTGCCCCACCTCTTCCTGCACCTACACGGGGGAGCATTTGGCCTGGTCTGCCTCATCCACCCCCAGTTTGTGCTCCTGGGAGCTGGGACAGCAAAGTTCCCAGTGTATAAATGGTCAAAGTGAGGCAGGAGAAACCCCACTTCTGCTCCTGCCAAAGCCCTTAAGACTGAAGCCAGTAAAGCAGAGCTTCCCTTATATGTACATACAAATGTCTATTCCTCATTCAGATAGATCAACACCATCTACCCTATACACAACCTCCTGCCCAAAAACAGATGTTCCCCATGTTTGGTGGTCGAGCTGCCTAAAGTTTGCTGATTCATCCTGTGTACTTGCAGAACTTCTTGTTAAGTCTACTTTCTCAGGTTAATGACAGCTCTCCAGTTCTGGCGCTCCCAACAGTTCCAACCAAAATAACTTACTTTGAGGAAGGAATGCTGCAAGGATCTCCAGATCAGATGTAACTGCCTGTTGTAACTCAGATCCCCTTGTGACTGGTGAATCATTCTCCAAATTAATTATTAGGGCATTTGGAAGGCCATGATGAAGCACCTGCTGAGACACCATTTCCAACAGGGAGGCTGAACACATTCCCCTGCAGCCTGACCAGGTGATTTGTAGATTGTTGCTGAGCCCTGCAAGGTTTCCCTACTAGAGGAGGCTGCATACTGACCAACCTAGGATACAATACTGTGTCCAATGCTCCAGTGTTCTGAGTCAACCTATGCAATTTAAGATAATGCAGACATTGAGTTGATCTGCAGGATAAAACTGTTCTTGGGGAACCAAAGCAGTGAAGTTTTAATAGCCTAGCTAGGCGCTATGTCACTGCTTGCTTAGAGCCTGCTGAAAACTTACTGTGCTTGACAGGGTTGTGTATCCCCCAGAAAGGGAAAGAAATATGCAAAACAAAGAAGGAAAACTTACTTGGATGATGTGTCAAGATGATGGATTTGAAGACTTCCATCCAGAAGTGTGTTCCTCAATTTAGCCACTTTAGACCTAGTATGGTTTGCATGTCCTATTTTTGTTGTTGCTCCAAAACAAGCAAAGAAACAAACAAGCAAAGGCTTAAAGGGGTCCTCTGGAAAAATTGAGTATGCCTGGAGTGGGCATTGAATAGCTCAAGAGAGCCAGATGGTGTTTCAAAGAGCAGTGGACTGGTGAATGCATCAAAGGGTATTACTTAAAGCAGTCTTGTACTCCAGTCCATAGTTGTAAAGCACAGGTATGATTTCTTGGCCATAGTAGCCAAGTTTATGGATAGCACCAAATTATTCAAGATGATGATGAAGAGAAACAATACAGGTTCTGGGGGACCAGGTGATTAGTGGTGTAAAGTGATACACATTGTGCTAAATAGTTACAACTTTAAATATATGCTGCTGGTGGTCTGGTGATGATTGACCCAAAAACTAAATGCTGAGGTTGTAGTAGATGTTTAGTTGAAGATGTTGTCACTGTACAGATGAATGAAAATGCACATTTCCTTGAGCGCTTCAAAGCCTACTCCAGGTAGGGAGCATTACAACTTTTTTAGATTGTTAGGAATTGTTAGGAAAAGGATTAAAAACTAAGGGACTAGAACTGTGATGGCCTTCTATATTACGTGGCTAAAATTTGAATATTATATAATGAAAAAGGGTTCTGGAGCTCTAGAAAGGGCAACCAAAATGAAAAGTTGGAGCACCTTCTCTATGAAGATTAAAGTGTCAGGGGTTTTTCAGGTAAGAGAAAAGGGGATGTGGTAAAGCTTATAAACTATATACATGTTGTAAGGGAAAGGGAGAGATCTGATCTACTAGAATAGATGATAGTTGATATAAAATAGATCCATTACAGAAAATAACTTTCTCCAACTTAGTTGTGAGATTCACTACCATTAATAGTGCAGTTATCTTTAAGGGCGAGTTAAACAAATGCATGAGGATAGTTCTATCAATTGCTACTAGCCACGATGACCAAAATCTCCAGAGGCAGTAACCATCTCAATAATAGTGCTTTGAGGGGTCAACTAGAGGTGGTTTGTGCCTTAATGACCTATTTGTAAGGCTTCTGTGATTATGTGGATTACTGATGAAACTCATAGAAGAAAATTCCATTTCCCTTTACCAGACCCCCCCACACTTCTGTGCTGTTCCTAATTCACTGATGTGGTGGCTTGCTACCCTCTCCACATTTCCTCTCCTATTTGTGTGCAGCTCCCCCACCACTATTCTATTTCCTTGACCATGTTCCTATAGGCCCCAGGCTGCCTGTTTTCTATCTTGCCCTCTACCTCTTCCTCACATTACTGCCAGAAGCAAAATGGCCATTTGAGGCAAGCCAGAGAGGACTGGCATCCTGATTTGTCAGTGTGGTAGGCATGTTGCTGCACCTGAAGGACTGAATTGTGTGCCTTACTACTGTAAAGCAAATTTGTGTCTTAGTAGGGCAGCTGGTCCCAGTACTGTTGAAAGACAGCCATACACTTGGAATTAAATCCAAGATTGCCTCTGGAGTGGTTCCATGAGACTACTGTTGTGTTACAGGTACCCTTGGACTATATTGTCAAGCAGAATGCAAAGATGTGATGAGTTAATAAATTGTTATCTAAGCATAACCTGGTGCTATTTCCAAATCTTAAAATAAATATTAAAAAGTAGGGTATATATTCGATTTTTTTTGGAGGGGGGGAAGAAAAACCCTTATTCTACAGTTCTGTTTTTAAAAGAAGAAACTTTGAGTTAATATGGCTATGAGATGTTAAGAAGCAATAGCCTGGGGAGGGCAGGATTCAGCACCTTGCTTCTTCACCTCATACATTCACTGTATGAAAGCATAAACTATGTTTTCATAATGGATTCATTGTGGTTTTTAGTTGGTGTAGCCTTCCCCCTTTAGCACAGTCTACACTGTGTATCCAATAGCAGCTGTTTTATCACATTTACATGGCAAGTATTAGGAACTATCAGCCTCTCATTCCGACTAGTTTACATATAGCAAGTTCAGTAAGTTAAAACTAGGAGAAAATTTGCTTCCATCATGCCAATCTAAATACTGAAATGTAGAAAAAAATCTATGGTGCTTGCTATATATCCCTTCAAATTCAGCAAAGTCTATAACCACACAGTCAACATCTGTTCTGTGGAATCTGGCAATCTGGCTTTGTTACAGAAACTCACATTCTTGCCCAACAAATACTGATAAAAATAAGTTTACTGTACAAGATGCATTCTCACACAAATTCATTTCAAGCATGTGCATTACAAAACTGAGACAAGAAACACTGTCGTGCCATACAGAGAAAGCAACTTAAAGTCTGAGTGTCTGGGCATAGACCAAAGATACTGATCTATCAAACACCTAAAGATCTGAGCTAGACAGATACAATTCACAGTTACAAATTATTATCCAAGCACTTAAAAAAAAGAATTATGGCAAGTTAACAATTTCATTCACTACATAATCTTGGAACTCTCCACATTTACAAAACAACATATTGCATGAAGACAACCCTGTATCAAATGTAAGAGAATAGTAACTACTGTACAATCCAAAGATAAAGAAAATAAGTCTTAGTGGTTGAACTCTTATTTACAAAAATACTTTAAATTACAAAAGGGATAGGTATAGCTTCCAGAAATCCTACTCAGCTTGACAAGAGGGGAATTATATCAAGGTCTTGTGCTTAAGCAAATATCCTATTCCCCTAAAATGTTCTTGGGAGCATCATAACATTAGACCCTACTGACTTTTCTTTTGAAGAGGCTTTTTGCCCATCAGAATCCACTGCTTTCCTAAGTAGCCTTCCTCTTGTACTCCTACACTAGCTGGGAAGATCCAATCCATATTACACTCATTTTCTAAGCACATGGAATCACAGTGAAGTACGTATTAAATTCAGTCATATGCAGTAAGTGGATCTACATCTCAGTTCTGTCAACACTGTTTATAGTGCTTAAGAATTATTTGTCCACAACCAGGGCTAGTTAAGCTTCCAAAAAAGGTATTTAAAAAAGATTGGAGATGGCCAAATTAAAAGAAGTTAAATAAAGAAGTTACACACGTTTAGCAGTTCTACTTAAAAAAACCTGTACCATTTCTGAAATAATGCAAACATTTGGAACTGAAATATTCAAATTATATTACTCATTCATATAGTTTGGTGAAGGTGACTGTATCAGTTGATACAAACTGTTAAGTTCCTGAAGTTAGGAATGCAGGAACTTGCTGAAGTCAGTCTCTGTCAAGCTGTAACTGAGGATTCTGGTCATTTTCCACATAAATCTTCCGCTTGCGTAAAGGCTTCTAGAGGGCAGACTTTATGCTGTACAACCTCAAGGATTCACTGGAGTTCTGCTTATTTTTGAGTGCTACAAAAGGTCTATTTTAACTTTATATTCTGATAGTAAAGTATTTGAAATTAAAAGAGAAGAACTGTCATCCATTCTGTCTAAACTCCTTGAGTCTATTTTCCAAAGCAGCTAAAGCAATTTAATCAATTGCTTCATTTTTGAGATTGCAAGCTAATGTAGAAAAAGACATTTTTGGTGCCTTATGTCAATATAAGTAGCTTTTGTCTTTTAGCTTTGAGCCCAAATGCATGAGCAGAAGATTCTTCTGCACCTTCCACTGGGAACAGCCATGATGCTTTGTTACGGAGGATTCCTCAGAGGCGTTTATGAGCATGTGGGCAAAACTTCACTCAGGTTTTCAGAGCCAAGGGGTTTAGGGTATCGTAATACAAAGTGCTTCATATTATGTAAGGAGCTGAATAAGTTATTCTGTATCTCTGAAAATCTTTAACATTACGGGTGTGTCTTTGCACACTGTATTTACATCACAAGTCTCAGCATCTAAAACCACAATATGTTCAATTACTTCCTTGTTTACAAGTAGGTTTATAATTGGGCTTCCTGCTGCAAGCCTCCTGCTATCACAGCAATGAAACTGATCTTATTTAATGGACTTAAATCAGCTTTATGAATCAAGAAGGTTGACAAAAGGTCTAATAACAGAATTATAATGGACTACATAAGATAAATTAACCAAGCTTTTAAAAAGTCCATATAGTGAAGATTCCATTAAAATCAAATGCACTTCAAGCACAAGGTCTTCCTCAGTGGTACAAATTGTTAAAATACATGCCACGTTTACCAATGTTCTTATGTAACAACTCTTAGCTTGAGATGAATTATGACGTACCTTGGTTTTAAAACACAGACAACAATTTTCATAAACAAAATGATCTTGTGGGGATTCCCCTATCTCCCATCACAATTTCAAATTTTTAATTAATTAAAAATTATATTAGATATTTGGACCATGAACAATCATTTGAAAAATGGTTTTTAGTTGTCCATATTATTTAAGAAGGAATTATCTAGCTAATGAACTGGCTCGACTTCTTGTATCTGAGTAATATAAACATTTTTGAAAATTGTTTTGAAATTTTATTTATGAATGGCTTATATAATTAATTCCCCCTATTTCTTCTTTTATTCAATTTAAGTTTGTCAGAAATGTTAGATTTTCTATTTTGAATAATTTTGCTTTATGGTGCATATTTTAACAATTGGTACCACTGAGGAAAGCCTTGTGACCAAAATTCATTTGGTTTTAATCGAATTTTACCCATTTGCATTTTATTAAAGCTTGGTTATTTTATCATACCTAACCTATTACTTATTATTATTAGGCCATTTGTTAACCTTCTTGGTTACCTGATTTTTTTTTCTGAATTGGAAGTTTTTTCTTCCCCTTTCTGTTTTGGTTTTGCTTACAACAGTGAAAGCAGCCATGGCCAAACCATTGCTGAAAGGAATTGAGAGGTGTACCAGAGATAAAAGCAGCGCTGTCAAGAACTACCATGGCCCCACAGATAAGCTTCCTTGTCCCTCTAGAGACCCAACCCAAACAGCCCAGGCAAAACAATTCACATTGCTTGCCTAGGTGTATGGGTTCCTGAAGTGACCAGGGACCCTGAATTTCACTCTCTGGTCTCCCCATAGGTAGCCCTATATGCAAATTCTGTTAACTGCTGTTAGACCGATCTTTGTTCTTAAATGGTATAAAATCTCCCTAGCTCTGTACTGATGTACTTGTTAACACCAGTCACACAGATTTTCCTCACCTTTAAGGAAGATTCTTCCTGTAGTTGTTGATTTTTCAAATTTTGTGGTGTTCACCACTGATCTGGCAGTTGGTTATGCAAAGAGTTGACTGTGGGACATTATAGTTCCTATATCCACCCTACAGAGCAATACTTTACAGCAAGGTGCCATATATTTAATGCATGAGAAAATTTCTTTTTTAGATAAAGAATGCTCCATTTTCAAAACTACAAGGAAGAAAGAAGGAAAGACTAACCTTGTCAGCTTATCAGCACTGTACAGCCAGTCACCAGAGTGCTGTGCAAGCAAAACCTGCAGTTCTGATTTCCTTCAAGGATGTACGTCAACATTCTATATGCACATATGCTACAAGACCAGTATTTTCAACTTTCTAGATGTGTCTAGTTTGTGAACTAGTTTTGACTAGCTTCATAAAATATTCAGTCATCCTTGTCCATCTCCTACTGCTGTTGCATCTATGGCTATCAACTAATATTGGACACTAGTAATGAGTTTAAATAAGTCATTTTAATGTACTATACATGGTATAAAAGTATCAAATTGTTATTCAGTTTAGGATGCATTAATTTGTAAATGCCTCATTGGAAACCAGGTGCTTGCCAAGTCAACCTTGATACTTTCAGTTATTGCACCGACAGCAGTCATTCAGAGTCTCTGCAGGATTTTCAACTCTTCCTCAGGCTCAAGTCGCTGTTTGTTACTAATGCTGACAGAGAGGTACTTTCTGATACATCTTCTTTCTTGAGATTCAGGAATGACTCTCTTGTTATCTGCAGGATTTCTCTCAATCCTTTATTTTCTTGCTGTAACCAATGAAAGACTACTTTAAGTAATATGGCAAAAGCTGAAAGAATATTTGAACAGGTGGCAAAAGGAAACTGAATATGATATTTTATGTACATAAAAGAAATAACTTGGGGAAAATTCTGATGCCATACACAGACTCTCTCTATAGAGTATATCTTAAACAGAGACATTCTTTGGTGCAAATGTTCTCCCATAAAGATAAGAACCTTTATTTACTATAAAGGAATCAAAAGCAACCTGACAGCATAAGAACTAAGAAGAGCAAGAACATGGTTTTCTCCCTCTTTGCTGAATGAAGATTCAATAGGTTTAAACCTCATAGGATAGTAGCAATATTTGCCATTATTCCCACAACAGGTCACAGACAGCAAAATTATTATTATTAATTACTCGTCACTCCTGGAACCAGCTCACGGCACAGTACAATTTGTCCACAATAAAACCCCATTAAAACACACTAGGACATAAAACCGTACAGCAACCCCATCTTCCAAAGGACTAAGCACTGGTAATAGCAGGGCAACTTGCACAACTTCACCTAAAACTAGTCCACACAATTGGTGAACTAAACTATTTTCATGTTGTATAGTGTGTTATACAACTAGCTTTCAGATATAAGGTTCCTAAATTCATGATGCAAAAACACTGCACTTTAATATTTCCCTTCATCTATGGTGTCTAATTTTTCATGCAAAAGGAACTCAAAAAAGCATTCAGAATCTGTTTTAAGGTCAATTATGCTTTTGCAATTTTGAAGTCATATTAGCTTGCACAATTTCAGTGTGATTTATTACTTACTTCTAGTTGAAAAATTCGTTCCTGTTCTTTGCAGCCCTGTTGCTCATCAATTTCAATGGCTTTCCGCATCACTGCTGCCATTTCTGTAATTTGGTCTACATGAACTTGTAGCTCCTATGCCAAAAAATTGGGGATACTTCTATGTATACAATTATGACAATACTCAATTACAATATAAGAAAACAGATTCACAGAAATGTGCACAGATTTCCTACATAACTTGGAAAATATGTGATACTGATTTTCTCCAATAATGTTGTTGCCTAAGGCAAGATTAGAGACTTGACAATAACTTCGGCTCCAATAACTTGTTGCCCTAGTGTCCACTGAACTGTTTTCATGGGCACACATTTTATCACGTTATCCAGGAAAAAGGAATAGTGCCATCCAATATTAGGGGGTTGGATCCTTCAAACCATGAACAGAAGGTAATTGTGGGTACTTTCTACTGTCTTTCTTCAGCTCATACTGGAGAATGGGAAAACCTCATGAACAAATATCACCCCATCTTCTTCCTGCACCACCAGAAGAGGGAAGTGGAGGCTACATAACTCAAATCTCCCTCCTTGGTGAAGCTCCCCATACCCCAGTAGAAACATTCCCCAAGAGGGCCTCCCCCCAATCACTCTTCCAGAAATTGCTTGGGCATGCTGGATCAGATAAAGATTGAATGAAGCAGCCATAAGGCTTTGCTCTTTCCTCCCAGCTCACAAATAGTAGCAGTTGTGCCCTGTTTTGAGAAGCAAATCAAATCTCAGCAGTCTCAATCCAGAAGATTCAAATTCGGTCTTATAAAAATATTCACAGTGTTTTGACAAACGTAGAGAAATAAGGCTGTTAATTAGCTTCTGTAAACAACTGCTCAGGCTGAAAGTCTCTTGGGATATCAGTGGTAAAGGAAAACAACTTGGTTCTTTTAACAGGAAAAATGAACTCTCTGGTTTATTATACATACCTACATATTTTACATACCAACATGTTTATGATACACTTCAATCTTCAACACAAAATTCAGGCCTTTTCTTTTAACCACAGCTTTGTAGTCATGAAGTAATTCAGATCACCCCAACACTGCACTGTATTCCTAAATGATGCATCTTTGCAACGTATTGCCATCAGCATAATATAAAAGATTACATCTATTTTAATTGCTTCCTGTATCCTAATCTGTTTCACAGAATCATAGAGTTGGAAGGGGCCATACAGGCCATCTAGTCCAACCCCCTGCTCAACGCAGGATCAGCCCAAAGAATCCTAAAACATCCAAGAAAAGTATGTATCCAACCTTTGCTTGAAGACTGCCAGTGAGGGGGAGCTCACCACCTCCTTAGGCAGCCTATTCCACTGCTGAATAGGTAGTTTTCCAATCAAATAAACTGACCTTTACTACCTTTACACAGTACTTTGGGGAGGGAGTCAACAGAATTACTTCAGTGTCAATGAACACATTCATAGTACATAACTGTTTTACAGCAATTAATTTCTTAGATCAAAAAGTTAGCAAAATCCACTAAGTAAAATGCCCTTCTCCCAGATTAATTAGACAATAGCATTCTTTTAAAAAGTACTGACAAGACTGCAAATGGAAAGTGCCCTCTTATTAGAGGCATTCCCATATTCTTCCCCCATAGGAGAGAGCTCCAAGATTTTGCTAACTACATCACAGGTTTAAGTGTATTTTTTGCTTCAGAATGACTGATTTGTATACAAAGTTGAAGGACTGGTCAGTCCACTACAATTTATGGGTTAAATCCAAACTTAAATTGCATCCAAAGGTATCCTGCTGTGCATAGAAGAACACATTTGACTTGAACGTCGCTGGCCAATTATTTAATATATATATTTATCTGCGTGAAAGCACTACTAACTAGATTTTTTATTTAGACATATGGAATGATGGCAACTAAAATAATTAAAAGTAAGCCTGAAATAGAGGCTGTTGAAAAGCAGTAAATAAGAGACTCTACTCTCTTCTTCTGTTATTACTTCCTTGCATATCACCCTTTCAATGCCACTGTGCAGACCAGCAGAAACAGGTATTTGATACTGGTACTTAACCATGTACCTCTAGCCTGTAACACCAATTAAAACCCGAAAAAATACTGTAGTATCTCACATATATAAAGCATAAATCAGATAACTAAATCACTCTAATGCAACAAGTTTATGGAATTTTTATAAGCTTACTACCTTGGAATGTTGCTCCTTTAACTTCATTATAATACCTGGATCATCTTTTTTGCTGGCCATGAGCAGTCTAAACATCTGCTCTCTATATTTGCTCATAATTAGCTCCAATGCAGACTGATGTTCTTCAAGAGATGTGCGTAGTTCTGTAATAATATAAAAAATGAACAATAAGCTCAGTCTCAATATAAGAGAAGGTTCTCCTTTAAGAACAGCAGATACAAGAAAGCTACCCATTTAATTAAAGTTACGCAGAATGGAAGAGTGGCATTTTTGGACATGTCAAATCAATCCACATTTTGGCTACAACAATAAAGAATAAAGCATGCAAAAATGACTCCTTTATTTCAGATCCCACTTGTTTATTCTCCCTCTAAAATTATACTAAAGGAATACATGAATGAAAATTAAAATCTGGCTTTAACTTTACTTAGAAAAATAATTGCTTGGCAACAGCAATAAACTGCCCAATCAATTAATCACCCCTAGTTCCCCAGCAGTCTTAAGGGCAGGCACGTTCTAACAAAACTTACATCTGACTATGTATAAATCAAAAAGAACACCCTTATTAGCAAAACAGGTCCAATGGCACCCTAAAAACTAGCTTGTTTGGAATACTTAAGCTAAACTTATGGAAACCTAGTATTATGCTCTGCTGAACCTTTCTTATTAATTATTTAATAACAGAAATACAATCAAGACACAACATATGTTGAATACCTTAAACCAGTGGTCCCCAACCCGCGGCCCATGGTCCGGTGCTGGGCTGTGAAGGCCGCGGCGCCAGGCCGCGGCTCCCTCTTCCTGCCCCCCCGAAGCGAGAAGCTCGCCAGGCTGCGAGCTAATTGGCTGCTTTGGCGG